>NC_053040.3:159666647-159974147 GCF_002575655.3 Aegilops tauschii subsp. strangulata | reverse complement strand
CACCTCTTCCCTGGCGCAACCCTCCCTCCTCATACACCTCCTCATCCTCCTCCGTAGTGCTTAGCGAAGCTCTGCCGGAGAACCACGAGCTCCATTGCCACCACGCCGTCGTGCTGCTGGAGTTCTCCCTCAACTTCTCCTCTACCCTTGCTGGATCAAGAAGGAGGAGACGTCCCCGGGATGTACGTGTGTTGAACGCGGAGGCGCCGTCCGTTCGGCGCTAGATCGGATCTTCCGCGATTTGAATCGCCGTGAGTACGACTCCATCAACCGCGTTCTTGTAACGCTTCCGCTTAGCGATCTTCAAGGGTATGAAGATGCACTCCCCCTCTCTCGTTGCTATCATCTCCTAGATTGATCTTGGTGACACGTAGGAAAATTTTGAATTATTGCTACGTTCCCCAACAGATCGTGCCAACTCAAGAACATGAGAGAGAGAGAGAGAGATCAAACACATAGCTACTGGTACATACCCTCAGCCCCGAGGGTGAACTACTCCCTCCTCGTCATGGAGAGCGCCGGGATGATGAAGATGGCCACCGGTGATGATTCCCCCCTCCGGCAAGGTGCCGGAACAGGGTCCCGATTGGTTTTTTGTGGCTACAGAGGCTTGTGGCGGCGGAACTTCCGATCTAGATTTATTTCTGGGGGTTTATATATTTATAGGAATTTTTGGCGTCGAGAACAAGTCAGGGGGTCCACAAGGCAACGACAAGATAGGGGGCGCGCCCTAGGGGGCGCCCTCCACCCTTGTGGAGGCCTCGTGGCTCTTCTGGCCCAACTCTTTTGCTTCGGGGGCTTCTTCTAGTCCATAAAAATCACCGCAAATTTTCAGGTCATTTGGACTCTGTTTGGTATCCTTTTTTTGTAAAACTCAAAAACAAGGAAAAAAATAGAAACTGGCACTGGGCTCTAGGTTAATAGGTTAGTCCCAAAAATCATATAAAATAACATATAAATGCATATAAAACATCCAAGATGGATAATATAATAGCATCGAACAATAAAAAATTATAGATACATTGGAGACGTATCAGCCTGCCTCCTCGACATTCAGGACGTGTCGCCAGAGTACAACCTACAATTGTGCTCGTTGTTCGAACAGAAGCAGACCGCAACCGTGGTCGAGTACATGGTGGCATTCTGGGAATGTGTACGTCGCGTGCTAGATCTCAACCCCAACCTGAGCATCAAGGGCTTCGTCCACCAATACATCAAGGGCTTGCATGAAGATATCCAATATTTTGTGCGGTCGCGATCTCCATCAAGCATCACTGGGGCTTCGTCCCTTGCCAGGATAAGGGAGGATGAAATTTTTTAGGAGGCGGCGATGGCTACGGAGAAACTTGACAATGGCCATGGAGTTCACTTCCTCATGCCTGCGGTGATCATCGTGGATGCCTTCCCTAAGCTCAGTGCCCCAATAGAGTGTGGTGCAGACCACAACATCATCGCCATGGATAACAATGGCCCTGCTGCACCGACGCCTATCACATGTTCGACGGAGTGCCCGAGTCGCAACACCACCGTCGACATCTTCCCCGAGCACGCAGCCGCTGTTGGGTGCGAAGAGGCTGTCGACATCGACACCGGTAGCGTTGCTGCACAAATGCCTACCATCTGCTCGATGGGTTTGAAGCCCAAAGGACAGGCAATCCGACCAGTACCATGGCCTTCGTTCATCGATGAGCATACCAATACAGCTCACAACGCCATTGGCAAGCCGCCA
This sequence comes from Aegilops tauschii subsp. strangulata, assembly GCF_002575655.3. Lineage (NCBI taxonomy): Eukaryota > Viridiplantae > Streptophyta > Magnoliopsida > Poales > Poaceae > Aegilops > Aegilops tauschii. The sequence continues at coordinate 159,972,418 of NC_053040.3, read as the reverse complement.
CTGACCCCTCGACTTTTTGGGCAAGCCAAATCTGAGGCGCTATAGTGAAGGAGTAATCCCTTAAATTCTCCTAGTGGTACTTTTGTCGACTCTCTTGGGTGTTTGGTTGAGGTGTTCTGGAGGTTTCAGAACTTGTGGTCAGATACTCAATGTGTGCAGTCAGCTAGTGTGATTTTTGAAGCTCTTTTTTCTGCGGAACGACACAATACTGGAGTTCCTTTGCAACTCTTGGTTGTCAGTTCAGTTTGGAACTTATTTTTGAGTGTGGCTGCACCTAGTTCTTTAGTGACATCATTTCTGGTGGGTGGACATCTATGGAGAGCACATTATGCACCTTATACTTGTGCAGCGGCTAAGAGGGCCATAAGATTATTTAAAGCAAACAGGAAACCTTTAGGCCAAGCACGTCACACTTTTATTCTGTTTGCACACAACACACTACATGAAAAGCCAACTTATAGTATTATCATTGCATCCTGTGATTCTTGCTACAACCCAAGTTATGCTTCTGTGTTTAATTGGAGGTTTAGTGCCAAAGGTGTTTCTATTGAGGTTCTGCTCGGTGGTTCACATGTGGTTTGGCACTTGAGATTTATTTTGTTTGACATTGAGACAATCTGGAAAGGTTTGTCATCTCTGCAACCAAAGCCACCATGGTTCTTGTCTTCTCAAGTAATTTTCCTGGAGGTGATCTTCGTAATTCTTGCTGCAAGAAAATGGTGCTCAACAAGCGAGATAGCAGTGTTAATTTTTGTTCATCAAGCTAGCAACACAGTTGTTGCTTGTTGTTCCTCGGTGAACATACATCAAGGTATGGTGATAATGGTGGAGTTACAACCTTGGCTTTGTTGCGAAATCATTGGTGTTTGTGAGAACATGAATTTCTTATGGTTTCTTCAGTGTGCCTTCTCAACCACATTTCTAGCTACAAGATTGTACGTGCTGAAATTAATGGATTTCTTGGAGGATGGAAATAATTTGAAGTGTAAGGAAAGGGCAAACTCATATGGAGAACTTCTAGTGGCATTTGCAGCTTGGCAAGAGGGTGAAGTGTATTATTTCTAGAACAGACCTCACAATAAGGAAAAACTGATTGGTGCAGCAATTGATCAAGATCAGGGCTAGTGCTTTGTGGAACTGAAATCTTGGAAACCCCGTGTTACACCCTTAATGGGCACTCTTGAGATATTGTGTTTACGTGTAGACCTCTCGATACATTGGTCGTGGCATGCGTTGTTTAATTTCTCTAGTTTGATATTGCTTGCTACCAGGGTTGGGATCCAAAAGGTGAAGCACACTTGCAACATGCTCAAGATTGTGGAATTTTCCAGTGAACACCAGTTTTGTTGCCGCCAAGCATGAGTTAGCACCTCAATTTATAGCACAATATTCGGTTCCAGATTACTGTGTGCATGATAAAATGGAATTCCTTCAAAGTAAACCTTGGCTATTCAGGACACATGACCTTGTTTATATTAGCGAGAAGTTCTACACTAACGAGAGCAGGAACATTGCCTTCTTGAGTGCTTTTCTGTATCCAACATGCGCAGAACTATATGGTTCAGTTTCTTACTACAGTTTCAGGTCATACAAAGGACAACTAAGTGCTGGGATTTTGGAACTCGGAGTGCAGCTGCAGCTAGTAGAAAGCAGATTGGTTTTAACAATGGTTTCATGATACCATATATGGTTGCGAGATCATTGCAATCACACAGAAGACCTTTGGTTTGCACTCAACAGAGCTCTCTGATAAGCGATTCAAGTTCCATCCTTGCAAATCAAAATGTGGAACAGCTGGTGCTTCCTATGGTACCATGTTCTTCTAAACTATGGGACCTAGGAATTCTTGATGTTCATTGCATCGACTCTTTTTTGTTGCTCTCAACTGCACAGTTGTCATGCTTATTTGTTCCTACTGTGAGAGATTCTCTTGGTCATGGACTTGAGTTTTCTATTGCAACACAGTCGGATCCTAGAATCTTGCATCGTCATGGTCGGGCAACAACTGAAAAGAAGATCAAGTGTCAACATACAAGTGCAGATATGCAACTGTTACCATGTAGAACACATCATGGTTGTGGCCTGATGCTTCTTGGAAATCATCTACATAACTTGAGCTTCAAAGTCTACTCCCTTGAAGATCATGATGCTTGTGTTCAACATGATTATGTGGTTGGGTGTTCGTCAGCCAGGATGGATACACAGGTCCATCGACCATGGGACCCTGGTGGTTATGTTGTTACTTGGTACCACGTCACCGGCTTGAGGACAAGCCACAATTTAAGGGGGTAAGAATGTCATGCCCCAAGGTCATGCCAAATTACACTACTTGGGCCTTCTCTCTGGAATGGGCTATCGGGTTTGGGGCTTGGCCCAGCTACGAGAATCTGCAGTGGTGCCTATAAGAAGGATGGGCAGCACATAGGAGGGGATCGATCAATGGAAACGTCTTGAACCCCCTTCGTCCTCCTGCTCCTGTTCCTCACCTATATCCTACTGTATCTCACCCCCTTGCTGTTGTTTCTCACCTCAAATCCCTCCTATTGTATCCCAAATTGGTACCGATCTGATTGTTCATCCCATCGTTGTGTTGGGGTCGTGACATCACGCTATGGTCGCGCGGACGAGCGCTGGAGCAACCGCCGGTGCTCTCTCCCTCTGCCAGCGCGCGTCTGTGTTGTGCGTGTGCATCTATGTCGTGCGAGTGCGTGCGTGCTGGCGTGTGTGCATCACCGACAATACTCGCCGTGCCGCAGCTCCCCGACTGCCTGCACCCAGTACGGGCGCCGCCGCAAGCTCCAGGTAGACCTCCTTATGTTTTTTGGCGCGCGCCAACTGCTCGACGAAATGCTCAGCTGAGTTAAACATGGGAAGGAAGAAGACTGCCACATTGGCAACGCCGGGTCAAAACCACGCCAAACTCAGCATGAAAACTACTTTTGTTGTGTCAAGGAACCAAACTAATCCGGTTTTCAAAGTTGAGAGACTAATGTTTGCCGGTTTTAGAGTTGAGAGACCATTTCTATACTTTTCAGAGAGTTCAGAGATGAAAAATAGTTTTTCCCTAATACTATAGTGCCAAAATAGATGGGCATAGCAACGTGCGCCTACAACGGTCTAGTGCTTTTCATTGCCCCCGGTTTAGCTCATGTGCTATTAGGTTGGCTTTCTGGAGTCTTTGTGGTTGATGGTTTGAAGTGGACGCAGCTGCGGTGCCTTAAAGGCACCTGCCGTTGGGTCACTGACATATGGGCGAGCCACCTGTTGGAGCCACATGTCATAGACACAAAGGCAGGTGCCTTAAGGCACCGAAGCATAGTCCGTTTGAAGTCGAGTAAGTATTTAATAAAATTTTAAAATCCATCAATATGAACAGATAAATCATGGGCTAACTTATTAAAATGTTTTCATCCCGTTGCAATGGTCAATTATCTGGTTCTTTAAAAAGTTATTGGTCGTGGCGCGGCAGGTATGTTGGAGGAGCTACACTGAACTAAACTAGCAGTAGCAAAGTCAGCGAGTGGCATACGCAACGGTAGCTGAGTAGTAGTAGTAGATCTTGCTGGTGAGGCCAATTGTCCGGGTTTGAAAGAAGAGAGGCTGGCGGGCATCCCCGTCAGTTTCCGCGAAGGCATGGAGCTCAGGGACAGGTGTCCCACCACTCCTGTCGCTCCCAACTTCCGTCCGCGCGTCAGTGTCACGGGTACATGGTCGTTCGTCCCTCCGCGTTTGCAGGTGCAGGTCGTCGTCCACTACCGAGAGTTGCTTTGAATATTGAACGCAGCGATTGGCCAATGAAGATGGTCATCATGCGCCATGTCCAACGTTCCTTGCACCTGGCTGGATGGAAAGGCTCGGATGGTAGTAGAATTTCCGCGTCTTCAGACGTTCACACATGTAGGTGGCGCATCTGGTCTGTGGCTGTGCTCGGGGATAACCTTGCTTCGCAAAAGGGATTAATTTGGCTAACCAGGCCAACCAGAAGCCTTTGATGGTTGGATCTGATTGCTCTGCGGTGCGCGTCTTCACCGCCAGTACAAATGGTGTGAATTCTACCACAAAAGCTATACATCAAAAATAATACTCCTTCTATAAAGAAATATAAAAACATTTAGATCACTAAAGGGAGTGATATTGTCAGTTGGCGCCACAATACGTGAGCTTGTGTAAACTATTCGTTATGTTGTTAACTGAGCAAGGGAAATGATCAAATGAAAGACTCAAAGGAGAGCGAAAGGTTTGATAATTGACTCCCCATACCAGTTGACCTGCGTGCTGGCTCCAGCTGCACATCCCGCCCCCTGCCCGCCGCCACCCATGGAAAAACTAGAAGCGACGACCTTTGACTCCGTCCAACCATCTCACCACACATTACCCGACCGACCGAGCACGCCACACCACCATCCCTGGCGTGCTCACTCATCCCCTTTCCAAGAAGCGCAACCGAAGCAATGGCCGCTCCGACGCGCCCGCGCGGGCTCGCCGCCACCGGCAGGGCGGCGCTCGCGCTCCTCGTCCTCCTCGCCGTCGCCGCGCCTCGGTGCCGCGTCGCGCGCGCGCAGCAGCAGTACGAGGCCAACAAGCAACTCAACTGCTACGGCACCAACGGCAGCTCCGTGCTCGGCTACACCTGCAACGCCACCGCCGCGGCCCGCCCCTGCGCCTCCTACGTCGTCTTCCGCTCCTCCCCGCCCTACGACTCGCCCGTCACCATCTCCTACCTCCTCAACGCCACCCCCGCCGCCCTCGCGGGCGCCAACGCCGTGCCCACCGTCTCCCCGGTCGCCGCCTCCCGCCTCGTCCTCGCGCCGCTCAACTGCGGCTGCGCGCCCGGCGGCTACTACCAGCACAACGCGTCCTATACCATCCAGTTCAGCAACGAGACCTACTTCATCACCGCCAACATCACCTACCAGGGCCTCACCACCTGCCAGGCCCTCATCGCGCAGAACCCCAACCACGATAGCCGCAAGCTCGTCGTCGGGAACAACCTCACCGTGCCGATCCGCTGCGCGTGCCCCTCGCCGGCGCAGGCCGCCTCCGGGGTCAGGCACCTGCTCACCTACCTCGTCACGTGGGGCGACGGCATCGCCGACATCGCCGCCCGCTTCCGCGTCGACGCCCAGGCGGTGCTCCACGCCAACAACCTCACCGACAGCGAGAACATATACCCCTTCACCACTCTGCTCATCCCGCTCAAGAGTGCGCCCACGCCGGACATGCTCGTGTCGCCGGCGCCACCGCCAGCACCTGCGCCACCGCAGGCCCAGCAGCCGCCGCCGTCTGGAGGGTCGGGCAGCGGGAAGGGGGTTGCCGTCGGGGTCGGTGTTGGTGTCGGCGTTCTTGCGCTGGCGGGACTTCTTGGCCTGATGTTCTTATGTGTCCGGCGGCGGCGGCGACCGCGGCCCGGCGTTGTGGAAGACGGCCATCCGGGGAAGGGCGTTCTCGACGTGCCCTCGTCTGCCGATTACGACCCTCTTGCCTCGGGCAAGCATACGTCCTCGGCTACGACGAACTCCTCGTCATCGTCGGCGTTTGTGTCCACCGACGCGCGCGCGGCGGTGGAGTCCCTGACCGTGTACAAGTACTCGGAACTCGAGAAGGCGACGGCAGGGTTCTCGGAGGACCGGAGGGTCAAGGACGCGTCCGTGTACCGCGCGGTGATCAACGGCGACGCGGCGGCCGTGAAGCGTGTGGCCGGCGATGTGAGCGGCGAGGTGGGCATCCTGAAGCGCGTGAACCACTCCAGCCTCGTCCGCCTCTCCGGTCTCTGCGTCCACCACGGCGACACCTACCTCGTCTTCGAGTTCGCCGAGAACGGCGCGCTCAGCAACTGGCTCCACGGCGGCGGCGACACCCTCGTGTGGAAGCAGCGCGTGCAGGCGGCGTTTGACGTCGCCGACGGTCTCAATTACCTCCACCACTACAGCAACCCGCCGTGCGTGCACAAGAACCTCAAGAGCAGCAACGTCCTCCTCGACGCCGACCTCCGCGCCAAGGTGTCAAGCTTCGCGCTGGCGCGGTCGGTCCCCACGGGCGTTGATGGCGGCGACGCGCAGCTCACCCGCCACGTCGTTGGCACCCAGGGGTACCTGGCCCCGGAGTACCTGGAGCACGGCCTCATCACGCCCAAGCTCGACGTTTTCGCCTTTGGCGTCGTCCTCCTCGAGCTGCTGTCCGGGAAGGAGGCGACGTTCGACGGCGGCGCCAAAAGAGGGGAGACGCTGCTGTGGGAGTCTGCGGAGGGGCTGGTTGTCGACGGCGAGGACGCGCGCGGCAAGGTGCGGGCGTTCATGGACTCGCGGCTGAATGGCGACTACCCGCTCGACCTGGCCGTCGCCGTGGCGTCGCTGGCGGTGCGGTGCGTGGCGAGGGAGCCCAGGGGGCGGCCGTCCATGGACGAGGTGTTCGTGACGCTGTCGGCGGTGTACAACTCCACGCTGGATTGGGATCCCTCGGATTACAGCAACTCCTGCTCTTCGATCGTCGGGAGATAGTAGGAGTACTCGGCATTTTATTTTGGCTGCAAAGATTGTCTTCTCTGTTATGGAGCAAAATCACTTTTTTTTAGTTGGAGAGAGCAAAATCACTTGATGTGTAATCTGCTGGCGTAGCGACTGTAAATGTGATCGAGTCATGTATAGTATACCCCATTTCAAATTAAGTGTCGTGACTGAGTAGTCATGTAGCTTCACGAGTGTACTTTTTAATTCTATTCGATTATTTATTATCTGTTGGTGTTGACAAGAGAACCCAAACTTCAACCGCAAAAAAAAAGAGAGAACCCAAACTCATTGATTCGAAAGAATTGTTTAATTTTAGTTCCATGACTAAATTTGTTCCATATTATCTTTTTTGAAGTTAATTTGCTCCATATAATTACAAACCAGTTGCTGGATGCTCGTAGAGACCGCGGCAGTGGCTGCTATGAAACTCATCTGGGCACTTTGTTCGGTTGAACCCACATCAATAACCAATAATATTAAAGAATTTATCAATGCTCAAAAGAATTTTAATACAACGATAGAAGAAAAGTTGAGTAAGATTGATGATATGTCTAGAAGCATTGATAGAATTTCTCATCATATGGAAAATCTCAAGATGAAATTTTTTGTGCCTAAGGTTAAAGAATCAATTAAAGCTTTATATGTTTCTATGGATGAAAGTAAGAAAAGAACCGCTATGCTTAGAGCTAAAAGAGAATTAAAAAAAAAGTGTTTTCTAACGATTGCTTTAAGAAAGCTAGGCTTAGGGTTATGTCTGGATCTAGTTAGGGCATCTTCAACGGTAACCCGCAAAAAACCTCCCGCATTCGTCCGTCTCCTCTTGCGTCGTGCGCAATGCGGTCGCGGCCACCAAGGACGTGGGCTGGGGGAGAGGGCCACGGTCGTTTGAGGCGTCGTCGTTGGCAGCGGCGGCGATCTCGAGGAGGGACCATTCCTTGCCGTACTTTGCCGTCTCCCCGTCGAGGCGGCGGAGACGGCGCTTGGCCGTCTACGACGTCGTCACGGAGCGGTCCAGGGCCCAGGCGTACGCCAGGTCTGAGTCTGCCACGATGTGTGGCGGCGGGACGTCTGCAACACCCCGAGAATCATGCTATAGTGGTCTCATGATAATGATGCCATATAATCATGTTTGCTAAGCCAATTTGCCACTTGATAAAAAATCAAAGCCAATTTCAATTCAAAATATAAAGTCCAGAATTTATTTCACCAAACACTAGGACAAAATGTTCATAATGTTGCCAATAATCATTGAGTAATTGTCGCGGAGAAACCTACATTATACAAATTATTCAAATACCCTAAAACAATTAAAAAATGTGTCAAAACAATATTTTAATTGCTTTTAAAATTATAAGAATTCCAAACTTTTTCAAATGCTCACCAAATCATTCTATGGCAGTACCTAAAATTGCATTAAGAATATTGGGCTAAGTCTCATATTTAATAAAAGTCATTTGCTTTTTAAAAATAAAAGTGGATTCGAAAACAACAACAACAAAAGCCTAACTACTATTGTGCACTTGTAGCCCATTGCTACAGTGCACAACCCAGCCCAAGTCCCCCTTTTCTCCTACCTCTATTTACAGAGGCGTCGTGGACAATGCATGCGTATCCATGGCAGGGGATCTCCACGTGCCGAGCATCTGTCGCTCCTCGGCGACCTACAAGTCATCCCCCCCCCCCCCGCGCTGCAAAACAAGCCAAACAGAAAGTAATAGCTGCCACCAAACAAGCAAAGACAGCCCTAGTGTTGGGAAACGTAACATGAAATTTCAAAAAAATTCCTACGCTCACGCAAGATCTATCTAGGAGATGCATAGCAATGAGAGGGGGAGAGTGTGTCCACGTACCCTCGTAGACCGAAAGCGGATGCGTTTGACAACGCGGTTGATGTAGTCGAACTTCTTCTCGTTCTGACCGATCAAGCACCGAACGTTTGGCACCTCCGAGTTCTGCACACGTTCAGCTCGATGACGTCCCTCGAACTCTTGATCCAGCAAAGTGTCGACGGAGAGTTCCGTCAGCACGGCGGTGTGGTGATGGTGATGGTGAAGTGATCCACGCAGGGCTTCGCCTAAGCACTACGTGAATATGACCGGAGGCATAAACTGTGGAGAGGGGTGCCGCACACGGCTAGGAATCAATATTGTGTGTTCTAGCGGTGCCCCCCTCATATATATAGGTTGGAGGGGAGGAGATGCAGCTAAGGGGGCGCCCCAAGTAGGAGGAATCCTAACTGGGCGCCTCCCAATTCGGCCTCCCCCTTTTCCATATTCATCCGGAGGGGGAAGGAAGGAGGAGGGAGCAGAGAAGGAAGGGGAGGCCGAATCCCTCCCCTTCCTTTCCCTCTTCTCCTCTTTCCTTCCCCCCTATATTCGGCCTACATGGGGAGCACCAGCCCCTAGGGGCTGGTCTGTCCCCTTCTTGGCCCATTAGGCTCATGTAGTTGCCGGGGGAATGCCCGGAACCCCTTCCGGTGACCCGATACGTACCCGGTACCCCCGGAACACTTCCGGTGTCCCAATATTATCGTCCTATATATGAATCTTTTCCTCTCGACCATTTCGAGACTCCTCTTCATGTCCGTGATCTCATCCGGGACTCCAAACAACATTCGGTCACCAAATCACATAACTCATATAAAACAAAATCGTCATCGAACGTTAAGCATGCGGACCCTACGGGTTCGAGACCTATGTAGACATGACCAAGACACCTCTCCGGTCAATAACCAACAACGGAACCTGGATGCTCATATTGGTTCCTACATATTCTACGAAGATCTTTATCGGTCGTACCGCAATGACAACATACGTAATTCCCTTTGTCATCGGTATGTTACTTGCCCGAGATTTGATCGTCGGTATCTTCACACCTAGTTCAATCTCGTTACCAGCATGTCTCTTTACTCGTCCGTAATACATCATCCTGCAACAAACTCATTAGTCACATTGCTTGCAAGGCTTCTTATGATGTGTATGTTGGGGAACGCAGTAATTTCAAAAAAAATCCTATGCACACGCAAGATCATGGTGATGCATAGCAACGAGAGGGGAGAGTGTAGTCCACGTACCCTCATAGACCGTAAGCGAAAGCGTTATGACAACGCGGTTGATGTAGTCGTACGTCTTCACGATCCGACCGATCCTAGTACCGAAAGTACGGCACCTCCGCGATCTGCACACGTTCAGCTCAGTGACATCCCATGAACTCTCGATCCAGTTGAGTGTCGAGGGAGAGCTTCGTCAGCACGACGGCGTGATGACGGTGATGATGAAGCTACCGGCGCAGGGCTTCACCTAAGCACTACAACGATATGACCGAGGTGGATTATGGTGGAGGGGGGCACCGCACACGGCTAAGACAATGATCAACTTGTCGCGGACGTGATGCCTATATACATGATCATACCTAGATATTCTCATAACTATGCTCAATTCTATCAATTGCTCAACAGTAATTTGTTCACCCACCGTAATACTTATGCTCTTGAGAGAAGCCACTAGTGAAACCTATGGCCCCGGGGTCTATTTTCCATCATATTAATCTTCCAACACTTAGTTATTTTTATTGCCTTTTATTTTACTTTGCATCTTTATCATAAAAATACCAAAAATATTATATTATCTTATCTATCAGATTTCACTCTCGTAAGTGACTGTTGAGGGATTGACAACCCCCGCGTTGGTTGCGAGGTTCTTATTTGTTTGTGTAGGTGTGAGGGACTCGTGCGTGATCTCCTACTGGATTGATACCTTGGTTCTCAAAAACTGAGGGAAATACTTACGCTACTTTACTGCATCACCCTTTCCTCTTCAAGGGAAAACCAACGCAGTGCTCAAGAGGTAGCAAGAAGGATTTCTGGCGCCGTTGCAGGGGAGATTCGCGCCAAGTCAAGTCAAGTCAAGACATACCAAGTACCCATCACAAACTCTTATCCCTCGCATTACATTATTTGCCATTTGCCTCTTGTTTTCCTCTCCCCCACTTCACCCTTGCCGTTTTATTCGCCCTCTCTTTTCCGTTCGTCACTTTCTTTCTTGTCTTGTTGTTATGGCTAGTCCTTTATCCACTCCTTTATCTCCCGAGAATAAAGTTCTTAATTTTAAACAAAGGGAGGGAGAAAATCTAAAAGATGCTTGGTATAGAATTTGCAATGCTCAAAATAGATCTACCCGAAAGCAATCTACTACCATTCTTCTTCGCAATTTTTATGTAGGCGTCACTCCTTGGTATAGATATATTCTTGATACCATTACCGGAGGGAATTTCTTGGGTAGCCATACTTTTGATTCTTACAATGCTATGATAGATTTGTTTGGCTCACCACCTCTTTTGGTTAATGGAACTATGTTAACTTGGGAACATGTGATGCAAAGGCTTGAAATTATTGAAAATAAAGTTGCTACTAGGGATTTGATTGAGAATTTGGATAAAAAGATCCATAATCAAATTACTCAATGTGGATCTAAGGTAGGAGTTACTTTGAAATTTTTTAAGGAGAAGGAACCCATAGTTAATGAAAGAATAGTTCAAGATTCTACTAGAATCGATAAACTTGAGGGTATTATTACCAACTTGGGGACCGCCTTTTCTTCCGTAAAAAACACTCCCAATCCTCCTACCAAAATTGCCAAGCTTATGTACGTTCCTAAAAATAAGGGTGAATCCTCTAGTAAGGAAACTGTGGATCTAAAATCAATAAGTGTTCATCCCAATCATTTTGCTATCATTAAGGAACCATTTGCTACAAATGATTTTTTCAATTTCGTGCCTAAAAGTTTGATAATTCATAGAAAGAAAGGAACTCCTAAAGGTTATAAGTGTCTTATTGAAGAATTGCCTACCAAAGATGGCAATACCTAGATCTATCCTTGCTTTTATGCCTAGCTAGGGGCGTTAAACGATAGCGCTTGTTGGGAGGCAACCCAATTTTATTTTAGTTTTTTGTCTTTTGCTTCTGTTTAGGAATAAATATTTGATCTTATTCCAGAAACTTTCTGTTCACGAAAACAATTGTTAAAAATCACCAGAACGTGATAAAATGTTGATTCCAATTGCTGCTGATCAATAAACAAATTGTCTAGGTCTTCCTATTTTGATAGATTTTTTTCAGTTCCAGAAGTTTGCCTTAGTTACAGATTACTACAGACTGTTCTGTTTTTGACAGATTCTGTTTTTCGTGTGTTGTTTGCTTATTTTGATGAATCTATGGCTAATAAAATAGTTTATAAACCATAGAGAAGTTGGAATACAGTAGGCTTAACACCAATATAAATAAATAATGAGTTCATTACAGTACCTTGAAGTGGTGTTTTGTTTTCTTTCGCTAACGGAGCTCACGAGATTTTCTGTTAAGTTTTGTGTTGTGAAGTTTTCAAGTTTTGGGTAAAAGATTTGATGGATTATGGAACAAGGAGTGGCAAGAGCCTAAGCTTGGGGATGCCCATGGCACCCCAAGATAATCTAAGGACACCAAAAAGCCAAAGCTTGGGGATGCCCCGGAAGGCATCCCCTCTTTCGTCTACTTCCATCGGTAACTTTACTTGGAGCTATATTTTTATTCACCACATGATAAGTGTTTTGCTTGGAGCGTCTTGTATGATTTGAGTCTTTGCTTTTTAGTTTACCACAATCATCCTTGCTGTACACACCTTTTGAGAGAGACACACATGATTCGGAATTTATTAGAATACTCTATGTTTCACTTATACCTTTTGAGCTATATAGTTTTTGCTCTAGTGCTTCACTTATATCTTTTAGAGCATGGTGGTGGATTTGTTTTATAGAAACTATTGTTCTCTCATGCTTCACTTATATTATTTTGAGAGTCCTACAAAACAGCATGGTAATTTTCTTAAATTGAAAAATTAGTCCTAAAGTAATAGGCATCCAAGATTAATAAAAAATTTCTTATGAGTGTGTTGAATACTATGAGAAGTTTGATGCTTGATAATTGTTTTGAGATATGAAGATGGTGATATTAGAGTCATGCTAGTTGAGTAGTTGTGGATTTTAGGAATACTTGTGTTAAAGTTTGTGATTCCCGTAGCATGCACGTATGGTGAACCGTTATGTGATGAAGTCGCGGCATGATTTATTTATTGATTGTCTTCCTTATGAGTGGCGGTCAGGGACGAGCGATGGCCTTTTCCTACCAATCTACCCCCCTAGGAGCATCCGCGTAATACTTTGCTTTGATAACTTGTAGATTTTTGCAATAAGTATATGAGTTCTTTATGACTAATGTTGAGTCCATGGATTATACGCACTCTCTTCCTTCCACCATTGCTAGCCTCTCTAATACCGCACACTTTTCGCCGGTATCATACACCCACCATATACCTTCCTCAAAACAGCCACCATACCTACCTATTATGGCATTTCCATAGCCATTCCGAGATATATTTCCATGCAACTTACCATCGTTCCATTTACAATGACACGCTTCATCATTGTCATATTGCTTTGCATGATCATGTAGTTGACATCGTATTTGTGGCAAAGCCATCGTTCATAGTTCTTTCATACATGTCACTCTTGATTCATTGCACATCCCGGTACTCCGCCGGAGGCATTCACCTAGAGTCATATTTTTGTTCTAAGTATTGAGTTGTAATTGTTGAGTTGTAAGTAAATAAAAGTGTGATGATCATCATTATTAGTGCATTGTCCCAAGTGAGGAAAGGATGATGGAGACTATGATTCTCCCACAAGTCGGGATGAGACTCCGGATGGAAAAAAAGAGGCCATTAAAAAAAGAGAAAAGGCCCAAATAAAAAATGAGAGAAAAAGAGAGAAGGGACAATGTTACTATCCTTTTACCACACTTGTGCTTCAAAGTAGCACCATGATCTTCATGATAGAGAGTCTCCTATGATATCACTTTCATATACTAGTGGGAATTTTTCATTATAGAACTTGGCTTGTATATTCCAATGATGGGCTTCCTCAAAATGCCCTAGGTCTTCGTGAGCAAGCGAGTTGGATGCACACCCACTTAGTTTCTTTTGTTGAGCTTTCATATATTTATAGCTCTAGTGCATCCGTTGCATGGCAATCCCTACTCACTCACATTGATATCTATTGATGGGCATCCCCATAGCCCGTTGATACGCCTAGTTGATGTGAGACTACCTTCTCCTTTTTGTCTTCTCCACAACCACCATTCTATTCCACATATAGTGCTATATCCATGGCTCCCGCTCATGTATTGTGTGAAGATTGAAAAAGTTTGAGAACACCAAAAGTATGAAACAATTGCTTGGCTTGTCATCGGGGTTGTGCATGATTTAAATACTTTGTGTGGTGAAGATAGAGCATAGCCAGACTATATGATTTTGTAGGGATAACTTTCTTTAGCCATGTTATTTTGAGAAGACATAATTGCTTGGTTAGTATGCTTGAAGTATTATTATTTTTATGTCAATATTAAACTTTTATCTTGAATCTTTCGGATCTGAATATTCATACCACAATTAAGAGAATTACATTGAAAATTATGCTAAGTAAGCATTCCACATCAAAAATTCTGTTTTTATCATTTACCTACTCGAGGACGAGCAGGAATTAAGCTTGGGGATGCTTGATACGTCTCCAACGTATCTATAATTTTTTATCGTTCCATGCTATATTATATTCTGTTTTGGATGATTAACAGGCTTTATTATACACTTTTATATTATTTTTGGGACTAAACTATTAACCGGAGGCCCAGCCCAAATTGCTGTTTTTTGCCTATTTCAGTGCTTCACAGAAAAAGAATATCAAACGGAGTCCAAACGGAATGAAACCTTCGGGAACGTGATTTTCGGAACGAACGTGATCCAGAGGACTTGGAGTCTATGTCAAGAAATCAACCAGGAGAGCACGAGGCAGGGGGCGCGCCTACCCCCTGGGCGGCCCTCCACCCTCATGGGGCCCACGTTGCTCCACCGACGTACTTCTTCCTCCTATATATACCTACGTACCCCCAAACTATCACATACGGAGCCAAAAACCTAATTCCACCGCCGCAACCTTCTGTACCCGTGAGATCCCATCTTGGGGCCTTTTCCGGCGCTCCGCCGGAGGGGGCATTGATCACGGAGGGCTTCTACATCAACACCATAGCCTCTCCGATGATGTGTGAGTAGTTTACCTCAGACCTTCGGGTCCATAGTTATTAGCTATATGGCTTCTTCTCTCTCTTTGGATCTCAATACAAAGTTCTCCACGATTCTTGTGGAGATCTATTCGATGTAATCTTCTTTTGCGGTGTGTTTGTTGAGACCGATGAATTGTGGGTTTATGATCAAGTTTATCTATGAACAATATTTGAATCTCCTCTGAATTCTTTTATGTATGATTGGTTATCTTTGCAAGTCTCTTCGAATTATCAGTTTGGTTTGGCCTACTAGATTGATCTTTCTTGCAATGGGAGAAGTGCTTAGCTTTGGGTTCAATCTTGGGGTGTCCTTTCCCAGTGACAGCAGGGGCAGCAAGGCACGTATTGTATTGTTGCCATCGAGGATAAAAAGATGGGGTTTATATCATATTGCGTGAGTTTATCCCTCTACATCATGTCATCTTACTTAAAGCATTACTCTGTTCTTATGAACTTAATACTCTAGATGCATGCTGGATAGCGGTCGATGTGTGGAGTAATAGTAGTAGATGCAGAATCGTTTCGGTCTACTTGTCGCGGACGTGATGCCTATATACATGATCATACCTAGATATTCTCATAACTATGCTCAATTCTATCAATTGCTCAACAGTAACCCACCGTAATACTTATGCTCTTGAGAGAAGCCACTAGTGAAACCTATGGCCCCCGGGTCTATTTTCCATCAAATTAATCTTCCAACACTTAGTTATTTTTATTGCCTTTTATTTTACTTTGCATCTTTATCATAAAAATACCAAAAATATTATCTTATCATATCTATCAGATCTCACTCTCGTAAGTGACCGTTGAGGGATTGACAACCCCTTTATCGCATTGGTTGCGAGGTTCTTATTTGTTTGTGTAGGTGTGAGGGACTCGTGCGTGATCTCCTACTGGATTGATACCTTGGTTCTCAAAAACTAAGGGAAATACTTATGCTACTTTACTGCATCACCCTTTCCTCTTCAAGGGAAAACCAACGCAGTGCTCAAGAGGTAGTATTGGACGCGAGGACGAGGACGAGGCACGAGCAGCTTCTGGTCGTCCTGGCGCAGCCCCGGGGTGGCGCCGAAGCGCGCGGACGATGGCAGACGGCGACAGGGACCTCGGGTGAGCGACGAGGAGAAGAGGATCTGGGCAAGGAGGGGAGAGAGTGAGTCCGAGAGGGAGAGGGGAGTGGGGACTGAGTGGGAGAGGGGATCGAGGGAGCGCGGCAGTCGCCTTGATCCCCTCGGGACAACGCCGGCGAGGTGGTTTGACAGGGGCGCGCCCCTGTTGCGACCCGGAACAGAGGAACAGAGAGGGGAGGAGGACCGGTGCGGGGAGTCGGCTGGATGGGGTGGGCCGGCTGGTGGGTGAAGGTCCAGGGAAACAAGGGGGAGGGCTTCTTTTCCTTTTTCTGTTCCTTTGCATTTCCTTTTAAAACTTTTCTTTTTTCTAATTAGTTTTATTTTAATTTAGGTTTTATAAAATATGGTCTAAGCCCCAAAATTAGTATTAGTAGTTAGGCCACTGCCACAAATAACTTGGCACTTTAATAAAATAGTTTGCATTTATTTCTTATTTAAAATGCATTTAAATAATTGTTTAAGCCACTGTTTTAATTACTTTAGGCCATTAAACCACTTTGCAAAGATGTTGGGTCACAACCATAACTAGTTATGGAGTATTTGCCACACTTTGAACATTTTAGTTTGCATGTTTGAGAATTTTGAATTTTTGACTTTAAATTGGATTTGAATTTGAATTGTGATTTGGATCAAGTGAAGATTAGCAACAGTAACATGATGACATGGCACCATAAACAGGGTATTACTGTAGCATGCCACTAGGGGTGTTACAAATCTCCTCCACTACAAGAAATCTCGTCCCGAGATTTAAGTGGGGAAGTAAAGAGTAACTTCGGGAGAACTGACCCTTATAGGGTTAATATCTGGTGAACAATTCAGGAATGAGGTAGAAGTATCTCTTGAGTTGAAACTAAAAAAATATATCGAGAGCAAAGTATGAAGGTGCAATAGGAAGTTTCAACCGAATGTGCAAACGATTGATACCTGAATAGAGTGTGAGAAAGGGGTTTAGAGCGTCGGGAATATATCATCTCTCGGAAGGTGGCTCGTGACATGACACGAAGCCAAATGCAAGAATATTTCGGAATCAAAGATATACAGGAGAGTCAGGTTCCGATCCTGTGGAGCTGTGGGTTATGAGCCCACCATGTGGGTTAAAAGTGGAAAGGGCGCTGACATCTTACATAGTCATGATAGCAAGGCAGGTCAGAGGATAGCCTGTCAGTTATGTTGGCAACAACATTGGTACCAAGGGCGAGGGACGAAGAGAACCATTTTCCTGCTCGTTAAGACGAGGCGGACCAATAGGCAAAGTTCTCATCCATCGGTGGTTACCGGAATGTCATCAACAATAGTAACAAGGTCTTGCTGACAGAGCTTGTACACCGAGGTGTTTACATGAGCAGGGAATTATTTCTGCTTATAACATATATAGATCACAAGAAAGGTTAAACAAACCAATGGAAAGGAAAATGTGTTTATACACAAGATTTAGGAGTGTAACTTTTCCCAAGGAAAAGTAGAGCATGATATACATGTTAGATCAAGAAGTACATCACCATTTGGATAAAGGGGCAAGGGAATTCATGGTGTTATCCATACAACGGTGTTTGGATAATAGAGCAACAAACATTTGGCAATGCACTTCCAATGTTCTTGTTGTTGTTTGGCATACCATAGTTATGCTTCGAGGAACATTAACATGGTGTTTCAAGCAAGATTGAATCTGAAGATCACAAGAAGTACAAAGGAACAATTCCAAGAATGTTAAGGAATGTAAGATATAACCAAAACATGACCAAGTCTGTATTGGCAGGAGGTCAAGGATGGTGTCGATGACAACACGAATCATCGACGGGCTAGGATGGCATTTCTCCTCAATAATTCGATTGGTATCTTAGACAAGGCAGCATATTGATGGTGATCACGAAAAATTTCGTCGAGAGGCTTTATGAAGATGCCATCGGGCAACAACGTCATCAAGCAACAGGAATCATGAAGCGAAGTGTAACATCCCAAAATTCTAAATTTTGGAATGTTATATTAAATAAATAGTTTTGATTGATTGTTTGTTTGATTGTGTGAAACTGAGTGAAATTTGAAAATTTTGAAAGTTGAATGAGAGGGAATGAAATGACTTTCCCAAACTTTCACCCTTGCATTTATGATCTCCATGAATTCAAATTATTTCATCACAAAACCCTAGAGTGAAGATGATATGACTTCTTCCATTTAAATAAATGAAAAGGGTTTTGAAAGGATTTGAATTCCATTTGGAAATATTTCAAATTCGGAAACTTTATGCAACTCAATGATTTTCACGAGAGAAGATAAAATGACTTCTTCAATTATATGAAATACGAGTTGGAAGTTACAAAGAACCAAATTGAAAGTCATTGGAAGTATTTTGAAACTCCCTTTCAAATTCGGAATTATTTGGATTTTATTCAAAATTATTTTTCTCCTAAAAATAAATAAATGGAAATAAGGGTAAAATGATTCCCTTTAATGGAAAATTAGGAGAAAATAATTTTGAAATAATTTTGGTATTTTAAAAATGATTTTTGTTGAGTTTTATTGCAATAGTAGCACTTTTTGCCTTTTTTGTATTTTATTTGAACCTGGAAAATAGTTCATGTTTTAGGAAATGTTTTTATGAAAATGTTGATATATTATATGTCCTATATAATTTTTTTCTCTATATCTTATTTTCTCCCTGTCTTATTCCAAAAAAAGGGAAAACCTAGCGCTAGCCAGGCCAGGCGGCCCAGGAGCCAGCCGGCCCAGCCAGCCAGCCACTCGAGCCGCGGCCCAGCCAGCGCCGTTGCCCGAAGCCCCTCTCCCTCGGTCGCCCGACCCCTCGCTCGCCTCCCGCTGCCGCTGACGCATGGACCCCACCGCCCGATCGCCCCGCCCGCTGTTTCTTCCTCCTCCCGCAAGCCACGCAGGGCATCACCGCCGCCGGAATCCCGAACTTCTCGGGATCGCGATCTCCCCGATCTGCCCCCTCCTCAAAGTCGACCTTCCCCCTATTTATATCCCTCCCCTCAACCCGTTCCGCCCTTTCCCGATTCCCCAAACCTCCTGCCACCGCCACCATTGCTCGCCGGAGCTCACCTCGGCCACCGCCGCCATTGCCACCCACCCGAGCACCACACACCTCCCCGACGCCCCCGAGCAAACGCCCAGACTCCCCTCGTTCCTGCGCATTCCCTGAGCGGCTCCGCCGTCGCCAAGGATCCCTGGAGCCGTCGCCCCCTTCACCACCGGACATCACCGCCGCTGTCGAGCTTGCCTCGCTCAAGACCGCCGTCCCCGAGCCACGCCGAGGCCACCTTCATGCTCGTCACCGTCGCCCACGTCGAACGGAGCCCTCCCTGAAGCCGGAGACCCATGGGAGGAGCCGCCACCGCTGCCGGCGACCTCGCCGGAGTTCACCTCCACCGCGGTGAGCACTCCACTCCCCCTCCACCGTCCGATCTAAAATAAACGCCCTAGATTAGATCTAATCTGGACGGTTAGGTTATTTTTACTAGATCGGTTTAGCTTCGGTTTATTTACGGTTTAGATCTAATCGGTTTAGCCGGTTTTTCTTTTCTGTGCACGCGCGTTAGTCTGTTAAAGAACGACCGAGCGTTGTTTAGTTCAGAGCGCCCACTGCTTAGGCCCAATTGCAGCCGACGCGTAGCTCCTGCCCGTTAGTTTTTTTTTCAGTTTATTTTCGTTTCTGTTTTAGAAAGAGAAATAGTTTCAATTTTAGATTGCTTATAACTTTTATGTTTTATATCCAAATTGAGTGATTCTTTTTGCGCTGTGTCACAAATTTGTTTAAGTTTCTGTTTTTGTACTTAGGTTTCAAATTTGAGTAGCTTAAACTTGAGTTTGATGAAATTTGTTCAAATCACTAATTTGGCCGTATCTTGAGTTTTATAAAATATTTCTGATTGATTCTTTTTGCTACGGTTTTGTTATTGTTTTGTCTATCCAGAGTCATATAGTGATTTAATTTTAGTTTATTTTAAATTAGGTTTTTAGCAAAACAGTACTGTTTTAGTTATAGTTTTGTTTTAGTCTTTTCTTTATTGTTTTTATTAGTTTTAAATTATTTCTTTTTGTCACTCTTGAAAATTTTAGTTTTGTTTCTGTTAGTCAAGAAAAGAAAATTTTGTTTTTATTTTAAAAATTTCTTTTACTTAGTTTTGTATGAAAACTTGTTTAGGTCATAGTTAGTGTTTCATAAAAGCTTTTTATTTGTTTCTTTTTGCTATTAAAAGTTTATGAAAAATACTTTCTGTTAAAATTAGTTGTTTTATATTTTCTTTTCTGTTTATTTATTATGTTAGTATTTTCTTTGTTGTTAAATTTTACTTAGGACAAAGCTATCTTGGGTTATGTCTTAGAATTTTCTTTAGTAGTTTTCATTGGTTTTTTTTATTTTGTGTTCTTTGTGATTTGCATTTTATTTGTTGATTTTTTTTGTGAGTGTTAGAAATTGCTTGCTAGTATGTTTGCTTATGTGAGTACTATGTTTTACTATATAGATTTTCAACGGAGTGACGAATAGTTCTACCAAGTCATTATTCTGAGAGCTTTGTTATCTTCATCAAGTAATACCAGGCAAGTTCACTTTGACCATGCTTTCATACCTATGTTTTTACTGCATTTAGTGGCATCTTTGCAACAACCCTCCAGTAGTGATATTGAATTCTTGTAGTTGAGTAGTATGCATGAGGTAGGACCCATCACCCTGTTACCAAGCCCGGGTCGTTATTTATTTTAATGCTACGCTATAGTAGACGGGGTTTGGTATGAGTGCTCGAGAGTGGTGTGAAGAAGGAGGACTCTACGTCAATGACGACAACTCCATGATGGCATATGCGAGGACTGCATCTTCAAGGCCTAAGAATTCAAGACTCGAGACAAGAATTCAATACACACAACTGGGTGAAGGACGGTTGACGGGCACCCTGGAGAAACCAGTGGATGGCCGGGATGCATGGAGAAGCGCCATGACATCTTGCGGAAAGCTTCACCCAGACTCAAAGAGACGGAAGAATACTTCATGCCCGGAAGCTTACCTGTGCAACCGCAAGTCACTATGGGCTCTGGCTTGGTTGACCTTAGTTGTGACTCTGGCTGGGACGATGCTAGCAGATGTAGAACTACGGTAGGATTGGATGAGCACCGGACAGTGGTCAGAGGAACTCTTTGGAAGACCATGTTTCGGTCATCTTGTTCTCAAACACCCTGAAGTGCGAGAACGTAAAAAGAGGGATCGAATCTTGCGGGTAAAGTGTACAAACCTCTGCAGAGGGTTAAAACCTAATCGATTAGCCGTGTCCCCGGTTACGGACAACTTGAGCCTCTGGACTTGGATCTATCTCGGAACTCTCAACACCGGACTGATAACATAATTGTGGGCAACTTATGATGATTTGGGCCATGAGACATCGGTTGGCAGAACCATGTCATGATAGGAAACTCCGTAGTATAGACTCCAGAATTTCTTTGATGTAGGGAAAATAAAATCAGCTTTTACGCAAACAAAACTCAGATACAGAGCCACAAAGCCATATTGCATATAGTATAGTTTATCATCTGTTTTCTTACAGTGATCTTGCCGGTACATTCAATGTACTGACCTACACGGCTGCAACGTATCATGTTGCAGGGTTTTCTTCGACTAGTAAGAGTTACGATACAGGGTTACGGTCTACACTCAACTTGCCGATGGCGTTGATGGGACTCCACCCCCGTTTAATTGTTTCCGCTGAGTATTATGAGGTATATATCAGTTTTACGTTATTTATACATGTGATTGCACTTTGATATATACATTGATGTACTGTGTGTGCCAGCATACTGATCCAGGGATGGCACAGATACACAGAGACTTGACCGTCTGAGGTCGGGTCGCTACAGATATGGTATCAGAGCACATGTTGACTGTAGGACGTGACCCTAGAAATCGAAAAGCCCCTAGGATAGGAAATCTCTAAAACTTTATTTTCAAAAATACCCTTACTTCTAATATTTTCATGATTTTATCAAATATCTCTCCTACCTCAAATAGTTAGAATATACCCTTTCCCTTTTGACCACACGGAGGATCAACTGAAGTCGCTCCAAGAAGGATAAGATATCGGACAACCGATGACCTCTTCAGAGTAAACAAGATTTCAGGATACATTTCGAAGAAAGAAGCTATAACAGTTGAAGACTGCGAAGACTTGAAGAATTTGGAGAATCTGAAGAATTATTTGACCTTTAGAAGACCAAATCCCTGTTATATACTTACGTTAGATGCAACGATTTGTGAGCTGCCAGTTGTGTGATGTTTCTCGACAGCCACAAATAAAATCCATTTTCAAAATTATTGTTTGTATTGTGTGTATCTATCTCTATCTCTCTTATCTCACCCCAAAGCCCTTGGACCCAATAGATGAGGAAGGAAGATGGACTGGTATTCTCTGGACCGATGATTCAGTTGGAGGCAGAGCTATGGATTCAAAACATGGAGGATCACTTCAGGAAAAAATTGATTGCAAGGAAGTATGAGGTTCAATATGCTCTTCGGTACTTTATAGAAAGTGTTGCAACCTGGTGGAAAATGCATCATGCCATACAGGGATGTAACGGAGCAAGAACTTGGGAGGAATTCAAGAAGACTCTGTTAAGATCCCGTCTCATTCGGAAGAACGATGATAACCCGAAGAAGAAACCTTGTGCTTGCAAGATTTGCGGAGAAATAGGACACACCCAGGAGGAACACAAGGATGGATGCCCTCATTGTGAGGAGAATCACCCAACCGAAGAGTGCCCGACTGGGCAAGTTACTTGTTTCCTGTGTGAAGGAACTACACACTACCCTGGTCAGTGTCATATTTACCCCAAGGTAAAAGAAATTACCAAGCAGCAGAAGAAAGCAATGAAAGAAGCCCTCAGGGAAAGTTTGAAAGAACCTGTGATGAAGGAAGATGTTGACGACCCTAGTGGAGAAGGCCTAAACAGATTTTACTCCAATGCCTGCTATTCATGTGGGAAAGAAGGACATTTTTCACTGTATTGCACGAAGCAAAGCCAAGAGTATCTGGGACACATCCCGACAGTAGAAGTGAAGTTTGACCCTCAGGAAATAGAAGCTCTGATCATTACAGAGAAATCCAGGAAGAGAAAACGAAGGCAACCCCAGAACAACCCAACTTCTGCAAAGAAGGACCTGAGTCATATCACTTGTTATAGGTGCAAGGATTTAGGTCATTACGCTAGTCAATGTCCAGAAAAGAAGCCAAGAATCCAAGGAGCCTACATAATCACAAAGAATCCCCGAGACATGTCGGAAGTCATTTGTTTTCGCTGCAAGGAAGCAGGACATTTTGCTAGGGAATGTTCAAATCAGAAGAAAGCTGGAGCTGAGTAGTTGAGATTTTGATATGGATAATAAGAGTGGTAGAAAGCAATCCTATTTTCATAAGTTCGATGAGTTGAGTTATGTAATGGGTGCTCAGAGATTGTAATGAATTCATAAAATCAATAAAGTTAATGTGTTATGATTTCATATGTTGTATTATGTGAGTTTTTACTCTATGAACAAAGATTTTGGACCAGTTTCGAGGATATGAGAAATATGGTCTATGGATGGATTTGTGAATTTCATTTAAGGGTGGTAGTACCCTGTGAAGAACACTTGACCCATGGAAAGGATAATGATATTTCAGGGAGTGAAGTTTGGACAAAATAGGTATGAGTTTTGTTTCGATATGTTGGTTACCCCAAGAATATGAAGGAATGAAGCAATATTGGAATTTAAGGAGGTGTAATGTTGGAATATGGAACCATATAACCCAATAGGATGAGTTAAAGCTATCAAGTATTGAAGTGGGCCCACAACCCACAGGCCTAGGAATTAATAAAGATCAAGTACTCCCTGCAAGAAGAAATTTTGGAAGAAGATGTGATTTGATGAGCAGATGTTCCTTAGGAGGCTACGAAACCCCGAGAGTTGTGAAGTAACGATAGATGTTTCATTCAGCTTGTAGAATCAATGGAATTATCCGAACTAAGTTCGTCGACAAGAGAAATTCTGCAATGCTTGTGAGAATTCCCGAGTGTTAGAAATGCGAGATTCGCTAAACCTTATACAGAGTAATGATTTGGGTGCGGAATGGATTGATCACCATATCGACTTACTCTGGTCATTCGCTCTTGCTATTTGGAATGGTAAATCTGAGTGACTTACCCATAGTAGAGAGACGACGATATCAAACCTTGTTTAAACCATAGACTGCTAGAACGATGGATCCCTATAACAGGCAACCGTTGCCAATCGTAGGATATACGGTGAGATTCAACCCAAACCATTTTCTGCAGGAGAAACCATTAATTGTTGACCACCATGAGATTTCGCTAATTAATTAGAATTGGCGACAGACCTGTCAGATATGAAGACCCAGTCTCGGAAGAACCTCACCAGGATGAAAGGACACGAGTTTGAGGAAAAGGTTATGCCCTACTGGAAGAGCCCCAGTGTAGGAGTTACTCCGAAGATGTGAGAAGACCGATAGTGTCCACACTAAGGATGGAGTACATAAGATCTGTTGGAACCATAGCCCTGTTTTTAAGTGTGGTATCACACTAGACCATTCTGATTGATGGATTTGCTAGAAGACCCCCAAACCCTAACCTTTCTTGCTAGCCTCTTCGAATCTCGAGGACGAGATTCATTTTAAGTGTGATAGGTTTGTAACATCCCAAAATTCTAAATTTTGGAATGTTATATTAAATAAATAGTTTTGATTGATTGTTTGTTTGATTGTGTGAAACTGAGTGAAATTTGAAAATTTTGAAAGTTGAATGAGAGGGAATGAAATGACTTTCCCAAACTTTCACCCTTGCATTTATGATCTCCATGAATTCAAATTATTTCATCACAAAACCCTAGAGTGAAGATGATATGACTTCTTCCATTTAAATAAATGAAAAGGGTTTTGAAAGGATTTGAATTCCATTTGGAAATATTTCAAATTCGGAAACTTTATGCAACTCAATGATTTTCACGAGAGAAGATAAAATGACTTCTTCAATTATATGAAATACGAGTTGGAAGTTACAAAGAACCAAATTGAAAGTCATTGGAAGTATTTTGAAACTCCCTTTCAAATTTGGAATTATTTGGATTTTATTCAAAATTATTTTTCTCCTAAAAATAAATAAATGGAAATAAGGGTAAAATGATTCCCTTTAATGGAAAATTAGGAGAAAATAATTTTGAAATAATTTTGGTATTTTAAAAATGATTTTTGTTGAGTTTTATTGAAATAGTAGCACTGTTTGCCTTTTTTGTATTTTATTTGAACCTGGAAAATAGTTCATGTTTTAGGAAATGTTTTTATGAAAATGTTGATATATTATATGTCCTATATAATTTTTTTCTCTATATCTTATTTTCTCCCTGTCTTATTCCAAAAAAAAGGGAAAACCTAGCGCTAGCCAGGCCAGGCGGCCCAGGAGCCAGCCGGCCAAGCCAGCCAGCCACACGAGCCGCGGCCCGGCCAGCGCCGTCGCCCGAAGCCCCTCTCCCTCGGTCGCCCGACCCCTCACTCGCCTCCCGCTGCCGCTGATGCATGGACCCCACCGCCCGATCGCCCCGCCCGCTGTTTCTTCCTCCTCCCGCAAGCCACGCAGAGCATCACCGCCGCCGGAATCCCGAACTTCTCGGGATCGCGATCTCCCCGATCTGCCCCCTCCTCAAAGTCGACCTTCCCCCTATTTATACCCCTCCCCTCAACCCGTTCCGCCCTTTCCCGATTCCCCAAACCTCCTGCCACCGCCACCATTGCTCGCCGGAGCTCACCTCGGCCACCGCCGCCATTGCCACCCACCCGAGCACCACACACCTCCCCGACGCCCCCGAGCAAACGCCCAGACTCCCCTCGTTCCTGCGCATTCCCTGAGCGGCTCCGTCGTCGCCAAGGATCCCTGGAGCCGTCGCCCCCTTCACCACCGGACATCACCGCCGCTGTCGAGCTCACCCCGCTCGAGACTGCCGTCCCCGAGCCACGCCGAGGCCACCTTCATGCTCGTCACCGTCGCCCACGTCGAACGGAGCCCTCCCTGAAGCCGGAGACCCATGGGAGGAGCCGCCACCGCTGCCGGCGACCTCGCCGGAGTTCACCTCCACCGCGGTGAGCACTCCACTCCCCCTCCACCGTCCGATCTAAAATAAACGCCCTAGATTAGATCTAATCTGGACGGTTAGGTTATTTTTACTAGATCGGTTTAGCTTCGGTTTATTTACGGTTTAGATCTAATCGGTTTAGCCGATTTTTCTTTTCTGTGCACGCGCGTTAGTCTGTTAAAGAACGACCGAGCGTTGTTTAGTTCAGAGCGCCCACTGCTTAGGCCCAATTGCAGCCGACGCGTAGCTCCTGCCCGTTAGTTTTTTTTTCAGTTTATTTTCGTTTCTGTTTTAGAAACAGAAATAGTTTCAATTTTAGATTGCTTATAACTTTTATGTTTTATATCCAAATTGAGTGATTCTTTTTGCGCTGTGTCACAAATTTGTTTAAGTTTCTGTTTTTGTACTTAGGTTTCAAATTTGAGTAGCTTAAACTTGAGTTTGATGAAATTTGTTCAAATCACTAATTTGGCCGTATCTTGAGTTTTATAAAATATTTTTGATTGATTCTTTTTGCTACGGTTTTGTTATTGTTTTGTCTATCCAGAGTCATATAGTGATTTAATTTTAGTTTATTTTAAATTAGGTTTTTAGCAAAACAGTACTGTTTTAGTTATAGTTTTGTTTTAGTCTTTTCTTTATTGTTTTTATTAGTTTTAAATTATTTCTTTTTGTCACTCTTGAAAATTTTAGTTTTGTTTCTGTTAGTCAAGAAAAGAAAATTTTGTTTTTATTTTAAAAATTTCTTTTACTTAGTTTTGTATGAAAACTTGTTTAGGTCATAGTTAGTGTTTCATAAAAGCTTTTTATTTGTTTCTTTTTGCTATTAAAAGTTTATGAAAAATACTTTCTGTTAAAATTAGTTGTTTTATATTTTCTTTTCTGTTTATTTATTATGTTAGTATTTTCTTTGTTGTTAAATTTTACTTAGGACAAAGCTATCTTGGGTTATGTCTTAGAATTTTCTTTAGTAGTTTTCATTGGTTTTTTTTTATTTTGTGTTCTTTGTGATTTGCATTTTATTTGTTGATTTTTTTGTGAGTGTTAGAAATTGCTTGCTAGTATGTTTGCTTATGTGAGTACTATGTTTTACTATATAGATTTTCAACGGAGTGACGAATAGTTCTACCAAGTCATTATTCTGAGAGCTTTGTTATCTTCATCAAGTAATACCAGGAAAGTTCACTTTGACCATGCTTTCATACCTATGTTTTTACTGCATTTAGTGGCATCTTTGCAACAACCCTCCAGTAGTGATATTGAATTCTTGTAGTTGAGTAGTATGCATGAGGTAGGAACCCATCACCCTGTTACCAAGCCCGGGACGTTATTTATTTTAATGCTACGCTATAGTAGACGGGGTTTGGTATGAGTGCTCGAGAGTGGTGTGAAGAAGGAGGACTCTACGTCAATGACGACAACTCCATGATGGCATATGCGAGGACTGCATCTTCAAGGCCTAAGAATTCAAGACTCGAGACAAGAATTCAATACACACAACTGGGTGAAGGACGGTTGACGAGCACCCTGGAGAAACCAGTGGATGGCCGGGATGCATGGAGAAGCGCCATGACATCTTGCGGAAAGCTTCACCCAGACTCAAAGAGACGGAAGAATACTTCATGCCCGGAAGCTTACCTGTGCAACCGCAAGTCACTATGGGCTCTGGCTGGGACGGTGCTAGCAGATGTAGAACTACGGTAGGATTGGATGAGCACCGGACAGTGGTCAGAGGAACTCTTTGGAAGACCATGTTTCGGTCATCTTGTTCTCAAACACCCTGAAGTGCGAGAACGTAAAAAGAGGGATCGAATCTTGCGGGTAAAGTGTACAAACCTCTGCAGAGGGTTAAAACCTAATCGATTAGCCGTGTCCCCGGTTACGGACAACTTGAGCCTCTGGACTTGGATCTATCTCGGAACTCTCAACACCGGACTGATAACATAATTGTGGGCAACTTATGATGATTTGGGCCATGAGACATCGGTTGGCAGAACCATGTCATGATAGGAAACTCCGTAGTATAGACTCCAGAATTTCTTTGATGTAGGGAAAATAAAATCAGCTTTTACGCAAACAAAACTCAGATACAGAGCCACAAAGCCATATTGCATATAGTATAGTTTATCATCTGTTTTCTTAAAGTGATCTTGCCGGTACATTCAATGTACTGACCTACACGGCTGCAACGTATCATGTTGCAGGGTTTTCTTCGACGAGTAAGAGTTACGATACAGGGTTACGGTCTACACTCAACTTGCCGGTGGCGTTGATGGGACTCCACCCCCATTTAATTGTTTCCGCTGAGTATTATGAGGTATATATCAGTTTTACGTTATTTATACATGTGATTGCACTTTGATATATACATTGATGTACTGTGTGTGCCAGCATACTGATCCAGGGATGGCACAGATACACAGAGACTTGACCGTCTGAGGTCGGGTCGCTACACGAAGGCTATTGGGACCACGGGTACGACACAAGCTTGGATTCAAGCTTGTTGTTCAAGGTGGAATGATAAGATGAGGAAGATCAACGTAAGCTTCGCTCATCGTCGATAAGTTGTGCTCCGGGAATAAGGACCAGGTAGCACAGTTAAAATTTAGCACGATAATGATATAGCCGGCCAGGCTAGGAATGACTTGAAGGATTATTAAACTCGTAAGCAATGAAAATTACTTAGAGTTATTGAATCAGAGTGCGGAGTCGATTCTCTTATCGGTGTTCTCGAGTGATTAATAACTCAGAACCCGGGGAAAAATCTGAAATCAGTGAGAAGTAATACTAGATGAATACTCATAGGAAGCAACTCAATTCTTTGATATTCTCGAGATGCTGGAGGGTAATACTCGAAGAAAGATCAAAATAGAGGTTGCGGAGTTGCACTGATCTGCAGAAGACAAGTGCATGAACTTGTCCGAGAAATGGAATCAAAGGGGAACAATCATGGTCAGAACCACGGTTGCAAGGACCAAACATAGATACCAGAAGAACTTATAACAGGGGGATTATTATTATCACAAGAAGCTTCCATGATAAGTTCCACATTAGGTCCATGGGCATGAACACAAAGTTCAAGGTCGACTCCCACTTCTCCAATGCAAAACTTTTCATTCACTCCTCGTTTTCGAAGAAATTGTAGTGCAGAAGATTTATCTGGCGAAGTACCAGAAGAGTAAGACTCATGAGAACTCTCGGGTTCACATGGGTTATGGAAGGCATAAGTTCAACCCATCGGGGCCTTTTTATGAATCTATAGAACCATCAACCAAGCAAAAGATACGAGTTCGAAAGCAGAGTATCGAAGTCAAAGCATATGATACAATTTACCGAAGGTATTATGTATCAGGGAAAAACTCACAAGATTTTGGATGTGAAGGACTGTCGGATAACAACCCAGCAATGGATCTGGCGATTCACGACAGAGTTGATGTGAGTATCGGTAATCAATTAGATGAAGAAGGGGATGCAAAGGCATCAACTTATAGAAACGTCTGAATGATTCAATGCTTGGGTACAAAGGAATTACGATTTCAATACGAAGGATCAGAAGCAGAGGCTCTGATCAAAATATGAGCAAGTTGAATAGATTTATAGGTGTACCCGATCAAATCTGGATTGGGCAAGATCCAGCTCATATTTGGAAGGATGTCTGAGCCGGAAAGAAAATTTCCACGGATTAATTCGTGATTGCGAGAATTCGCACACACGCTAAATCCATAGGAACATAATGACAATCACAAAGAATTTTAAAGAATATTGCTAGACATATGGAATTAATCCTAATGCAATCAGGCAAGGAGAATCAAGAGCAATAGGCTGTAGAGAATTTTGAAAGGTCAGATAGCATTTTCAGGTATTTTGGATGGCATATGAACAACTGGGGACGAACGAACCCTGGTTAAGTGAATTATCCGCAGTTCCAAAAGAAGCTACAAAGTAGAAGGCACAAAGGATTCTCGGAACAACGGAGAGCACTAGTGGTATCTTGTAATAACAGGAGCAACTAGGGATGAAGGTACAAGCGGCAAGGATGTTATTCAGGGGGATTATCGGTGGTCAGGAACTGCAAGGTAGTTGGCACAGGGTCTCGAGAAACATCGAGGAGTATCTGCAGAATCTTCTGGCGAAGCAAGCGATCATCGGTAATGTCGGGCTCTCCGGGAGGAAGTAGGTACGAGAACCTAATGTCAGAGTTAGTAAAATGTTTAACCCGAATAGACGAGAGATCAGAGTCCCAGAGTATAGACGAGGAATAAAAGATCCTAATACCACCCCATGGCGACGTGGGCATGTAAGCCACATAGCCAAGTTAGTAAAAGTTTTTCATTGACTAGACTCAACTTCGTCCAAGGAGTTGGAAACGGGGCTACCTACAGGTAGTCGGCTTTGATACCAACTTGTGACGCCCTTGATTCAATTGTACACTAATCATACACGTAAATGTGTACGATCAAGATCAAGGACTCACGGGAAGATATCACAACACAACTCTAGACACAAAATAAAATAAAGCAAGCTTTATATTACAAGCCAGGGGCCTCGAGGGCTCGAATACATAAGCTCGAATACACAAGAGTCAGCGGAAGCAACATTATCTGAGTACAGACATGAGTTAGACAAGTTTGCCTTAAGAAGGCTAGCACAAAAGCAACAATGATCGAAAAGGCAAGGCCTCCTGCCTGGGAGCCTCCTAACTACTCCTGGTCGTCGGCGGTCTCCGCGTAGTAGTAGGCACCCTCGGGGTAGTAGTAGTCGTCGGTGGTGTTGTCTGGATCCTGGGCTCCACCATCTGGTTGCGACATCCGAGAAGAATGGAAAAAGGGGGAAAAGAGGAAGCAAAGCAACCGTGAGTACTCATCCGAAGTACTCGGTAAGCAAGAATCTACACTACATATGCAACATTATCAAAGGAAGGTTGTATATGTGGAATGGGCTGCATAAATGCCAGAATAAGAGGGGGAGAAGCTAGTCCTATCGAAGACTAGTGTGACGCCCCCGATTTGACCGTACACTAATCATGCACGCAAATGTGTACGATCAAGATCAGGGACTCACGGGAAGATATCACAACACAACTCTAAAACATAAATAAGTCATACAAGCATTATAATACAAGCCAGGGGCCTCGAGGGCTCGAATACAAGTGCTCGATCATAGACGAGTCAGCGGAAGCAACAATATCTGAGTACAGACATAAGTTAAACAAGTTTGCCTTAAGAAGGCTAGCACAAAAGTAGCAACGATCGAAAAGGCAAGGCCTCCTGCCTGGGACCTCCTAACTACTCCTCGAAGCCGAACTCCATGTAGCATCATCCTCGGGATCTCTAGCTCCTGGACTCCAGCATCTGGTTGCGACAATCCAGTATAGAAAAAGGGAAAAGAGGGAGAAAAGCAACCGTGAGTACTCATCCAAAGTACTCGCAAGCAAGGAGCTACACTACATATGCATGGTTATATGTGTAAAGGACCATATCAGTGGACTGAACTGCAAAATGCCAGAATAAGAGGGGGATAGCTAATCCTGTCGAAGACTACGCTTCTGGCAGCCTCCATCTTGCAGCATGTAGAAGAGAGTAGATTGAAGTCCTCCAAGTAGCATCGTATAGCATAATCCTACCCGGCGATCCCCTCCTCGTCGCCCTGTTAGAGAGCGATCACCGGGTTGTATCTGGCACTTGGAAGGGTGTATTTTATTCAGTATCCGGTTCTAGTTGTCATAAGGTCAAGGTACAACTCCGGGTCGTCCTTTTACCGAGGGACACGGCTATTCGAATAGATAAACTTCCCTGCAGGGGTGCACCACATAACCCAACACGCTTGATCCCATTCGGCCGGACACACTTTCCTGGGTCATGCTCGGCCTCGGAAGATCAACACGTCGCAGCCCTACCTAAGCACAACAGAGCGGTCAGCACGCCGGTCTAATCCTAAGCGCACAGGGGTCTGGGCCCATCGCCCATAGCACACCTGCACGTTGCGAACGCGGCCGCGAGCAGACCTAGCAACCCACACGATCATGGCGGTTACGTCAAAGCGGTCCAACACGGCGCGCGCCACTCAGTCGCCGACGTCACGAAGGCTTCGGCTGATACCACGACGCCGCGATACCCATAACTACTCCCGCGTAGATGGTTCGTGCGTATAGACCAAATGGCCAGACTCAGATCAAATACCAAGAACTCGTTATGCGTGTTATTTATCCGCGAACGCCGACCAGGGCCAGGCCCACCTGTCTCCTAGGTGGTCTCAACCTGCCCTGTCGCTCCGCCACAAAGTAACAGTCGGGGGCCGTCAGGAACCCAGGCCCACCTCTACCGGGATGGAGCCACCTGTCCTTTCAGCCCCCTCATCAGAATCACTTGCGGGTACTCAACGAGCCGACCCGACTTTAGTCACCACATGTGTCATGTATATAAAGTATATAGTATATACCCGTGATCACCTCCCGGAGTGATCACGGCCCAGTAGTATAGCATGGCAGACGGACAAGAGTGTAGGGCCACTGATGGAACACTAGCATCCTATACTAAGCAGTAGGATAGCAGGTAAGGGTAACAACTGTAGCAACAATGACAGGCTATGCATCAGGATAGGATTAACGGAAAGCAGTAACATGCTACACTACTCTAATGCAAGCAGTAGAGAGTAGAGTAGGCGATATCTGGTGATCAGGGGGGCTTGCCTGGTTGCTCTGGCAAGTAGGAGGGGTCGTCAACTCCGTAGTCGAACTGGGGGTCGTCGGTAGTCTCGGGGTCTACCGGAAAGAAGTAACGGAGGGGGAACACAATAAATAACAGAGCAATCAAAACAACACAAAGCGTAACATGACAATACGCGGTGCTAGGTGTGCCCTAACGCGGTCGTAGGTGATATCGGCAAAGGGGGGAAACATCCGGGAAAGTTTTCCCGAAGTTTGCATTTTTCGGACAGATGAAACGGAGGTGGAAAGTTGCAAGTTTGCTATGCTAGGGACGTCTGGCGGACGAACGGACTGCGTATTCGGATTCGTCTCGTCGTTCTGAGCAACTTTCATGTACAAAGTTTTTCGATCCGAGCTACGGTTTATTTTATATGAATTTTAAAAGATTTAAATTAATTTTTGGAATTTATTTAATTATTTAATATATACATTATCCGAAACAGTGTTGTGATGACATCAGCATGACATCATGCTGACGTGAGCAGTCATCTGACACGTGGGTCCCACATGTCATAGACTGATTAGGGTAATTAGGGTTAACTAATTAATTAACTATTAATTAAATTAACTAATTAATTAGATTAGTCTAAACAGGGTTAATTAACTTAATTAATTAACTAATTAATTAATTATTTTTATTTTTATTTTTTTATTTTCTTTATTTATTAATTTTTATTAATTAATTTATTATTTTTATCATTATTATTTTTTTAATTCTTTTTTGTACGTTCTGGGGTCAGGCCCCACATGTCTGTGGCCCCGGGGGCCTAGTGGGTTTGCGGGCGCAGGGTGCGGGCGCAGGGTGCCCGCTAACGGGTGGAGGCCACGACCCAGCGCAGCAGGGCGCCGGCGGCCACGACGCTGGTCAGGGGAGACCCAGGCCGCAGCGGCCGGAGACGGAGCGTCGACGGAGGGGGTGGCCGTGGGCTTGGCTGGGCGAAGCTGGGGGGGGGGAGCGGGCGACGAGGACGGGGAGAGAGAGAGGTGCTCGCCGGCCGGCCATCTCCGGCGACGGCTGGATCCGTGAGTGGGCTCGGCAGACGCAACGCGATAAGGCGCTCCGGAGGATGGCCGTGGGGTTGTCGGAGGTGGGCTGCGGGAGGCGCCGGCGTTGAGTGGAATAGCGCCAGGGCTCGGCCTCGCAGCGCGTGTGGCGACGGGTGCGAGCGGCAGAAGCCAGCGATGGCGGAGCAGAGGCGGGGCACGGTCGCGGCCGCAGGCGACGTGAAGCGGCGCAGTGGGCGGCGACGGGGTCGCAGGCGAGGTGCTAGTGCGAGTGGGGGGGGCGCGGGATGTGGTGGCCGAACGCAGGCGTGCGTGGGCCGGCGGCGAGATGCGTGCGCGCGGCCGGAGCGCGTGCGGGGCGGTGGTGGCTGCGAGTGGGCGCCGGAACGCGTGCGCGACAGAGAGGAGGGGAAGGCGGGGAGATGTTCCTCACCCCCGTTGTAGAGGTGCGGGCGGCGTGGCTCGAGGAGGAGGACGAGGAGGCGACGATGACGGTGGGTGGCTCCGGCGAAGCAGTGCGGGACGAGGCAGCGACGGTGTGCGACGGGGCGGCGCCGGCGACGCCGTCAGGTGAACGAGGACGAGGGCGGGGCCGGCGAGGGGGGGCACCGGCGTAGTGGCCGCGGGGATCGACGGCGGCGTCGGCTCGAAGGGATCGGGGGGGGGGGGGGTTTGCCCCGATCCAGATTGGGCAGAGGAGGGAGAGAGAGGCGTGCGAGGGGGGGAATGGGGATCGGGCTAGGGTTCCGGGGGGGATAAGGAGAGGGAGTGGGCTGGCCAGTTGGTTGGGCCAGGCCTGCTGGGCCGGAGCCCGGGGGTTCTTTTTTTTCTTTGTTAGTTAATTTTCTGTTTTGTTTCTTTTCTTTTTATTTATCTTTCTTTACTGTTTTACTTTTAGTTTTCTTTTATTTTAGTTTTATAAAAATTATCACCAACACTTAAATTAATACTTTTAAATATACTATTGCCACATTAATCCTCAACCCAAATTAAAATAGTTTAATATTTTATAAAATTCAAAAGGCATTTATTTTAATATTTAAACCTCTATTTTAATTATTTTGAACACTTAAGCATTTTATTAAATTTAGATTTCTCCACCATTATTATCTATGCAATATTTGGTTCACTCCGAACATTTTAGTTTTAATATTTGAAAACTTTTATTGTTTGCCTATATTTTAAATTTTAACTTGAATCGTTTTTGAACTAACTCGAGTTTATCAACAGTAACCGAGGTGGCGTGGCACCATTAGCAAAGGTTTACTGTAGCTTGATTATCCGGGCGTCATTATTCTCCTCCACTACAAGAAATCTCGTCCCGAGATTTCGGAGGGAAGTAAGGGGGGAAGGTTCGGGTTACGAAATTCTAGGGAGTGTTCTTGGTCTTGGTTGTTCTTCTCGAAGAGGTTGATCCATTACATTGATGTCTTCATTCTGCTGTTTCAGGTCATCATGATAAAGTTGTCGTCCTTTCTTCGGGAACTCCATCGTACTTACGAAGGAATGAAGGGTGGGTATTCCGGGAGAACGGACCTCCGTAAGGTTGACTATCTGGTCGATAACATCGGCGAAGGTGGCGGAAAGTAACTCTCAAATTGCAACTTAAGAAATTATCGAGAGCAAAGTAAGAAGGTACAAAAATAGAAGTTTTCAAGCGCATAGGCAATCGTTCGTTGCCTGAAACAAAGTGTTGAAGGGGTTTAGAGCAATGTGAATAAGCATTGCATCTAATACGAGCATAGATCACTAGGCAGGTGGCCCGTGAATTACATACAAAGTCAAGAGCGAGGAATAACTCTGACAACACGGTGTACAGGAGAGTCAGTTTTCGATCCTTTGGAACTGTGGGTTATGGGCCCACCATGTGGGGTTTTTTTTATAGGAGCAGTGACATGTTGCACGGTCATGATAGCAAGGCATGTCAGAGAGTACCCTGTCAGTTATGTCGGCAACACGTTGGTACCAAGGGCGAGGGACGAATAGAACCATTTTCCTGCTCGTTGAAACGAGGCGGACCATAAGGCAAAGTTCTCGTCCATCGGTGGCTACCGGGATGTCATCAACAATAGTAACAGGGTCTTGCTGACAGAATTGTACACCGAGGTGTTTACATAAGCAGGAGAATATTACTGCTTAGATCATATAGATCACCAGAAAGGTTAAACCAAACAATGGAAAGGAAAATATGATTATCAGATTAAACAGAAGAATGGAAAGGAAAATGTGTTTAAACACATATTTCAAGGGTGTATCCTTCCCAAGGACAAGTAGAGCATGATATCCATGACAGGATATAATGTAGAAAACTCTTTAGGTAAGGTGAGAGAAATTTCATGACATCACCCATACAACGGTGTTTGGATAATGGACAAAGAAAATTTTGCATTGTTCTTCAAATGCTCTTGTTGAAAATCGGAGTACCACAGACATGCTTCGAGATAACATTGGCATGGTCTTCAAGCAAAGGTCAGACTTTGGATACAAAGGATCCATCGGAAACAACTTATAGAATAAGTCTTACAATTTCCTTACGGAAGAATGACTAACCTTGCCAAAAAGAAAACTATAACAATAGGTCCTCCGGCCATGTGTGTTAGGAATGACATCACCTTACCGGGTCATAAATAGGCCAATATTATAACTCTTGGAAATATGTTCCAACCATCATTTCTGACCGAGATTCAGATCTGATTGGTGTCAGGATAACTCAGACTCAGGATGCCTGAGAAGAAAAGGTGCAACACAAATTGTCGAAACGACATCGAAGATTCTTGGGAGATGAACTATGGAAGCGAGTCCCGAACAAGGGTTCATCATTAAATCAAGGAGAGGTGAGGAGGTGACTGATTGACGCAGCGACAATCCATTGAGATTTCCAAAAGATGGATTTCCACAACTATGTGAACAAGGAGATAACATTAGCTAGATCGAATGACTTAATGAGGTATGCTCGAGGAAAACATACACAACTAAACATTGGTTGAAAGGTGCACCCGAATATGGGCTTAGGTAGAATGATCAATGTTAGAACGGTGATTCGATAACCAATGGTCTAAGAATGAAATATCGACCATTAACTTCAAAGCAATAGGGTTGCTAGAAGTTTTGAAGTCGCACATCATAGTTCAATTGTCGGTTTTCCGGTTAGAAACAACACGGGGATCAGAAAACAATTGGAGATGGCGAGAAGTATTACTATATCAAGAATTCTCAAGAGGTGGAGAAATTCTCACAATATCCTTGACATAAAATATGGTAATACTCCAAGGTAGAACATAACATAAGCTGGTTAGCAAGGAGCTCCATAACATGATCAAGTTTGTGTTGAGGGGAGGCAAGAATGTTGTCGATGATAACACAATTCATCGAGGGGCAAGGATGGTATTTCTCATCCTGAATTTCGACACACAACTTGGAAGAAATCAAATTGTTGACAATGATCACGACAAATTTGTCGAGAGGTTTTCAAGAAGATGTAATTGATCAACGATGACATCAAGTCAAAGGAATGATGAAAGCGAAAGGTTATTGGAACCACGGGTAGGGAACAAACTCGAAATCAAGTTTGCTATTCAAGGAGAAGTGATATGACGAGGGAGATCGACGCAAGATTAGCTCACTGTCAAAATTTGTGCGCTGGGAAGGTCCAGGTAGCACAGTTAAAATCATCAAGATAATGATATAGCCAAACAGGCTAGGAATGGCGTGATCGGGTACAAACTCGTACTTAAAGAAGATTACTAAGAGTTGTTGAACCGTAGTGCGGACTCGGTTCAGTTATCGGTGTCTTTGCGCGATTAATAACTCAGAGCCCGTGGAAAATTGGAATCAATGAGAATGTAGCACTTGATGGAGAACTCATAATAAGTTATGCAGTTCCGTGATAATCTCGAGATACCAGGGGGTAATGCTCGACGACAGATCAAAGTAGAGGTTGGACTAGGGTATTGCTCTGCAGAAGACAAGTGCTTAAACTTGCACGAGAAATGGTATTTAAAGGAGAACATGGTCGGAACCACGATTGAAAAAGGCCAGATCCCAGATATAAGATGAACTTATACCAATGGAATAATTAATTTAAGAAAAGCTTTAATGATAAGATCTACATCGTGTCCATGGGCATGAACGCAAAGTTCAAGGTCGACTCCCACTTCTACAATGCATAACCTTTCATTTACTTCTCGCGTTCGATGAAGTTGTATGGTAGAAAATTATCTGGTAAAATACCAGAAGGGTATGGCTTGTGAAAACCTTCGGGTTCATACGGTTTTTAGGGAAGGTATAGGTTCAACCCATCAGGGCATCTTAGGAACATATACCACGAACTTCAGAAGTAAATAACACAAGCTCAAAAGTAGAGCATGGTTTACAAAGCAGAAGATACAATTTACCAAAGGCATTATATACCCGTAGAAAGGCTCACAAGGTTATTCAATATGAAGGACACTGTCGGATAAAATCCAACAAAGGAACCGATGGTCCACAAGGGATCTGATGTGAGCATCGGTACTCAACCAGAGGAAGAAGAATGCAAGGAGATCTGATTATAGAAACAACTGACTAACCCAAAGTTCAAATGCAAAAGAATTATGATTTCCAAATCAGGGGGTCAGAAGCTACGCTCTGATCAAGGATGGATAAGTTGAGTAGGCTTAGGGGTAAAATCGACAGTAATTTGATTAGTCGAGAACCAGCTCCTGTTCAAATGACATCTGAGCCGGAAGGATGAATTCTAGGATTCGACTGAGGAATGCGAGCATCGCAATAAATTGAATCAACGGACTCAAAATGATAATGACAAGAGATGCCAATAAGATTACGAGACTTAAGATTAATCATAATGCAAGTAAGCAAGAATTTCAAGAGCAACAGGCTCCTGAAGATTTTCGGAAGATCGAATGATATTTTGAACACTTTTGTGAAATACTTGAATCAACTGGGAATGAGCGGATACTCGGTAAGTGCGAGGATTATCCGTAGGGGTATTCAGGTGACAATGAATAGCAAGGTAGTAAGCTTAAAGGATTCTCGGAACAACAGAGAGAATTTCAGGGTATC
This sequence comes from Aegilops tauschii subsp. strangulata, assembly GCF_002575655.3. Taxonomy (NCBI): domain Eukaryota; kingdom Viridiplantae; phylum Streptophyta; class Magnoliopsida; order Poales; family Poaceae; genus Aegilops; species Aegilops tauschii. The sequence continues at coordinate 159,933,744 of NC_053040.3, read as the reverse complement.
TTGTAATAACAAGATCATCTGGGAAACATTGTATGAATGGGGAGTATACGTGGTTATCCATAGGAGTTTATCAATGAAAGGGAATTGCAAAAGCGATGAACACAAGTTCTCGGGTTATCAGCGGAGAGTATCTTCAGGGTCTTCACGTGCAGTAGACGATCATCAGTAATAAGGGGCTCTCCGGGTGAAAGTGATAACGAGATCCTAATGTTAGATTTAGTAAAATTCACTTAACCCGAATAGAAGAGAGATTAGAGTCCCAGATTATAGACAAGGAGTAAAAGATCCTAATACCACCCAATGGTGACGTGGGCCCGTAAACCACACAGCCATGTTAGTAAAAGTTTTTCAACGACTAGACTCGACTTTGGCCAAGGAGTTGGAAAGGGGGATTCCTACAGGCAGTCGGCTCTGATACCAACTTGTGACGCCCCCGATTTGACCGTACACTAATCATGCACGCAAATGTGTACGATCAAGATCAGGGACTCACGGGAAGATATCACAACACAACTCTAAAACATAAATAAGTCATACAAGCATTATAATACAAGCCAGGGGCCTCGAGGGCTCGAATACAAGTGCTCGATCATAGACGAGTCAGCGGAAGCAACAATATTTGAGTACAGACATAAGTTAAACAAGTTTGCCTTAAGAAGGCTAGCACAAAAGTAGCAACGATCGAAAAGGCAAGGCCTCCTGCCTGGGACCTCCTAACTACTCCTCGAAGCCGAACTCCATGTAGCATCATCCTCGGGATCTCTAGCTCCTGGACTCCAGCATCTGGTTGCGACAATCCGGTATAGAAAAAGGGAAAAGAGGGAGAAAAGCAACCGTGAGTACTCATCCAAAGTACTCGCAAACAAGGAGCTACACTACATATGCATGGGTATACGTCTAAAGGACCATATCAGTGGACTGAACTGCAGAATGCCAGAATAAGAGGGGGATAGCTAATCCTGTCGAAGACTACGCTTCTGGCAGCCTCCATCTTGCAGCATGTAGAAGAGAGTAGATTGAAGTCCTCCAAGTAGCATCGTATAGCATAATCCTACCCGGCGATCCCCTCCTCGTCGCCCTGTTAGAGAGCGATCACCGGGTTGTATCTGGCACTTGGAAGGGTGTATTTTATTCAGTATCCGGTTCTAGTTGTCATAAGGTCAAGGTACAACTCCGGGTCATCCTTTTACCGAGGGACACGGCTATTCGAATAGATAAACTTCCCTGCAGGGGTGCACCACATAACCCAACACGCTTGATCCCATTCGGCCGGACACACTTTCCTGGGTCATGCCCGGCCTCGGAAGATCAACACGTCGCAGCCCTACCTAAGCACAACAGAGCGGTCAGCACGCCGGTCTAATCCTAAGCGCACAGGGGTCTGGGCCCATCGCCCATAGCACACCTGCACATTGCGAACGCGGCCGCGAGCAGACCTAGCAACCCACACGATCACGGTGGTTACGTCAAAGCGGTCCAACACGGCGCGCGCCACTCAGTAGCCGACGTCACGAAGGCTTCGGCTGATACCACGACGCCGCGATACCCATAACTACTCCCGCGTAGATGGTTAGTGCGTATAGACCAAATGGCCAGACTCAGATCAAATACCAAGAACTCGTTATGCGTGTTATTTATCCGCGAACGCCGACCAGGGCCAGGCCCACCTGTCTCCTAGGTGGTCTCAACCTGCCCTGTCGCTCCGCCACAAAGTAACAGTCGGGGGCCGTCAGGAACCCAGGCCCACCTCTACCGGGATGGAGCCACCTGTCCTTTCAGCCCCCACATCAGAATCACTTGCGGGTACTCAACGAGCCGACCCGACTTTAGTCACCACATGTGTCATGTATATAAAGTATATAGTATATACCCGTGATCACCTCTCGGAGTGATCACGGCCCAGTAGTATAGCATGGCAGACGGACAAGAGTGTAGGGCCACTGATGGAACACTAGCATCCTATACTAAGCAGTAGGATAGCAGGTAAGGGTAACAACTGTAGCAACAATGACAGGCTATGCATCAGGATAGGATTAACGGAAAGCAGTAACATGCTACACTACTCTAATGCAAGCAGTAGAGAGTAGAGTAGGCGATATCTGGTGATCAAGGGGGGGGGGGCTTGCCTGGTTGCTCTGGCAAGTAGGAGGGGCCGTCAACTCCGTAGTCGAACTGGGGGTCGCCGGCAGTCTCGGGGTCTACCGGAAAGAAGTAACGGAGGGGGAACACAATAAATAACAGAGCAATCAAAACAACACAAAGCGTAACATGACAATACGCGGTGCTAGGTGTGCCCTAACGCGGTAGTAGGTGATATCAGCAAAGGGGGGAAACATCCGGGAAAGTTTTCCCGAAGTTTGCATTTTTCGGACAGATGAAACGGAGGGGGAAAGTTGCAAGTTTGCTATGCTAGGGACGTCTGGCGGATGAACGGACTGCGTATTCGGATTCATCTCGTCGTTCTGAGCAACTTTCATGTACAAAGTTTTTCGATCCGAGCTACGGTTTATTTTATATGAATTTTAAAAGATTTAAATTAATTTTTGGAATTTATTTAATTATTTAATATATACATTATCCGAAACAGTGTTGTGATGACATCAGCATGACATCATGCTGACGTCAGCAGTCATCTGACACGTGGGTCCCACATGTCATAGACTGATTAGGGTAATTAGGGTTAACTAATTAATTAACTATTAATTAAATTAACTAATTAATTAGATTAGTCTAAACATGGTTAATTAACTTAATTAATTAACTAATTAATTATTATTTTTATTTTTATTTTCTTTATTTATTTATTAATTTTTATTAATTAATTTAATATTTTTATTATTTTTTTAATTCTTTTTTTTAAACGTTCTGGGGTCAGGCCCCACATGTCTGTGGCCCTGGGGGCCTAGTGGGTTTGCGGGCGCAGGGTGCGGGCATGCGGGTGCCCGCTAACGGGGGGAGGCCACGACCCAGCGCAGCAGGGCGCCGGCAGCCACAGCGCTGGTCAGGGGAGACCCAGGCCGCAGCGGCCGGAGACGGAGCGTCGACGGAGGGGGTGGCCGTGGGCTCGGCTGGGCGAAGCGGGGGGGGGGAAGCGGGCGACGAGGACGGGGAGAGAGAGAGGTGCTCGCCGGCCGGCCATATCCGGCGACGGCTGGATCCGTGAGTGGGCTCGGCAGACGCAACGCGATGAGGCGCTCCGGAGGATGGCCGTGGGGTTGTCGGAGGTGGGCTGCGGGAGGCGCCGGCGTTGAGTGGAGAAGCACCAGGGCTCGGCCTCGCAGCGCGTGTGGCGACGGGTGCGAGCGGCAGAAGCCAGCGATGGCGGAGCAGAGGCGGGGCACGGTCGCGGCCGCAGGCGACGTGAAGCGGCGCAGTGGGCGGCGACGGGGTCGCAGGCGAGGTGCTAGTGCGAGTGGGGGGGGGGGGGGCGCGGGATGTGGTGGCTGAACGCAGGCGCGCGTGGGCCGGCGGCGAGATGCGTGCGCGCGGCCGGAGCGCGTGCGGGGCGGTGGTGGCTGCGAGTGGGTGCCGGAGCGCGTGCGCGACAGAGAGGAGGGGAAGGCGGGGAGGTGTTCCTCACCCCCGTTGTAGAGGTGCGGGCGGCGTGGCTCGAGGAGGAGGACGAGGAGGCGACGATGACGGTGGGTGGCTCCGGCGAAGCAGTGCGGGACGAGGCAGCGACGGTGTGCGACGGGGCGGCGCTGGCGACGCCGTCAGGTGAACGAGGACGAGGGCGGGGACGGGGAGGGGGGCACCGGCGTAGTGGCCGCGGGGATCGACGGCGGCGTCGGCTCGAAGGGATCGGGGGGGTTGCCCCGATCCAGATCGGGCAGAGGAGGGAGAGAGAGGCGTGCGAGGGGGGAATGGGGATCGGGCTAGGGTTCCGGGGGGGATAAGGAGAGGGAGTGGGCCGGCCAGTTGGTTGGGCCAGGCCTGCTGGGCCGGAGCCCGGGGGTTCTTTTTTTTCTTTGTTAGTTAATTTTCTGTTTTGTTTCTTTTCTTTTTATTTATCTTTCTTTTACTGTTTTACTTTTAGTTTTCTTTTATTTTAGTTTTATAAAAATTATCACTAGCACTTAAATTAATACTTTTAAATATACTATTGCCACATTAATCCTCAACCCAAATTAAAATAGTTTAATATTTTATAAAATTCAAAAGGCATTTATTTTAACATTTAAACCTCTATTTTAATTATTTTGAACACTTAAGCATTTTATTAAATTTAGATTTCTCCACCATTATTATCTATGCAATATTTGGTTCACTCCGAACATTTTAGTTTTAATATTTGAAAACTTTTATTGTTTGCCTATATTTTAAATTTTAACTTGAATCGTTTTTGAACTAACTCGAGTTTATCAACAGTAACCGAGGTGACGTGGCACCATTAGCAGAGGTTTGCTGTAGCTTGATTATCCGGGCGTCACAACTAGCATCTTCTGGAAACCACCATCTTGCAGCAACAAGAGGGAGTAGAGTAGTATAACATAAGTAGTAGCAGTGTTATCAACCTCGGCCAGAGATCCTTTCTCGACTCCCTGCGAGAAAGAAATCCCAGAGCCATACTATCCATTTCTCATATCCATCTCTCATCTCAAGTACCCAGTTCTAGTTGTATTGACCGGGATACAACTCCAAGTGTCCGTTACCGTAGGACAGGCTATCGATAGATGTTTTGTTCCCTGCAGGGGTGCACCAACTTACCCACCACGCTCGATTAACTTCGGCCGGACACACTTTCCTGGGTCATGCCCGGCCTCGGCCAAACAATACGCCGCAACCTGACCTAGGCTTAATAGAGAGGTCAGCACGCCGGACTAAACCTATGTCCCCAGGGGTCATGGGCCATCTCCCCGGGAACTCCTGCACGTTGCGTACGTGGCCAGTGAGCAAACCTAGCTACCTTCTTCAAAAAGGCAGGTGCTTACCAGTCCAACCCGGCGCGCGCCGCTCAGTCGCTGACATCTATTAAACTTCGGCTGATGTATACGACGCAGAACGCCCATAGTATGCCCACGTGATGGTTAGTGCTATTAGGCCAAAGGCCCCTCGGATCACATATCCAAATCGTAGTGGATTAGGAACGCGCGGTAACAAGCAGAGACTCACGAAAGATATGACCCCGTCGCCCCGTCTCGAGGACTTGCAGCAAGGGCTAAGAATGCCCAGCCACGCCTCGTAATTATCTCGCGGGCACCCTCCAGGTCAACCCGACTCCTCATCACTCGCAAATATGCTCGCGCGGGTACCCCTCAGGGACGACCCGTCTTTACTAACATGGTTCAGTGTAAAGTCATAGTAACCATAGTAACCGTGTGTCTAACACCGAGGGGAAAACCTGAGGAATCAACCTTGACGGATTCCACTCGATGTAATCATCAAGGTCAACGTAAGAGGATCCACCCTCGAGGTTCACACTTGAGGAGTTGCACGATAGAGTCGTATCGGAAGTGGTTAAGGCGGAATCACCCTCAATGACCACGACCGAATAGCTACACTACAGGGTTAACATCAGAAGTGCTGATGAGGTCTCACCATCGGCACTCGATAGTAACCCAGTAGTGTCGAGCAACTAAGGGGAAAGTGATGTGCGGTGCCGGGGCCTGGTCTTTGATCACGTTGATCGAGTCATCGATGATGAAGCAGGGGCAACAAGGACCAGGTGGGGGTCACTGATGGATCACTAACCAACCTATAATAAGCAGTTTAGGATAAGCACATAAGGTAAAACAGCAGATACAAAAGCAGGCTATGCATCAGAATAGGAGCAAACAATTACAGTAGCAAAAATCTAATGCAAGCATGAGAGAATGGAATGGGCAATATCGGGATGATCAAAGGGGGGGGCTTGCCTGGTTGCTCAGACGAGAAGGAGGGGTCGTTGGTGACGTAGTCGATCACAGTGGCATCGGCAGCCATCACGGGGTCTACCGAAGAGAAGAGGGGGGAGAAATAGTAAATACATAGCAAGCAAGATGTAACAGCCCCAAAATTGGGTTATCAATTTTTGTGCAGTTATTCTCTCCGGGCACTCATTTTCAAAATTTTCTCCTGAGTTTGCTGGATGACCTGAGAAAATTTTGTCATTTCCAACCTTTCAAAATCCTGCTCATGTCTTTTTCAGTGGGCAAGACCTCATTTGCATCAGCTCAATTCCTATTAAACCCTAATTCCAAATTTTTGGAATTTGGATATGCCCTTGTGATTACAAAGGAGCCACCATTTTCCTTGTTCTGTTGATCCTCCCAATTGATCCCAAAGATCATCCTATCTTTCTTAACCTTGGATATGCAAAAATATTGCTAAGTCCAATGCAATATTTTTGAATTATGATTTATTCCTTTTCTTGCCTTTCTGAGGAATAAAATCCAAAGGCATATCTAGCCATCTCCTAAATTCATGAGAATTGGTGGAGTTGATGCTTATGCCTAATCCAAGCTCTGGCAAGTATATTGGCCATAATTAAATAAGGAAAATTGCCTTTTCCTATTTAATGCCAATATTGCATTTCTGCCAATTTCCAAAGGAACTACTAACTTTATAGCAGAGAAAATTCCCACATAAATTGTGGAGCTTGTCCTTGCTATATAATCACTAGTTCCATCCTAATATCATGATTCCACAGTTCAAAATTTGGCACATGATCCAATGCAAGTTTCTGCCTTCTCTGAAATTTTGCAAAGGAAGTGCTTTATTGCTAAGTCCAATTGAGCTGCAATTTGGCAGGGTGTTTAGCATTGTTAAATAACCCATATATACCAAAGATGAGCTCAATCCATTCACCCTAGCTCCCTATGCAATTTTTCAACGTTTCTGACCAGAACACAAGTTTGTGAAGGCAGTACCTTCATAGTGTTTCCAAATGGGATGAAACTTTTCCATCCTCTCAAGTGTCTCAAATCATTATCCTCCACCCAAATTCAGTTCATTTCATTGAACTATGTGAGCACAGGAGCAATTCTTGTTTTCTGTCCAAATTTTCAGTTTGTGAAGCAAGTGTATTTTATCTTGCTCCATTATGGCTGATAATTTTTCTAGGCCTTCTCTTACTCATATAACATATCTCCACAAGATTGTGGCTCATTTCACTTGACCAATTGCCCTGAGGAGTTTTCTGAAGTTTTTGGACAGAAATGATAGCTGTGAAGGAAGTACCATTTTGGTGAGTCCATTTGGTATGAACTTTTTACAGCATCATGGTATGTTCAAATCATCAGGCTTTGCCAAGTGATAGCCCAATCCATCACTCCTAGTGAGTGTTTCATCATGATTAAGTTTCTGGGTCAGTTTTGGTGGTTGTACAGCAACTATGGTAAATAGTTGTCCATTTTACCTGAAAACTCCCAGGACCGTAGTCCTTTCTACCCCAAGCCTCCCGAACATCAAGTTTACCATTTACCCTCTCTGGTTTAATCACTAGGATGTTGCCAAGTTTGCAACAGCAAACTTGTGGAGCTTGTTTCACTCATCTCCTTTTGTCTCTGCCCGATCTTTCACCATGGTAACACTCCACGCTGGAAGGACTACGCGGTAGGCATGAATTTACATCAGCTAAAACCCCAGAGCGTGCCATGCCAGTGGTGACCACGCGTGTAACCAGCCAAAACGGTGGTCTAGCCACTGTGGTCGTCGGAATCGCAGCCCCGACCGCCTCTGGCCTCGCCATTAATGTCTAGTAGCCCCCCCTCGTCGCCGTCTTCCCTCTGGACCGCTGCCCCCCTTCGTTTGCTTCTCCGGAGAGCCGTGCCAATGACCGGAATAGTGCGCTCCTGTGCATCATCGTCTTCCTCGCCGATGTCTTCTTCCTCCGTTCGTCCGCACGCCTTCCTCGTCTCCGTGACCCTCTGGCGTTCGTCTTGATCCCCCTCGTCGCCTTCCCGTGCCTCCCCGTGAGCCTTGGCCGCACCTGCGCCCTCGCGGGCGCACGGACACGTCGCACGCCGCGTGCCACCTCGCCCCCCCTTCCCGAGCTCTCCCGCGGCTATAAGTAGAGCCCGCGAGCTCTTCCGCAGCCACAACGCCTCTCAAAGCCTCCCCACTCGCCTCAGAGCTTCACATCCCCCTCCATGGCCGAATGGCCGCCGCCGATCCCCCTTGGCCATTCTCTCTCTCCGGCCGTCCCCTGCCCAGTCTGAGCCCATGGATGGATGCGCCACTCCCCGTCGATCCTCCCTGGCTCGCCGCCGCTCCGCTTCCCCCACTAGAACCCCATGCCCACCAGAGCCCGAAGCCCCTCTCCGCCGCGTGCCCTGCTGCTTCTTCTCCCACGCTCCTCGCCGGCAACGGAGCCCACCAGGAGATGCGCCTCGTTCTCCTGAGCTCGTGGGTAGGTCAGCCGTCGCGAGAGGTGGCCGGACGCGCCGACGATCGCCGTCGGGGCGATCCCCTCCCGCTGCCTCGCTCGACCCCGAGCGTGAGGAAGAAGAAGGCCAGGCGGGCCCCGCCCACGTTGACCCTGCCTCTGGGCCCCACCTGTCGGCGAGACAGGGAGCGCCACGTTGGATAAGTGGACGCGCCCCAGGCGCGAAGTCGTTTTCCCCACGCGAAAGCGTACTGCTGGATAATGCGCTTTCAATCTCCGAAAGCGTATTCTTCCTCTTCTTCGGGTATTTCTGAGAAAGACGCGATCTGTTTTTCTGCTAGGGCCCCGTTTGTAATGATTTTCTTTACAGATTGGTCCCTGATAGTTAAACGGTCATATCTTTTTACCCACAACTCCAAATGAGGTGAATCCAAAGCCCATGTCTTCGTTTCGTCGAGCCCGTTCCGTTGATGTCATTTTCATAATATTTTCACATAGTGAAAATGACCTTTTTGCCCTTGCCCGTAAACAGCCCCCTCCGAGAAGGAACTGTTTCCGGCAAATCTTTTCGCGATCATTTCACACTTCTTCCCGGAGTATTTGTCAACCCCCAGGCAAGCCAACCTCTTCTCATGAGCCCTGAACTTGCATGTTGACTTTGCTTGCACCTTGTGTGTGTGTGTAGTTGCAGTTGTTTTATATCGTTTTCATCGACACTTATTTCTTTATGCCTATCTTGCATGCTTGTGTTTCATGATACCTTTGCCATGTTAATTAGAATGTTATTATTAATAATGCCATGCCACTACTCTACTTTATTTGCATGTCATCGTTATAAACTGTTATGAGGATTGTAATGCACCGTTGATATACTATTGTCGTGTCCTTTATGTTATAGTTGTGCACTTGAGGAGTTCATATTTTGTTCGTGCATTTGTATGCGGCATGTCGCACTCATGTTAAATATGTTCATGATGATGGAGAAGGAAATAAAATGACTTAATAATAACAAACCTCCTCCGTCATCGATGGGATCGAGTCATAGTGCCGCCAAACTGAACTTTTTCAGTGCAGCCACATTTGCCTTATGGGAGGCCTTAATGCGAGCTATTGTCGTGACCTCTCGCCGGTGCCTCCCACTAGGGAAGGTTATGGGCATGCTTACCCTGATCAGGTAAGCGGACATAACCTTGTGTGCTCGTTTTTGAGATTTTTGGTACCAGTCCCCGAGTGGGAGTTGACCACGACGGTGGTCGGGGTGTCTTTGGTAGACACGGGGCCACCCAGGACCAGCCCGTTGGGGATTGGGTCGGAGTGGCCGGGAGAGCGTCATGGCAGTAGGTTGGTTTCGTCGGAATGCCGTTGGTCCACCCGAATGGGATGACGAGGCCATGGGTTCCGTGGTGTGGGTACAGTGTGCTACCTCTGCAGAGTGTATAAAGTCTTTCGATAGCAACAGTTCATAGTAGGTCCCACTATCAGGTCTTGGTCGAAATGGAGGACAAACCGAAATAATTAAGTTGGTAAATAAATATGTGATAACAAGAATATGGTAACTTGAACTATGAGATAGTCGTGAGGAGTCACGACGATATTTTGATGATGAGATAAGTGGTTGTGATCGCCGTAAGGATCACGGGCCAAATATTGGTCGTGGTTGTGATCGCCGTAAGGATCACGGTTGGAGACCAAGTGTTGGTCGTGGTTGTGATCGCCGTAAGGATCACGAGTTGTTCTTGAGAAAGACCACTTTGGTGGTGTGTTTGTGATCCAGAGATGATCACAGTTGATAAGAGAGTCCGAGGGACTCGGTGCACAAGTTTGGTTGCATTGTTGGAATAATATATCATTATTTGCATTTAAAGAACCATGATAGAACAGAAGATGATTGCATAATGTTAACATGCTATGTCTGCATTGGATATTATTGGTAGTTTATTTTCAGCATAGTTTCTTGATGCCATGCTATGCTTTGATTGACATGTTAAGTTATGCCATGATTGAGATAAAATTCTATGTTTTGCTATTACAATGTTATAATCATGTTCTGATATGCCATGTCATTGCCATGTTAGTAGATGTTATGATTTTGTTCATGCTTAGTTGATTTTTATCATGCCATGTTTAGTAATTGATATGAGATAGGGTGTTGCATGCGCTCGGTTCTTGCTTTGTCTGCAGCTTGTTTGGATGCTATGTATTTGGTTGTCTTGCAAGTACATTCAATGTACTGACCTGGCGTGTCATGCCAGTTTTGTAGGTCGTACCCGTATTGCTCGCTTGATCCGTCGTGCTAGGCCGTAATCTTGCCCGTCCTGTGAGTTGTGGAGCCCAGCCAGAGTTGTTATGTTGCCAAACCATGACTTCCGCCGCCATTTTTATCAGACTTCCGCTGTCATTTACAAGCCTTAGGGCTATGCCAGATAATTGTATTCATCAATGATGTAATCTCATATACATGTATTTGATGAATATTTTTGTACCTGGAATGCTGTATTATGGACCTGTCGTGCGTCAGGTATTATCCTGGGCTGACGTGCGAAGGCCCCCTGCTCCATGCGGATCAGGGTGCCACACAAGAGCATAACAGGATAGCAGGCAGAGCTAGACGTGTTCTAACGCGGTGCTACACGCTATCGGCGAAGGGGGGGTAACATCCGGGAATGCTTTCCTGAAGTTTGGCATTTCGGACAGACGAACCAAAGGGGAAAAGTTCGATGTTTGCTATGCTAGGGATGTGTGGTGGATGAACGGTCCACGTATTCGGATTCGTCTCGTCATTCTGAGCAACTTTCATGTAGAAAACATTTTCATCGGAGTTACGGTTTAATTTCTATGATTTTTCGAAGATTTAATAATATTTTGAAAGTATTATTAATTCTAAAACAAAGTTATAGCACCAGCATGATGTCATCGTGACGTCAGCGGTCAACACTGACCGTTGACTGGTCAAACCGGGCAGTGGGGCCCGTCTGTCATTGACTAGTAACTAACTAACAGGTTTAATTAACTAATCAAGTTAATTAGCTAAACTAAACAAAGTTAATTAAGCTAATTAATTGGTTAATTAATTAAATAATTAATTTCATTATTTCCCTTTTTTAGGAAAAGGGGCGTGGGGCCCGTTGTCATAGGCCCAGGCCACAAACGGGGATTGGGCGCGGGCGTACCGGGCGCCGGATGCGGGCATGGGCACCGGGCGCCAGTGCCCGGGCGGGCCAGGCCGACGGGGAGCGACGGGGCGCCGGCGCAGGGGCCAGCGGCCGGAGGCAGGCGACGCGGGGCGAGGGGCGTGGCACGACGAGCGATGGCCGGTTCGAGCGGGCGGCGCGAGCGGCGCGTGGCGCGGGCAGGTGGCGGAGGCAGCAGGGGAGGCTGCGCGCGTGAAGGAGGCAGGGGCGCGGCGACGGGCGGCACAGGGGCCAGCGAGCAATAGGGGCATGCAGAGGCGCCGGCAAAGCGAGCGGCAGGCGACGAAGGAGGAGGTGTGCAGGCGCGAGAGGTAGCGGGCGCACGCGTGGTCGAGCGCGGCCCAGTGCGAGCAGGCGGTAGCAGCAACGGGCGTGCGGGGGGGGGGAGGTAGGAGCGGCAGGGAGCGTAGGCAGCAACGGCGGAAGCGGTGACACCAGGCAGCAGCAGCAGCGCTGCGCGGAGGCGAGCTACGGGGGCGACGGCGGCAGGAGGCGGCGCGGGGAGGCCGGCCGGCAGCGGGGAGCAGCAGCAACACAGCGCGCGAGCGGGCACCGGAGCGCAGTGGCATGGCGCAGAGAGGGGCGGGACGAACGACGCGGGCGGGCGGCGGCGGGAAGCAGCACGACAACAGCTGTCGGGGGCGTAGTGGGCGTTGCAGACGCGCGCAGCTAGGCGAGTGCGAGAGCGCACGGGACGCGGATGTGACCACGGTGAGCGCGCGTCGACCCGCCACCGGCCGGACTGGTGAGGCACGACGTAGTTCTACGGCCCTGGAAACGGAGGGGAGCACTGGGTAGCCAGAGGGAGGGGAGGAGAAGGATGCTCACGGCGAGGCACACGGTGGCCAGCGGTAGTTTAGAAGCGCAGGAGCTTGACGCAGACGGAGGCGCGCCGGTGGCCGATGGGGATGGGAGCTCGAAGCTGGAGATGCGGGGCCTCGCCGGCTCCTGTTGTTGGACGCGAGGACGAGGACGAGGCACGAGCAGCTTCTGGTCGTCCTGGCGCAGCCCCGGGGTGGTGCCGAAGTGCGCGGACGATGGCGGACGGCGACAGGGACCTCGGGTGAGCGACGAGGAGAAGAGGATCTGGGCGAGGAGGGGAGAGAGAGTCCGAGAGGGAGAGGGGAGTGGGGACTTAGTGGGAGAGGGTATCAAGGGGGCGCGGCTGTCGCCCTTATCCCCTCGGGACGACGCCGGCGAGGTGGTTTGACGGGGACGCCCCCTGTTGCGACCCGGAACAGGGAGGGGAGGAGGACCGGTGCGGGGAGTCGGCTGGATGGGGTGGGCCGGCTGGTGGGTGAAGGTCCAGGGAAACAAGGGGGAGGGCTTCTTTTCCTTTTTCTGTTCCTTTGCATTTTGCTTTTAAAACTTTTCTGTTTTCTAATTAGTTTTATTTTATTTTAGGTTTTATAAAATATGGTCTAAGCCCCAAAATTAGTATTAGTAGTTAGGCCACTGCCACAAATAACTTGGCACTTTAATAAAATAGTTTGCATTTATTTCTTATTTAAAATGCATTTAAATAGTTGTTTAAGCCACTGTTTTAATTACTTTAGGGCATTAAACCACTTTGCAAAGATGTTGGGTCACAACCATAACTATTTATGGAGTATTTGCCACACTTTGAACATTTTAGTTTGCATGTTTGAGAATTTTGAATTTTTGACTTTAAATTGGATTTAAATTTGAATTGTGATTTGGATCAAGTGAAGATTAGCAACAGTAACATGATGACATGGCACCATAAACAGGGGATTACTGTAGCATGACACTAGGGGTGTTACGATCATGTGATGAGGAATGATCTAGGCACATATGTCCAGTTGAATATGGGTAGCATGAGTTATTATTGTTGACATCACCCTTTAGGTGAGTACGTTGGGAGGCAAAACAATAAGCCCCTATCTTTCTATGTGTCCGGTTGAGACGTTTTGCTCATGTGTATGCGGTGAGTGTTAGCAATCATAGAAGACTATATGATGGTTGAGTATGTGGAGCTCTTACTTAAACTCTGTTGAATAAGTTGAATTGCAATTGCTTGGTGACTGAGAACATGAAGTGTTGAGTTTCAAGAGAATCCATTGTTTGAACCTTAACATGTGAATTGGTTGCCACTATAACATGAGAAGTTTTATGAGAAAGAATTGATGTTATGATGCTAAGAAAAGTGATTAGAATTATCATTGATCAAACTTATGCACTTTGCTAGCATTCACACTTCATAAATTATTTCTTTTATCATTTACCTACTTGAGGACGAGTAGGAATTAAGCTTGGGGATGCTAATACGTCTCCAACATATCTATAATTTATGAAGTATTCATGTTGTTATTTTATCATTCTTGGATGTTTTACAATCATTTTATGGCAACTTTATATCATTTTTTGGGACTAACCTATTGACCCACTACCCAGTGCCAGTTGATGTTTTTTGCTTGTTTTTTACATCGCATGAAATCAATATCAAACGGAGTCCAAACACCGCGAAACTTTTTGGAGATTTTTTATGGAGCAGAACACCCAAGATGGACCAGAGCAGCACCTGGGGGGTGCCCCGAGGGGGCACAGCCCACGAGGGCGCGTCTGGGGGCCCAGGCGCGCCCAGGTGGGTTGTGCCCACCTCGGTGGCCTCCCGCACCCCCTCTTTGCACTATAAATTCCCAAATATTCCTAAACCCTTCGGGGTTAATCTAGATCATAAGTTCCGCTGCCGCAAGGCTCTGTAGCCACCAAAAACCAATCTAGACCCGTTCCGGCATCCTGCCGGAGGGGGGGAATCATCACTGGTGGCCATCTTCATCATCCCGGCGGTCACCACGATGAGGAGGGAGTAGTTGATGACCCACAAGTATAGGGGATCAATTGTAGCTCTTTTCGATAAGTAACAGTGTCGAACCCAATGAGGAGTAAAAGGAAATGACAAGTATTTTTCAGTAAGGTAATGTCTGCAAGTGCTGAAATTGTAAGTAGCGGAGTAGTTTGATAGCAAGATAATTTGTAACGAGCAAGTAACGATAGTACCAATAAGTATGCAGCAAGGTAGCCTAATCCTTTTGAGGCAAAGGACAGGCCAAAACGGTCTCTTATGATAAGCTAAGTGTTCCTGAGGGTACACGGGAATTTCATCTAGTCACTTTCATCATGTTGGTTTGATTCGTGTTCGCTACTTTGATAATTTGATATGTGGGTGGACCGGTGCTTAGGTGCTATTCTTACTTGAACAAACCTCCTACTTATGATTAACCCTCCCGCAAGCATCCGCAACAACGAGAAAAGTATTAAGAATAAATTCTAACCATAGCCTTAAACTTTTGGGTCCAATCGGTCCCTTACGGAATAGCGCATAAACTGGGGTTTAAGCTTCTGTCACTCTCGAAACCCACCATCTATTTACTACTCCACAATGCATTCCCTTAGGCCAAAATATTGGTGAAGTTTCATGTAGTCGACGTTCACATGACACCACAAAGGGAATCACAACATACATATAATCAAAATATCGAACACATATCAAATTCACATGATTACTTGCAACATGATTTATCCCGTGACCTCAAGAACAAAAGTAACTACTCACAAATAATAAACATGCTCATGATCATAGGAGTATTAAATAGCATCATGGATCTGAACATATAATCTTCCACCAAATAAACCATATAGTAATCAACTACAAGATGTAATCAACACTACTAGTCACCCCTAGCACCAATCTATAGTTCCAGTAACAAAATTGAATACAAGAGATGAACTAGGGTTTGAGAGAGATGGTGCTGGTGAAGATGTTGATAGAGATTGCCCTCCCCAAGATGGGAGAGTTGTTGGTGATGATGATGACGATGGTTTCCCCCTCCCGGAGTGTATCATCCAAAAATTCTAAATTTTGGAATGTTACATTAAATAAATATTTTTGATTGTCTTTTGATTGTGGTGTGATTGCTTGTGTGAAACTGAGTGGATTTTAAAACTTTTTGAAAGTTGAATGAGAGGGAATGAAATGACTTTCCCAAACTTTCGTTTTGCATTCTGATCTCCATGAATTCAAATTCTTTTCAAATGCAAAACCCTAGAGTGAAGATGACATGACTTCTTCCATTTAAAATGAAAAGGGTTTTTGAAAATATTTGAATGTCATTTGCAAATAATCAAACCAGAAACTTTATGCAACTCAATGAGTTTCATGAGAGAAGATAAAATGACTTCTTCAAAGATGAGTTGGAAGTTTAAAGGAACCAAAATGAAAGTCCCTTTGAAGGTATTTTGAAACCTACTATCAATTTGGACTTATTTGGTTTTTATTCAAATTATTTTTCTCCCAAATTAAACTATATGGAAAATAGGGTAAAATGATTCCCTACAAAAAATGGAGAAAAATTAATTTGAAATCATTCTGGTATTTTAAAAATACTTTTTATTGGGTTTTATTGCAACAGCAGCACTTTTTGACTTTTGTGATTTTCTTTACGTTTTATTTGAACTAGAAAATATGTTCATGTTATAGGAATTTTTTATTCTGAAAATTTTGGAATATAATATGTCTTTATAAAATGTTTTTTTATTTTGTGTATTTGCATCGCTGTTTAAAAAAAACAGTCCAGCGGCCAGGCCTGCGAGGCCATGGCCCAGCCAGCCAGCCGTGCGCAGGCAGCGAGGCTGCCACCGCCCCACGTTCCAGCGCCCATGCGCCCACGTTCAAAAAAGGGAGAGCCTCCATGTCGCTCGACCGACCCCCTTGGCTCGTTCGTTCTTTCCCTCCCCAAGCCCGATCTCTCTCTCTCGCACCTGGTGCTTGGCCCCACCTTTCTTTCTTCTTCTTCTTCATGTATAGAAACAGAATCCTCTATGTACACGCTCTGGATGCCGCCTCCGCGTCCGATTTCTTTGGGAACCCTATCCAGAGTCAATCCCTCGTCCAAGCATCATGTCCTATAAATAGTCACAACCTTCCTCGACCGATTCCCTTCGAAACCCCTCGGCAAAACCCACCGATTCGCACGCCCTTACCGTTTGGATCTCACCGCAGAAGCTGCAGTTCATCGCCGGATTCCGACTTCGGTGAGCCATCCCGAGCCTCCTTCTTTTAGGTTCCAACTTCTCTCGATCCCTCTGCTTGACATGGTCTTGTGATCGCTCTTTATCTACAGCCATCGTACCAACCTTGTTGTCATCGCCAGAGCACCCGGAGCACCGAGCTTCACCGCGTCGTTCCGTCGTCATTCGTCATCGCCGACCATCTCCGACTACACCACCGGACGAGCCACTCATCGGCGCATCCTCTAGACACTCCCGCCGTCGCCTACAACCGCCGGAGCCGCCGCCACCACCGCCCCCGATCTCCATGGAAGGCTCATTCTTCCTATGTAAGTGTATGAGCACTCTGTTTGTTCAGTAAAAAAATAGATTGGTTTTCGTTTAGATCTCCATGGAAGGCTCGTTCTTCCTATGGAAGGCTCGTTCTTCCTAGTAGATTGGTTTTCGTTTAGATCGGTTGGTTCGGTTTAGTATACGGTTTATTACAGTTTACGTCGAACCAGTTCGTCTATGTGTTTTTTCTCTTTTATTAATCGAATACGCGTAGTTTTAAGTCAGTCGAGCGCAGTATAGCTTCGGATAGCACACCCCTGTGCAGCCTGCTACGTAGATAGCGCACCGTCTGTTTTTTTTGTTTTTGTTTTTTAGATTCAGTTTTGTTTTTTTATATCTTTAGATCTACACCTCCGATTTTGATGATTCTTTTTTCTGCGATTTCAAAAAAATCCCGTCTATCAAGGGAAACCAACGAAATTTATTTTGTACTTTTTAATTTTCGATTTCAAACAGATTTGTTACAAACACTAGATTGCTAATAATTTTTATTTAAAAATAGCCTTTTGATTATTTCTTATTGCTAGTTATCCCTTGATCTTTTGTCTAAACAGTAGGCTTTTGCAAATTAGTTTTTCTTTATTTTAAATTAGGGATTTAGGCAAAACAGTACTGTTTTAGTTCTAGTTTTGTTTTAATCTTTTCTTTATAGTTTTAATTGTTTTTAAACTATTTCTTTTTGTCACTTTTGAAAAATTTAGTTTTGTTTCTTTTATAAAACAGTAGACAATTTTATTCTTATTTTAAAAATTTATTTTTGTTAGTTTTGTAGGAAAACTTGTATAGGTCATAGTTAGAGTTTTACAAAAACTTTTTATTTGTTTCTTTTTGCTATTAAAAGTTTATGAAAATACTTTCTATTAAAATTAGTTGTTTTATATTTTCTTTTTTGTTTATTTATTATATTAGTATTTTCTTTGTTGTTAAATTTTACTTAGGACAAAGCTATTTTGGGTTATGTCTTAGAATTTTCTTTAGTAGTTTTCTTGTGTAGTTTTCATTGGTTTTTATTTTGTGTTCTTTGTGATTTGCATTTTTATTTGTTGATTTTTATTGCGAGTGTTAGAATTGCTTGCTAGTATGTTTGCTTATGTGAATACTATGTTTGACTATATAGATTTCCATCTGGGCGACGAATAGATCTACCAAGTCTTTATTTGAGTGCGATAATCTTCATCAAGTATTACCAGGCAAGTTCACTTTGACCATGCTTTCCATACCTATATTTTTATTGCATTTAATGTCACCATTCATAATCCCTCCAGTAGTTATATTGACTTCTTCTAGTTGAGTAGAATGCATGAGGTAGGAACCCGTCACCCTATTATCAAGCCCGGGACGCTATATAGTTTTAATGCTACGCTATAGTAGACGGGGTTGGTATGAGTGCTCGGGAGTGGTGTGAGTATGAAGAACTCTACGTCAATGACGACAACTCCATGATGGCATCTGCAAGGACTGCATCTTCAAGGAGACTTCAAGACTCAAGACAAGAATTCAATATACCTCTGGGTGGAGAATGGTTAAGAAGGGTACATTGGTGCGTCCAGTACTTGGTGATTCCGGAGAAGCGTCGTGATATCATGCGGAAAGCTCCACCCAGGCTCAAAGAGACAGAAGAATACTTCATGCCTGGAAGCTTACCTATACAACCGCAAGTCATTATGGGCTTTGGCTTGCTTGACCTTAGTTGTGACTCTGGCTGGGACGGTGCTAGCAGATGTAGAACTATGGTAGGATTGGATGAGCACCGGACAATGGTTAGGGGAACTCTTCGGAAGGCCATGTTTCAGTCGTCTTGTTCTCAAACACCCTAAAGTGCGAAAACGTAAAAAAAAGAGGGATCGAATGTTGCGGGTAAAGTGTACAAACCTCTGTAGAGGGTTAGAACCTAATCGATTATCCGTATCCCCGGTTACGGACAATTTGAGCATCTGGACTTGGATCTATCTCGGAACTCTCAACACCGGACTGATAACTTAATTGTGGGCAACTTATGATGATATGGGCTATGAGACATCGGTTGGAGGAACTATGTCATGATAGAAAACTCAATAGTACAGATTCCTGGACTATCCTTTGTTGTAGGGAAAATAAAACCAGCTTTTACGCAAACAAAACTCAGATACAGAGCCACAAAGCCATATTGCATATAGAATAGTTATATCATCTGCTTTCTCTTATTGTGATCTTGCCGGTACATTCAATGTACTGACCTACACGGCTGCAACGTATCGTGTTGCAGATATTTTTTCGACGAGTAAGAATTACGATACAGGGTTACGGTCTACACTCAACTTGCCGATGGCGTTAATGGGACTCCACACCCAATTGTTTGTTTTCGCTGAGAATTACAAGGTATATATCTGTTTTACGTTATTCATACATGTGATTGCACTTTGATATATACATTGATGTACTATGTGTGCTAGCATACTGATCCAGGGATGGCACGGATACACAGAGGCATGACCGTTTGAGGTCGGGTCGCTACAGAGATGGTATCAGAGCACATGTTGACTATAGGACGTGACCCTAAAAACTGGAAAGCCATAGGAAAGGATCTCTCTAAAACTTTATTTGCAAAGACCCCTTCAGGGAGTCCTGGACTATGGGGTCCTCGGGCGTCCGGCCTGTTTGACATGGGCCGGATTGATGGGCTGTGAAGATACAAGACTGAAGACTTTCTCCCGTGTCCGGATGGGACTCTCCTTGGTGTGGAAGGCAAGCTTGGCGTCTAGATATGAAGATTCCTTTCTTTGTAACCGATTTTGTACAATCCTAGTCCCCTCCGGTGTCTATATAAACTGGAGGGCTTAGTCCGTAGAGGTGATCATAATCATAATCATACAGGCTAGACTTCTAGGGTTTTAGCCATTACGATCTCGTGGTAGATCAAATCTTGTAATACTCATATTCATCAAGATCAATCAAGCAGGAAGTAGGGTATTACCTCCATAGAGAGGGCCCGAACTTGGGTAAACATCGTGTCCCCTGTCTCCTGTTACCATCGACCTTAGACGCACAGTTCGGGACCCCCCTACCCGAGATCCGCCGGTTTTGACACCGGCATTGGTGCTTTCATTGAGAGTTCCACTGTGCCGTCACCAAAAGGTTTGATGGCTCCGTCAATCATCTACAACAACGCAGTCCAGGGGAAAGCTTTCCTTCCCGGGCAGATCTTCGTATTCGGCGGCTTCGCACTGCGGGCTAACTCACTTGTCCATCTAGAGCAGATCGACAGCTACGCCCCTGGCCATCAGGTCAGGTTTGGAAGCTTGAATTACATCGCTGATGTCCGCGGAGACCTGATCTTCGACGGATTCGAGCCCATGGCAGCGCTCCCTGCCACCACGATGAACATGACCTAAATCTGTCATCGGACCGTGCCCAGGAGATAGCGCCTGTAATTGCTCTGGCCCTGGATCCGGAGCATGTTTCGCCATCCGTGGACAGGAAGCTCAACCCCGCCACAGAAGCTGCAGACTCAGCACCGTTAGAGCCGCACACAGATCCAACCTCGAGCGGGGTCTGTGTTACCGGAACCTCGGATTCGCCTCCGGCCATAGGTTCCAAACCGCGTGCATCCGCGCCCATCGAACCTGATCGGGCGCCGATCGTTGAGTTCAGTTCCGCGGACATCTTCCGGCACTCACCTTTAGGCGATGTGCTAAACTAATTAAAAGACCTCTCCTTATCAGGGGACTCTCAGCCGAACTATATCCGGTTTGAATTGGAGGCAGATGATGGAGAATTCCACTTCCCACCCACCATCCACTTCATAGCCACTGTTGAAGATTTAACCGACATGCTTGATTACGGCTCCGAAGACATCGACGATATGGACGACGATGCCGGAGAGGAGCAGGTGCAAAAACCAACGCTTACAGGGCGCTGGACAACCACCTCCTCGTATGATGTATACATGGTGGATACACCCAAAGAGAACAACAGCGACAATGAGAAGAATCCAGTTGAGGATAAACCTCCTGAGATACAGCCAAAGCGTCGACGTCAGCGGCGCCGCTCTAAACCACGCTGTGGAAAAAAAGTAATATCCGCACAGGAGAAAATAATACTCCGGACGACGCCGAAGACATCGAAGACCCCGTTGAACTAACTTCCGAACAGGATGAACGGGAGGATGGGCGAGTCAGCCCTAATGAACAGGCCGTTAACGAAGACTCGAAGGACAGCAACTATCTTCCACCCTCCGAGGATGAGGTGAGCCTTGGCGACGAAGACTTTCTCGTGCCTGAGGAACCCGTCGAGCAGGAGCGCTTTAAGCGTCGGCTAATTGCCACTGCGAGGAGCCTGAAAAAGAAGCAGCAGCAGCTTCAAGCTGACCAAGATCTGCTCAATGACAGATGGACTGATGTCCTGGCAGCCGAGGAATACGGCCTCGAGCACCCAACCAAAAGTTACCCGAAGCGCAAATTGTTACCACAATTCGACGACGAGGCGCTGGACACCATCCTACCTGCGCGTAATGTAGCTGACCGACAACCACGCGGCCGGGACAAAATGGCAACTTAGGCCGAACACCAGCCCGCACTACCGCGCCACAAAAACAGAGACACAACAGCTCGGGGATACACATATGACCTGCGGCATGACCTGAAGAGCAGAGCAGGTCAGACCAGATCGATCTACGGATCGCGGGGGCGCGCCCCGACGCGCGACAATGGCCATCAGGCCGGACGTGACAAACATAACCACGCCCGGGCCAAACATCGCAGACAAACTCCAGCCGAGCTAGTCGCGACTTGGCCCGATACATAGGCGCCGCACACCCCCTTTGCTTCACTGATGAAGTAATGGACCATGAATTCCCGGAAGGGTTTAAACCCATGAACATCGAATCATATGACGGGACAACGGACCCTGCGGTATGGATTGAGGATTTTCTTCTCCATATCCATATGGCCCGTGGCGATGATCTTCATGCCATCAAATACCTGCCGCTAAAACTCAAGGGACCAGCTCGGTACTGGTTGAACAGTCTGCCCGAAAATTCAATTGGCAGCTGGGAGGACTTGGAAGACGCCTTCCTCGACAATTTCCAAGGTACATATGTCCGACCTCCGGATGCCGACGACTTAAGTCACATAGTTCAACAGCCCGGAGAGTCGGCCAGGAAATTCTGGACTAGGTTCTTAACTAAAAAGAACCAGATCGTCGACTGCCCGGATGCCGAGGCCCTAGCGGCCTTTAAGCATAGCATCCGTGACGTATGGCTCGGTGTCGGTGTCAAAACCGGCGAATCTCGGGTAGGTGGTCCCGAACTATGCGTCTAAGGTCGATGGTAACAGGAGACAGGGGACACGATGTTTACCCAGGTTTGGGCCCTCTCTATGGTGATAATACCCTACTTCCTTCTTGATTGATCTTAATGAATATGAGTGTTACAAGAGTTGATCTACCATGAGATCGTAATGGCTAAAACCCTAAAAGTCTAGCCAATATGACTATGATTATGATTCTTCCTCTTCGGACTAAGCCCTCCGGTTTATATAGACACCGGAGGGGACTAGGGTTGTACAAAGTCGGTTACAGAGAAAGGAATCTTCATATTTGGACACCAAGCTTGCCTTCCACGCCAAGGAGAGTCCCATCCAGACACAGGAGAGAGTCTTCGGTCTTCGTATCTTCACGGCCCATCAGTCCGGCCCATGTCTAACAGGTCGGACGCCCGAGGACCCCTTAGTCCAGAAGCAAATACTGGATACGGATTATGTTCACTGGAACTTGATTGATATGTCAATTGCCATTTTACAAATAACAACGCCACGACCCAGGCTATTTGACATGCCAGTATATGTCAATTGCGTCGAAGGCACTTTACAGGCTCGAAATAGAGTGCGGTCTACACAAAATTATTTGGACCTCCTGCCGCACGTCTGCGTTGCCTTGCCTCGGTGGAAGGATTCCTTAACAGGAATAACCTTTGGGTGAGTGTATGAAGCCGAACTCAGAAAGAGTCCGTGAGATGACCAATGTTTGAGCCACCTGTAATAAGAGATAAAAAGTGGTTAGAAAAGAAAAGGAGGAAATGGGAGTGCTTGTAGGCTATTCCGTATTGTGCCTCCGCCGATGACCAGGGTATTTTGAGTGCATAGTTATGCATGCGCGGTGTAAACCTCGCGAGTGTGTAAGGCGAACGGCGGAGGCCGAACTACTAATCCAGCTCTGAGATTAATCGGTTCCATTAAATAGAGACCAGCGGCTTAATGGCCGATGAGTTATGCGGCTCGATGAGGCCGCTTTGTACTCCGGCCGTAATAGCTGTAGTGTGGTCATCTATACGGAGGGAGTGTTCCGTATTTCCATTTACTATTATGACGCCGCATGGACCGGGCATTTTAAGTTTTGCGCGGGCGTAGAGTGGGACCGCATTAAAACAAGCAAGAGCGGTATGCCCCAGAAGTGCATGGTAGCTACTGTGGAGCGGGGCAATATCAAAGTTCAAGCCCTCGCTTCGGGAGTTGTTCGGCGAACCGAAAACGACTTCCAGTGTGGTAGAGCCCATGCAGTGAGTTTCTACGCCGGTTATTGCTCCCTTGAGGATAGTTCTGGTGGGCTTGATTCTTGAAGGATCAATGCCCATTTTGCGGACAGTGCCTTGGTAGAGTAGATTAAGGCTACTACCGCCGTCCATAAGGACTTTCGTGAGATGACACCCATCGATAATTGGATCGATGATCAGAGCTGCCAGACCTTCGGGACGGATATGACTAAATTTTGGGGGGATCCGCTCTATGGCGTATATGTCCCGTGCTGCGTGCGTGTGCTCCCTTGTAGGGGTGTGCGTCGCATATACCATGTTTACGGTTTTCACTTCGGGGGGAAATTGCTTCTGAACCCCGGTGTTCGGCTGGCGAGTCTCTTCGTCATCGCTGTAACTAGGCGGCCGCTTCCCCTTGTCTTCGGCATTAAGCTTGCCGGCTTGTTTGAAGACCCAGCAGCTTCTGTTTGTGTGAGTAGCTGGTTTATCGGGGGTGCCATGTATCTGGCAGGGCCGGTCCAGTATCTTGTCTACATTGGATGGTCCATCTCTATTTGCCTTGAATGGCTTTTTCCGTTGACCGGGTTTGGCGCTGTGTCTCGCGTTATCTCGTTATTATTGCGATGCTCGTGTTTATCGCCTCATGGCTTGCCGTTGCGGTCTCGGACTTCGGAAGTACCCGGATCGATGGCGCTGTTACTTCTACGAGCGAGCCAGCTGTCCTCTCCCGCGCAAAAGCGGGTCATTAGAGCGGTAAGGGCTGCCATGGATTTTGGTTTTTCTTGACCGAGGTGGCGAGCGAGCCATTCATCTCGGACGCTATGTTTGAAGGCCGCGAGGGCTTCGGCGTCTGGACAAACGACAATTTGGTTCTTTTTAATTAAGAACCTAGTCCAGAGTTTCCTGGCTGACTCTCCGGGCTGCTAGGTGATGTGACTTAAGTCATCGACGTCTGGCGGCCGGACATATGTTCCTTGGAAGTTATCGCGAAAGGCGTCTTCCAGGTCTTCCCAGCTGCCAACGGAGATCTCGGGAAGGCTGTTTAGCCAGTGCCGCGCTGGGCCCTTTAATTTTAGTGGGAGATATTTGATGGCATGAAGATCATCACCGCGGGCCATGTGGATATGGAGAAGAAAGTCCTCAATCCATACCGCGGGATCTGTTGTTCCATCGTATGATTCTATATTCGTGGGTTTAAACCCTTATGGGAATTCGTGCTCCATTACTTCGTCAGTGAAACAAAGAGGGTGTGCGGCGCCTCTATATTGGGCCACATCGCGACGTAGCTCGGATGGAGTTCGTCTACGGTTTTCGGCCCCGGCGTGATTAGGCTTGTCACGTCCGAATAGGGAGCCGTTGTCGCGTGTTTGGGCACGCCCTCGCAATCCGTAGATCGACCTGGTATGTCCTGATCTATTGTCCAGGTCCTGCCGAAGGTCATATGTATGACCCCGAGCTGTTTTTTCTTTGCCTTTACAGTGAGGTAGGGCGGGTTGGTGTTCGACTTGAGTTGCCGCTTTATCCCGGCACGTGGTGGTCGGTCAGCCGCATTGTGCGATGATGGTACGGGCTCCAGTTCCTCATCATCGAACTGAGGTAGTAATTTACGCTTCGGGTAACTTTTGGCTGGGTGCTTGAGGCCGTATTCCTCAGCTGCCAGGACATCAGTCCATCTATCGTTTAGCAAATCTTGATCAGCCTGAAGCTGCTGCTGCTTCTTTTTTAGGCTCCTTGTCGTGGCTATTAGCTGGCGCTTAAAGTGCTCCTGCTCGAGAGGTTCCTCAGGCATGATAAAATCCTCGTTTTCGAGGCTCACCTCCTTCTCGAAGAGCAGGAGATAGTTACTGTCCTCCGAGTCTTCGTGTATGGCCTGTTCATCAGGGCTAACTTGCCCATCTTCCCGATCATCCTGTTCGGCAGTTTGTTCATCGGGGTCTTCTCTGTCTTTGGCATCGTCCAGAGTGTTATCGTCTCCCGTGCCGGTATTGCTGTTTTTCTCACGACATGACTTAGAGCGGCCTCACTGACGCCGGCGCTTTGGCTGTGTCTCAGGAGGTTTATCCTCGACTGGATAATTTTTGTCGTCGTCGTTAGTTCTTTTAGGTGTATCCACCATGTACACGTCGTAAGAAGAAGTGGCCGTCCAACGTCTGGTAAACGGCGGGTTTTGGCCTTGCTCCTCATCGGCTTCGTCGTCCATATCGTCGATGTCTTCGGAGCCGTAATCGAGCATGTCGGTTAAGTCCTCGACAGTGGCTATGAAGTGGGCGGTGGGTGAGAAGCGAAATTTTCCGTCATCAGCCTCCAGTTCAAACCGGATATAATTCGGCTGTGAGTCCCCCGCTAAGGATAGATTTTTTAATGAGTTTAGCACGTCGCCTTAGGGTGAGTGCCGAAAGATGTCCGCGGAGCTGAATTCAACGATCGATGACTGATCAGGCTCGGCGTACGCGGACGTACATGGTTCGGAACCTGTAGCCGGAGATGAGTCCATGGTTCCAGTGACACATATGTCACTTGAAGTTAGGTCTGTGTGCGGCTCCAACGCCGCTGAGTCTACGGCTTCCGTGGCGGGGTTAAGCTTCCCGTCCTCGGATGGCGCGATCTGCTCCGGATCTAAGGCCAGAGTAGTTACAGGTGCTATCTCTTGGGTATGGTCCGATGACAGATTTACGTCATGTTCATCGTGGTGGCAGGGAGCGGCTACCATGGTCTCGAATCCGTCGAAGATCAAGTCCTTGCGGATATCCGCGACATAGTTCAAGCTTCCAAATCTGACCTGATGGCCAGGGGCGTAGCTTTCGTTCTGCTCCAGATGGCCAAGCGAGTTGGCCTGTAGTGCGAAGCCGCCGAATACGAAGATCTGTCCGGGGAGGAAGACTTCCCCTTGGACATCATCATTGTAGATGATTGAAGGAGCCATCAAACCTTTTGACGATGACACAGTGGAACTCTCAATGAAAGCACCAATGTCGGTGTCAAAACCGGCGGATCTCGGGTAGGGGATCCCGAACTATGCGTCTAAGGTCGATGGTAACAGGAGATAGGGGACACGATGTTTACCCAGGTTCGGGCCCTCTCTATGGAGGTAATGCCCTACTTCCTGCTTGATTGATCTTAATGAATATGAGTGTTACAAGAGTTGATCTACCACGAGATCGTAATGACTAAAACCCTAAAAGTCTAGCCAATATGACTATGATGATTATGATTCTTCCTCTATGGACTAAGCCCTCCGGTTTATATAGACACCGGAGGGGACTAGGGTTGTACAAAGTCGGTTACAGAGAAAGGAATCTTCATATTTGGACACCAAGCTTGCCTTCCACGCCAAGGAGAGTCCCATCCGGACATGGGAGAGAGTCTTCGGTCTTCGTATCTTCACAGCCCATCAGTCTGACCCATGTCTAACAGGTCGGATGTCCGAGGACCCCTTAGTCCAGGACTCCCTCACTCGCTCGTCACCTCGGCCAAGAAAAGCCGAAGTCCATGGCAGCCCTCACGGCACTAATGACCCGCTTCTATGCGGGCGAGGATAGTTGGCTGGCCCGTAGCAATAACAATGCAAGCGAACCTGGCACTTCTGAGACCAGAAACAGCAATGGCAAGCCCTGACGCAACAGACACAAGCGTCGAAGCAATGGTGAGAATACCGATGACACGACGGTCAACGCCGGATTCAGTGGCTCTAAGTCCGGTTAGCAGAAGAAGCCATATAAAAGAAACAATCCGGGACCTTCCAGCTTGGACCGCATACTCGATCGTCCATGCCAGATTCATGGCACCCCAGACAAACCAGCCAATCATACCAACAGAGACTGTTGGGTTTTTAAACAGGCCGGCAAGTTAAATGCCGAGAACAAGGAGAAGGGGTCGCAAAGCGATGACGATGACGAGGAGCCCCGGCCACCGAACACAGGGGGACAGAAGAAATCCCCCCCCAAGTTAAAATGGTGAATATGATATACGCTACTCATATCCCCAAGAGGGAGCGCAAGCGCGCGCTCAGGGACGTCTACGCGATGGAGCCAGTCGCCCCAAAGTTCAACCAATGGTCTTCCTGCCCGATCACTTTCAATCGCAGGGACCATCCGACCAGTATCCGTCATGGCGGTTTAGCTTCACTGGTCCTTGACCCAATCATTGATGGATTCCATCTCACGCGAGTCCTCATGGATGGTGGTAGCAGCCTGAACCTGCTCTATTAGGATACAATGTGCAAAATGGGCATTAATCCCTCATGGATCAAGCCCACAAAAACTACCTTCAAAGGAGTCATACCAGGTGTGGAGGCCCGTTGTACGGGCTTAATCACACTAGAGGTTGTCTTCGGATCTCCGGACAACTTCCAAAGCGAAGAGTTGATCTTCCATATCGTCCCCTTTCGCAGTGGCTATCACACACTGCTTGGACGAACCGCATTTGCTCGATTCAACACGGTGCCAGACTACGCTTATCTTAAACTCAAGATGCCCGGACCACGCGGCGTCATAACAGTCAATGGAAATACGGAACGCTCCCTCCGTACTGAGGAGCACACTGTGGCTTTAGCAGCAGAAGTACAGAGCGGCCTTTTCAAGGAGAACCTTAATTCGGCAGCCGAGCTCTCGGACACGGTCAAACGAGTCCAAACTACTCTGCAGCAGGACATCCCAGCTCGTCAAGAGCTCAACTAGCAATTTGGCCCCCGTCCCAGTCCCGACCGAGTGGCGGCGTTCGTACCGCGCATACATAACTACGCACTCAAAATACCATGGGCATAGACGGAGGCATAACTAGAATGTGATCCATAATATGGCTCGACCGCCCCTGGACACACATACTTTAACTTCTTTTTTCTTTATCCTTTCCAGTTTCTTTTCCACAGGCCTTTTCCGACGGCACGATCACCGCTCCTTTTGAAGGATAGATACACCAAGACGGCGAGAAGCATTGACGTATAAGGGAATTTCCAGGTGGTCTCTTTAAACGATCGTTATGCCTGTTTTCAGGACCCGCACGCAGCTCTCCCTTTGTCGTGGCATGTTAAATAGCCATGTTGCTTACCGCACTGCTTGTATGCATACGCTTTGACGTATTGACCTAACTATAATGGAAAATAGTTTGCAGCCCAATTTCTGCGACATTAGCCTATTACTTCATTTTTTTTCTTTTTCTTGATATTCTTATCAATTACACCCATACACTCTGGTACGCCTTAATTCGCCAGGGGCTTCATTGCGCCCCACAATACGAAAACAAAGTCCGAACACTTTTTTACAGTATAGTTCGGCACCCCGAATTTAGCATTATATGCATTGGCTCCGAATCACGTCTTTGGTCAATAGTTGGGTTGCTCGGCTCCTGTGCTTACTACCTTACGTTCCGCTATATCGGCTAGGGTAGTAAAGGGAGAACTACTGCGATTGTGTCCTGGTTTATCCGGATGAGCACCTCGGTAGAGAAAGCTGAAAACTGACTGTCATGATTGAGGGTGTCCTGGATTAGGGGGTCCTCGGACAGCCGGACTATATCCTTTGGACGGACTGTTGGACTATGAAGATACAAGATTAAAGACTTCGACCCGTGTCTGGATGGGACTCTCCTTGGCGTGGAAGGCAAGCTTGGCAATACGGATATGTAGATCTCCTCCCTTGTAAACCGACTCTGTGTAACCCTATCCCCCTCCGGTGTCTATATAAACCGGAGGGTTTAGTCCGTAGGACAACAACAATCATACCATAGTCAAGCTTCTAGGGTTTAGCCTCTACGATCTCGTGGTAGATCAACTCTTGTAATACTCATATATCAAGATCAATCAAGCAGGAAGTAGGGTATTACCTCCATCGAGAGGGCCCAAACCTGGGTAAACATCGTGTCCCCCGCCTCCTGTTACCATCCGCCTTAGACGCACAGTTCGGGACCCCCTACCCGTGATCCGCCGGTTTTGACACCGACATTAGTGCTTTCATTGAGAGTTCCACTGTGTTGTCACGATAAAGGCTTGATGGCTCCTCCAATCATCGCCAACGATGCGATCCAGGGTGAGGATTTCCTCCCCGGACAGATCTTCGTATTCGGCGGCTTTGCACTGCGGGCCAACTCGCTTGGCCATCTGGAGCAGATCGAAAGCTACGCCCCTGGCCATCAGGTCAGGTTTGGAAGCTTGAACTGTACTACCAACATCCGCGGAGACTTGATCTTCGACGGATTCGAGCCCATGTTAGGTGCGCCGCACAGTCACGACAGGCATGACTTAGCTCTGCCGACGGACAGTGATCGGGAGATCCCACCTGCAGCTACTCCGGCCCTCGATCCGGAGCCGATTACGCCGTCTGAGGACGGGTGGATGGACCCTGCCACGGAGGCCGCACACTCAGCGGCGATAGAGCTGAATACTGATTTCACCTCTTATGAGACCTGTGTTGCCGGACACTTGGATTCGTCCCCGGCCACGGGCTCCGAACCGCCTGCATTCGTGCCTATCGAATCTGATTGGGCACCGATCGTGGAGTTTTCCTCCGCGGATATCTTTCAGCACTCGCCCCTGGGCGACGTGCTAAACTCATTGAGGTCTCTCTCCTTGTTAGGAGACCCTTGGCCGAACTATGTCTGGCTAGAATGGGATGCGGACGACGAAGAAATTCGCTGCCCACCCACCACCCACTTAGTAGCCACTGTCGACGATTTAACCGACATGCTCGATTTCGGCTTCGAAGACATCGACGGTATGGACGATGATGCAGGAGACGAACAGGAACCACCGCCCACAGGGCGCTGGACTGCCACCTCATCATATGATATATACATGGTGGACACCCCCAAAGAAGGCAATGGCGATAAGACAACGGAGGATAATCCCTCCAAGAAGCAATCCAAGCACCGACGCCGCTCTAAGTCCCGCCATAGCAAAAGCAGCGATACCGGCACAAGAGACAATAACGCTCCGGATAATGCCGAAGACGACGACAATCCCCTCCAGCCAGACCTCGAGCGGGAGGATGAACAAGCTAGCCCTCCAGAACAGGCAGCAGACGCAGAATCAGAGGATGACAATTACATGCCTCTCTCTAAAGACGAGGTGAGCCTCGGCGACGAAGAATTTATCGTGCCGGAGGATCCCGTCGAGCGGGAGCGCTTCAAGCGCCGGCTTATAGCCACAGCAAACAGCCTGAAGAAAAAGCAACAACAGCTTCAAGTTGATCAGGATCTATTAGCGGATAGATGGACTGAAGTCCTGGCGACCGAGGAATACGAACTCGAGCGCCCAACCAAGAGTTACCCAAAGCGCAGGTTGCTACCCCAACTTGAGGAGGAAGCATTGAAACCTACATCACCAGCGTATGATGCGGCTGATCGGCCACCTCGTGGCCGAGACAGAGAGGCATATCAGCCCGAAGTCCAGCCCGCACCCCACCGCCATTCAAACAAAAATACCAAGGCCCAGGGCAACACGCGGGACCTGCGAGACGTCTTGGAAAACAAAGCAAAACATGCAAGATCGATCTACGGATCACGGGGGCGCGCCCCAACGTGGGACGATGACCGTCACGCCGGATATACTAAAAGCAAATTCGGCCGGGCCAAATACAGCAGACAAGACTCGTATGAACTGTGTCGTGATATAGCCCGACACAGAGGCGCCGCACACCCCCTATGCTTCACTGATGAAGTAATGGATCATGAATTCCCAGAGGGTTTTAAACCCGTAAACATTGAATCATATGATGGTACAACGGACCCCGCGGTATGGATCGAGGATTTCCTCCTCCACATCCACATGGCTCGCGGCGATGATCTACATGCCATCAAGTACTTCCCACTAAAACTCAAAGGACCAGCTTGACATTGGCTGAATAGCTTGCCAGCAAACTCCATTGGCAGTTGGGAGGATTTGGAAGATGCATTCCTTGACAACTTCCAGGGCACTTATGTGCGACCACCGGATGCTGATGACTTGAGCCACATAACTCAGCAGCCAGGGGAATCGGCCAGGAAATTTTGGACCCGGTTCCTAACTAAGAAAAACCAAATTGTCGACTATCCGGATGCAGAGGCCTTAGCGGCATTTAAGCATAACATCCGTGACGAGTGGATCGCCCAGCACCTCGGCCAGGAGAAGCCGAAGTCTACGGCAGCCCTCACGACACTCATGACCCGCTTTTGCGCGGGCGAGGATAGCTGGCTGGCTCGCAGCAACAACACATCAAGAAGTCATGGCAATTCAGATGCCAAGGATAGAAACAGCAAACCACGTCGCAACAGACACAAGCGCCGCAACAACGGTGATAACGCCGAAGACACGGCAGTCAATGCCGGATTTAGTGGCTCTTAATCCGGTCAGTGGAAGAAGCCGTTCAAAAGAAGCAACCCGGGCCCGTCCAGTTTGGACCGCATACTCGATCGCTCGTGTCAAATTCATGGCACCCCCGATAAGCCAGTCAATCACACCAACAGAGAATGCTGGGTGTTTAAGCAGGCCGGCAAGTTGAATACCAAAAACAAGGAAAAGGGGCTGAATAGCGACGATGAGGAGGGGTCCCGGCCGTCGAACACAGGAGGACAGAAGAAATTTCCTCCCCAAGTGAAAACGGTGAATATGATATACGCAACCCATATTCCCAAAAGGGAACGAAGCATGCACTAAGGGACGTCTATGCGATGGAGCTAGTTGCCCCAAAGTTCAACCCATGGTCCTCTTGTCCGATCACTTTCGATCGTAGGAACCACCCCACTAGTATCCGTCATGGCGGTTCTGCCGCATTGGTCCTTGATCCCATCATTGACGGATTTCACCTCACCTGAGTCCTTATGGACGGTGGCAGCAGCCTGAACCTGCTTTATCAGGATACAGTGCGCAAAATGGGTATAGACCCCTCGAGGATCAAACCCACTAAAACCACCTTTAAAGGTGTCATTCCAAGTGTAGAGGCCCGTTGCACGGGCTCAATCACACTGGAAGTAGTCTTCGGATCTCCGGACAACTTCCGAAGCGAGGAGTTAATCTTCGATATCGTCCCGTTCCGCAGTGGCTATCACGCACTGCTCGGACGAACCGCATTTGCCAGATTCAATGCGGTACCGCATTATGCATACCTCAAGCTCAAAATGCCAGGACCTCGTGGGGTTATAACAGTCAATGGAAACACAGAACGCTCGCTCCGCACGGAGGAGCACACTGCGGCCCTCGCAGCAGAAGCACAAAGCAGCCTTTTAAGGCAAATCGCCAATTCGGCGATAAAGCCCCTGGACACCTTCAAGCGAGTCCGGAGTAACCTGCAACAGGATCGCCTGGCACGTTCAGAGCTCGCCTAGCAACTCGGCATCCGTCCTAGTCCTAGTCAAGCGATGAAATCTATGCCGCACGTACATAATTACGCACTAAAAATACCATGGGCATAGGCGGAGGCACGGCTATGGCACGGCCCACAATGCGGCTCAACCGCCCCAGGGCCCGTATACCTTTATCATTTTTTCTCTTTCAGGACCTTACTCTCTGGAAGCCCTTTCCGGCAGTCTGATTGCTGGACGCATTACGGGAAGGAAATACCAAGGAGGCAAGAAGCTAAGACGTACAATGGAATCCCCAGGTGGTCTCTGATAACGATCGAAATACCCGTTTTAAATACCCATACGCAGCTTGCCCTTGGATAGGACATGACAAATAGTCCTATTTTTCGCTTATTGCACTACATGTATCAAGTACGCTTCGACGTATTATTTAATAACAATGCATAGCTTTAGTCTATTATTGCATTACCCTTTCTTTTTTCTCTTGTCCGCTTATTTACGACAAATTGCACCCGTACATTTTGGTACGTCCAGTACGCCAGTGGCTTCAGTTTACCCCATAAATACGGCGTGAGAAGTCCGAACACTTTCGACAGTGTGGCACCCCGAACTTATAGCATTATATGCATCAGCTCCGAATCATGTCTTGGGTCAATAGTTGGGTTTGCCCGGCTCCCATGTTTTGGTACCTTACGTTCTGCTATATCGGTTAAGGTAGCGCTGGGAGAACTACTGCGATTGTGTCCCGGTTCTTCCGGACGAGCACCTCAGTAGAGAAAGCCGAAAACTGACTGTCATGATGAGGCGAGAGCTGGTCGCTGTTCGAGAGGTCTCAAGTCCTTAAAGACTTTTTCCGCTTCGGGCGAGGAGTCGGCCTTGTCCGATTTAGGCGTTTATAGCGCCCCAAGTTCGGCCTTCCGAATACTAGGGGCTTCGCCAAAATTTAAAATTGTAGAATTCTATGGCTAAGTGAGAGTGATAAAGCTTTATAGTCCGATTGCCTGGTTCGTTGTGCTGAACACCTCCTTCGAAGGACCCAAAATTGGGATAAAGAGTGATCAGGTTTATCCCGAACACCTCAGTACTAGTTACATGGGGGCAGAAGCCGACGACTAGCCAACTCTCAGATTTTATAAACGACCGCACAGGAGGTAATATTTTAAATTAATAAAGCGCTGCATAGCACAGATGAACTAGTTTCATATTACAGGATCACATGAGTACATTCATTCAAAGATTACATCCTTAGCACACTCCTCCGCCACAAGACGAGCACCCTTCAGGACACCGTCCTAATACTTCTCGGGGTGGCGATGCTCCTTGCCCTCCGGCGGCCCCTCCTTCACCAGCTTTTTGGCGTCCATCTTCGCCCAGTGCACTTTAGCTCGGGCGAAGGTCCTGCGGGCACCCTCAATACATACGGACCGCTTTATGACTTCAAGCCGTGGGCAGGCATCCAAAAGCCGCCTTACCAGGCCGAAGTAGCTGCCAGGCAGGGGCTCGCCAGGCCACATCCGGACTAAAAGGCCCCTCATGGCCTGTTCGGCCGCCTTGTGAAGTTCGACCAGTTGCTTCAACTGGTCGCTCAAGGGCATCGGATGTTCGGTCCCAGTGTACTGAGACCGGAACAACTTCTCTGTCGAGCTCCCCTCTTCGGCCCGGTAGAACTCCGCGGCATCTGACACACTGCGGGGTAGATCTGCGAATGCTCCTGGAGACCTCCGAACTCGGGTAAGTACAAAGAAAGTTTCCTTCACATGCTTGCTTTGCATAATGAATGCCTTACCCGCCGCTATCTTCTTAACCGCCTCAATTTCCTGGAGGACCTTTTGGGCTTTGGCCTTGGCATGTTGTGCGCTTTCGAGGGCCTTCGCAAGCTCGGACCCTTGCGTCTTAGAGTCAAGCTCCAAGGACTCGTGCTTCTTGACGAGAGCCTGGAGCTCTTGCTGCACCTCGCCTACTCAGGCCTCTTGTTTCTCTCGCTCTACGCGCTCCTTGGCCGCTTTGTCTTCGGCCTCGGACAGTGCCTTCTTCAGGGTCGCCACTTCGGTCGTGGCCCCTAGCAAAATTCAAGACGATCCTATGATCTAAGCAACCACCCTTTTTCTTCTTATCAATATACAGACGGGGTATTTCTTACCTTTGTTCTCTTCGAGCTGCCTCTTGGTAAGGCCGAGCTCTTCCTTGGACCGCTCAAGGTCCCGCTTCAGTGCGGTGACCTCCGCAGTACATGCGGCAGCGGCCAGCAGTGAAGCCTGCATATGCACAGACACATATTCTGATTAGACTCCTGCGATTATTATTTGATCCTCTATTCGGCCTTCCTTCGCGAACGCCAAACAGCGCATCAGGGGCTACTGTCTATGCCGTAATATTTTCTTATAATTTGATTACTTACCTCAAAGCCTGTTAGGAGGCTGGCACAGGCTTCAGTCAGTCCGCTTTTGGCGGATTGAACCTTCTTGACCACCGCACTCATGATAGTGCGGTGCTCTTCATCAATGGAAGCGCCGCGAAGCGCTTCCAGCAAGTTGTCTGATGCCTCTGGATAGACAGAGGTCATCGGCACAGATGGCTCGCCCCCCTTAGTGAGGGGTCGCCTGACAGAGTCCGGAACCACGGGAGGTTCCGACATAGTGTTCGGCTGGGGGCCAAGCTTGCCGCCCCCGCCATGTGGGCCCATGGGAGTCTTGCTCCCCACGCGCCCAGTGTCCAGAATGTCACCTTGGGGCGCTTCTGGGACTATCTCCCCTTGGTTCAGTGCCCTTTGAGACAACACCTCGACGTTGTCCGTAGGGCGGGGGGAGGAGGCGGTCGGGAGCGAATCACTGTTCATCTCCGACTCACCCAAAGACTCCTCCGAAGAGGATACGCTAATATGGGCCTTGGAGGGACTGCATGATCATGTTCGGCATGATAAGGAGCAATAAAATGAAACATACCAAAACTATTATGGTATCCGGATACTTACGACTTCGCCAGGGGCTTGTCCCTGGGCAACCACTCCTCTTCGCTAAAGGCGGCGGTGGTGGAGTTGTCCGGAAGGAGGGTTCGTCCCTTCTTGGACCCTTCGGCCGCCCCACACGGGGCGGCCTTCCTTTTCCTGTCCCCCCGGCTGGGGGGGGAGAACTTTCCTCTTCCTCCTCGTTTTCGTGGGAGGAGTGCGCCTCGGTGCTTTCGGACGATGAGTCAGATATCACCTTGCGCCGGAGACCCTTCCTGGTCCCTGTGGCCTTCTTCTTGGCCTTCTTCTCCGGCACCTCATAAGGTGCCGGACCAGCATCTTCGTTAGAAGAGCATCTGCTGGATCTTTGGGCAGGGGAGCCGGACAATCGATCTGCTCCGCTGTCGCTACCCAGTCCTGTTAAAAGGCGTGGAGGCTTAGATCCCGCGCAGGGTTATACTGGGGAAAAGAACATCTTATGAGATGTAAAAAACTTACCGGATTGGCAGGGTGCTTTGCGCTGAGTCCGCGGTCCTCAGTAAGGGGAGGAGGTACCTCGGCGCCCTTGAACAGCACCTTCCAGATGTCCTTGTGCATCGTGTCGAAGAGCTCTCACAGCGTCTGGTGCTCGGCCGGGTCGAACTCCCACATATTGAATGCCCGTCTTTGACAAGGGAGAATCCGGCGGAAGAGCATGACTTGGACCACGTTGACGAGCTTGATTTTCTTTCTCATCATGTTTTTGATGCATGTCTGGAGTCCGGTCAGCTCTACCGAGGAACCCCAGGACAGGCCCTTCTCTTTCCAGGAGGTGAGCCGCATGGGGATTCCGGATCGAAATTCGAGGGCCGCCACCCATTTGGTGTCGCGCGGCTCGGTGATGTAGAACCACCCCAATTGCCACCCCTTTATGGTCTCCACATAGGAGCCTTCGAGCCAGGTGACGTTGGGCATTTTTCCCACCATGGCGCCTCCGCACTCCGCTTGCTGGCCGGCCACCACCTTCGGTTTAACATTGAAGGTCTTCAGCCACAGGCCGAATTGGGGCTTGATGCGGAGGAAGGCCTCGAACACGACGATAAACACCGAGATGTTGAGGATGAAATTGGGGGCCAGATCGTGAAAGTCCAGCCCGTAGTAGAACATGAGCCCGCGGACAAACGGGTGGAGGGGAAATCCCAGTCCACGGATGAAGTGGGTAAGAAAAACCACCCTCTCATGGGGTTCTGGAGTAGGGATGATCTGCCCCGCATCCGGCAGCCGGTGTGCGATATCCGCGGCCAGATATCCGGCTCTCTGCAGCTTTGTGATGTCCTCCTCCATAACGGAGGAGACCATCCACTTGCCTCCCGCTCCGGACATGCTTGGAGTGGTTTGAGGAGAAAAACGCGAACTTGGGCGCCGGAGCTCGAGTGCGCAGGAATGGATGAGCAAGGAGGAAGAAGGCGTGGGTGAAAAGGGTGAATCTTTGTCCCTTTATAAGGGCGGAAGAAACTATGCGCCTCCCCACTTGCCTGGTAAACTCGCCTATTCCCCAAGCGCCGTAATTGATGGCGCGGTTGGGTTAGCCACACCCGTATTGATGAGAATCCCGTGATAAGGGGACACAATCTTTGCTTCGACAAGACGTGCCAAGAAAACCGCCTCGCGATATGTGCAGTGGTTGGTTATGAAAAATGGTTCGAATAATGACCGGGCCGTGGTGTGATGTCACGCTACGGAATGTGTCAGCAGATTAGATTTGTAGAAATATTATTCTCTCTACGGTGGTATGTGGAATTTGTTTTGCAGAGCCGGACACTATCCTCGTGTTCAAAATCTTCTATGAAGTATTCGGAGAAGGAACCCGCCTTGCAATGCCGAAGACAATCTGCGCGCCGGACTCATCGTCATTGAAGCCTGGTTCAGGGGCTACTGAGGGAGTCCTAGATTAGGGGGTCCTCGGACAGCCGGACTATATCCTTTGGCCGAATTGTTGGACTATGAAGATACAAGATTGAAGACTTCGACCCGTGTCCGGATGGGACTCTCCTTGGCGTGGAAGGCAAGCTTGGCAATACGGATATGTAGATCTCCTCCCTTGTAAACTGACTCTGTGTAACCCTAGCCCCTCCGGTGTCTATATAAACCGGAGGGTTTAGTCCGTAGGACAACAACAATCATACCATAGGCTAGCTTCTAGGGTTTAGCCTCTACGATCTCGTGGTAGATCAACTCTTGTAATACTCATATCATCAAGATCAATCAAGCAGGAAGTAGGGTATTACCTCCATCGAGAGGGCCCGAACCTGGGTAAACATCGTGTCCCCCGCCTCATGTTACCATCCGCCTTAGACGCACAGTTCGGGACCCCCTACCCGAGATCCGCCCGTTTTGACACCGACAATGACGCGGCGAGAGCCGGTCAGCTCTTCGGAGGTTTCAAATCTTTAGCGATTTTTTCCGCATTTCGCGATGAATTGGTTCTATCCGATCAGGTGTTTACAGTACCCCAAGTTCGGACTGATGAATACTAGGGGCTGCGCCTAAAATTTTATTGTCAAACTCCTATGGCTAAGTGAGGGTGATAAAGCCACATAGTCCGAGTGCCTTGTTCGTTGCGCTAAACACCTCCTTCAAGGACCAAACAATTGGATCAAGAGTGTTTAGATTCCATCCCGAACACCCTCGTACTACCTAAGTGGGGGCTGAAGCCGACGACTGGCCAACTCTCAGATTTCATAAAACGGCCGCACAGGAGGAAATTTTTTAACACGTATTATCTTACATAATTGACTTGTTTCATAATACAGGGCAAGGTAATACAAATGTACTCATTCAAAGATTACATCTTTGGCACACTGCGCCGCCACAATGCGGAATCCCTCCAGGACATTATCAAAATATAGCTCGGGCATGCGGTGCTCCTTGCCCTCGGGCGGTACCTCGGTCGCGAGCTTGACGGCGTTCATCTTCGCCTACTGCACTTTGACGCGGGCGAAGGCCATCCGCGCACCCTCGATGCAGACCGATCGCTTGATAACGTCAAGCCGGGGTCAAGCGTCGACCAGCCGCTTCACGAGTCCGAAGTAGCTGCTGGGTATAGCTTCGGCAGGCCATAGCCAGATTATTACATCCTTCATGGCTAGTTCGTCCACCCTGTGCAGCTCGACCAGCTGTTTTAGCTGGTCGCTAAAGGGCACCGAATGTTCTGGCACAAGGTACTGCGACCAAAACAGCTTCTCCGTTGAGCTCCCTTCTTCGGCTCGGAAGAATGCCGCAACGTCAGAAACACTGTGCGGCAGATCCGCAAATGCCCTTGGAGAACTCCAAATCCGGGTTAGTAAGAGATACCTCTCCCTCATATATTTGCTTTGCATAATGAAGTCCTTACCTGCCGTAATTTTCTTGGCCTCTTGGATTTCTTGGAGGGCGCCCTGGGCTTCCACCCAGGCATCTTGTGCGCTCTGGCGAGCCTTGGCGAGTTGGGACTCTTGATCCGCACTCTTGCGCTCCAAGGACTCACATTTCTTCACGGCATCATGAAGCTCTTGCTGGACCTCATCGAGCCTGGCCTCGTGCTTTTCACGGGCGGCTTGCTCCTTGGCAGCTTTCTCCTCGGCCTCGGCCAGCGCCTTTTTAAGGGCCTCGACCTTGGAGCTGCTCCTACAAATATCGTGGCACTCTGGTCAATACACATCATTTATTTTTTCGAATACACAGCAGGTCATTACATACCTTGCTTATCCTCTATCTGCTTCCTTGCTTGGCCGAGCTCGTCCTCGGCCCGCTCCAGTCTCTGCTTCAGTCCGGAGACTTCGGCAGCGTGGGACGTCGCGGTCAGCAACGACGCCTGCTTAATCACATCGACACATATGGTTAGTCTCCTACGAAGATTCTTTGGTCCTCTTTTCGGCTTTTCTTTCCGAACACCGAATAGAGTCTCAGGGGCTACTGTCTATACCGTGACATTCTTTTTAGGTAATTACGTTGCTTACCTCAAAGCCTGTTAGAAGACTTCTGCAGGCTTCGGTTAGTCCGCTCTTTGCGGATTGAATCTTCTCAATCACCGCACCCATGAGGGTACGGTGTTCCTCCATGATGGAAGCACTTCGTAGCGCTTCCCGGAGAGCATCCGGTGCCTCTGGTTGGATAGAGGTCACCGGCGGAATAGGCGCACCTCCTTCTTTCGAAGGAGGCTGCTGGCCGGATTTCGGAGCCGCATAGGTCTCTGGGACCGTATTCGGCTGGGGGCCGAACTGAACACGGCCCCCATCGCCAATCTCCATGGGGATTTGCTCCCCCATGTGTCTGGCGGCCGAGGTTTTACCCTCCGGCGCCGCCCTGTTGTCCTCCTAAGTCTCTCCCTGGCCAGGGATCTTTTGGGACAACACCTCGGTGTCATCCATGGCCTTGGGGGAGGAGGCCTCCGGCTGTGGCCCGCTGTCCATCGCCTTCGGGTCCAGCGAATTCCCCGGGGATGAGGATCGCTCGAGGTTGGACCGAGCCGGACTGCAAGTGCATGATTCAACATGTTAAGACTATGAAGTAGAGAGGCCGGATATATGGATGCGTCCAGGTGTTTTAGTACTCAGGATTCGGCCAGGGGCTTGTTTCGGGGGCGCGGCTCCGGGCTGCTGTCGACATCCCATGCGGAGTTGTCCGCGAGGGAGCCCTTCCCCCTCTTGGACGCCTCTGCCTCCAGATTCGTGGAGGCCGCCCTCTTCTTCCTCTCCCACTTAGGGGGAGTTGCTTTCCTCCTCCTCCTTGTCATCGTCTTCGGCGGCGGAGGAGTGAGTCTCATTGTCTTCAGGCGTCACGTCCGAAGCACCCTTGCGGCGGAGGCCACCTCTGGCCCCCTTGGCCTTCTTCTCTGGCGCCTTGTAGGGCGCTGGAACCAGCATCTTTGTCAGGAGCGGGATGGCTGGTTCCTCGGGCAGCGGAGCCGGACACTTAATCTGCTCCGCCTTCTTTGTCCATCCCTGAAAAACGATAGTAACAAGTGAGGTTTAGGTATCTTCCCTGAACAAGAAAGTAAAGGATACACCTTGAAACGCGAAAGACTTACCGCGCTGGCGGGATGGGCCAGGGCGTGCCCACGGTCCTTGGTCGTCTCCGGCGGTGTCTCGTTGCCCTTGAAGAGCACCTTCCAGATATCTTCGTGCGTAGTTCCGAAGAACCGTGCAAAGTCTGGTGCTCGACCGGATCGAACTGCCATAAATGGCAAGTCCGGCTCTGGCAAGGAAGGATCCGTCGAACCAGCATCACCTGGACCACGTTGACAAGCTTGATGTTCTTGTCCACCATGCTTTGGATGCTTGTTTGCAGCGCTGTCAGCTCATCCGAAGAGTACCAATTCAGGCCCTTCTCTAGCCAGGAGGTGAGTCGCATTGGGGCTCCGGACTTGAATTCGGGAGCCGCGGCCCAGGAAGCGTCGTGGGGCTCTGTGATATAGAACCATAGCTTCTGCCACTCTTTGACAGTCTCCACAAAGGTACCTTTGGGCCATGTGACATTGGGCATCTTGCTCACCATGTGTAACGCCCGGATAATCATGCTACAGTAATCCCACGCTAATCATGCCACGTCACCTCTGTTACTGTTGCTAACCTCACAATGATTCGAAACCGTTCCAAAATTTAAATTCTAAATAGTGGTAAACACCCAAAGTTTTCAAAAGTCAAAACAAAAATGTTCGGTGGGTGCCAAATAAGGCATAGTTAATTATGGTGAAGTAAACACATTTTTAGAAAATGCCTAAATATTTTAAAATGATGTAAAACAGAAAAGAAAATAAATAAAAAGAAAAGAAAGCTAACAAAAAAAGAAAGGGAAAAGGAGCCCCCCACTGGGCCGTGGCCCAACTTGGCCGAACGGCCTCGGCCCACCAGGCCACCAGGCCGGCCCATCAGCCGCGCCCATATCCCCCACTACCCCAAACCCTAACCCCCCACCGACACCCCACTCTGCCCCTCCCTCCCCCGATCCAAATCGGATCGGGCTCGACCCCGTCGCCCCGCTCGCCCCCGACGCCGCCCCGACGACCCCGTCGCCCCGCTTGCCCCCGACGCCACCCCGACGACCCCGTCGCCCCGCTTGCCCCCGACGCCGCCCCGACGACCCCGCGCCCCGCGACCACGCCGCCTCGCCGTTGGACGTCGCCACGCCGGAGCTCCTCCGCCGGCCTGCTTCCTCCTCCCCACCGGCCTGCTCCCACGTCGGTCGTCGTCCCCGCCCCCCACCTCGAGCCCCGTTTCCCAGTCCCCTGCAACCCCTGTGAGCGCCACCCTCATCTCCCTCTCTGACCCCATGCCGGAGTCGCCCTCGACGGGACTCGCTCGCCCGCGTGCTCCCGCAGCTCCACCCGAGCCCTACGCCGTGCCCCGCTTCCTCCCCTCTCCCTCGCGCCTGCCCGCCTTCCCGTGCTGCGCGCGCGCTCGTCGCCGTGACCACCGCACGCCTGCGCCCCGTGCACGCCCGTCGCCGCGTTGTCCCGCTACTCCCTCGTCCACCCCGGCCTCGCCGTCCTTGCCGCGCTCGACGCCCGCCCGCGCCGTTCGCGCCTCGCGCGTGGCCGCCCCCCTGCTCACCCCGCGCCCCCTTCGCTCCCCCCGCTCTCCCTCTACGCGCGCGCACGCGCTCGCGCCCTTCTGGCTCGGCCACGGCCCCTCCCCCTCCACGCGCGGCCGTGCCCGCCGCCGGCAGGCCGTCCTGGCCACTGGCCTCGCCCGCGCCGCACACGCGCGCCGCGCCCACGCCCGCCTGTGGCCCCTGGGCCACTGCCAGGGGGGCCTCGCGCCCCTGAGCCACTGCCCCTGGGCCCGAACCCCCTGGGCCTATGACAGATGGGCCCCACCCCAGAGAACGTTAAAAAAAGAAAAAGAAAAATAATAATAAATAATAATAATAATAATAATAATAAATTTAATTAATTAATTAACTAAATTAATTAAGTTAATTAACCCTGTTTAGATTAATCTAATTAATTAGTTAATTTAATTAATAGTTAATTAATTAGTTAACCCTAATTACCCTAATCAGTCTATGACATGTGGGACCCACGTGTCAGATGACTGCTGACGTCAGCATGATGTCATGCTGATGTCATCGCAACACTGTTTCGGATAATGTATATATTAAATAATTAAATAAATTCCAGAAATTAATAAATTCTTTTAAAATCAATATAAAATAAACCGTTGCTCAGATGAAAATCTTTGTACATGAAAGTTGCTCAGAACGATGAGACGAATCCGGATACGCAGCCCGTTCGTCCACCACACCTCCCTAACCTATCAAACACACAACTTTCCCCCTCCGTTTCATCTGTCCAAAAATGCAAAACATCAGGAATACTTTCCCGGATGTTCCCCCCCTTCGCCGGTACCACCTACTGCCGCGTTAGGACACACCTAGCACCGCTCATTGTCATGTCACGCATCGTCATGCTTATGTTTGCATTGTATTTACTGTTTCTCCCCCCCCCTCTTCTCTCCGGTAGACTACGAGACCGACGCTGCTGCTGACCAGTTCGACTACGGAGTTGATGACCCCTCCTACTTGCCAGAGCAACCAGGCAAGCCCCCCCCCTTGATCACCAGATATCGCCTATTCTTCTCTATACTGCTTGCATTAGAGTAGTGTAGCATGTTACTGCTTTCCGTTAATCCTATACTGATGCATAGCCTGCCCTTGCTTCTACTGTTTCTACCTTTACCTGCAATCCAACATGCTTAGTATAGGGTGCTAGTTTTCCATTAGTGGCCCTACATTCTTGTCCGTCTGCTGTGCTATACTATCGGGCCGTGATCACCTGGGCGGTGATCACGGGTATATACTTATATACTCTATACATGACACAGGTGGTGACTAAAGTCGGGTCGGCTCGTAGGAGTACCCGCAAGTGGATCTTTGTGGCGGAGCGACAGGGCAGGTTGAGACCGCCTAGGTGAGAGGTGGGCCTGGCCCTGGACGGCGTCCGCGGTTACTTCGACATAACACGCTTAACGAGTTCTTGGTATTTGATCTGAGTCTGGCCATTTGGTCTATACGCACTAACCATCTACGCGGGAGTAGTTATGGGTATCCCGGCGTCGTGGTATCAGCCGAAGCCTTCGTGACGTCAGCGACTGAGTGGCGCGCGCCGCATTGGACCGTAAGCTCGCGCTTGTATTAAGGGGGCTAGGTCTGCTTCCGGCCGCGTACGCAACGTGCAGGTGTGCAATGGGCGATGGGCCTAGACCCCTGCGCGCATAGGGATTAGACCGGCGTGCTGACCTCTGTGTTGTGCCTAGGTAGGGCTGCGACGTGTTGATCTTCCGAGGCCGGGCATGGCCCAGAAAAGTGTGTCCGGCCAAATGGGATTGAGCGTGTTGGGTTATGTGGTGCACCCCTGCAGGGAAGTTTATCTATTCGAATAGCCGTGTCCCTCGGTAAAAGGACGACCCAGAGTTGTACCTTGACCTTATGACAACTAGAACCGGATACTGAATAAAATACACCCTTCCAAGTGCCAGATACAACCCGGTGATCGCTCTCTA
Organism: Aegilops tauschii subsp. strangulata; assembly: GCF_002575655.3. Classification (NCBI taxonomy): domain Eukaryota; kingdom Viridiplantae; phylum Streptophyta; class Magnoliopsida; order Poales; family Poaceae; genus Aegilops; species Aegilops tauschii. The sequence goes on along the minus strand of NC_053040.3, from coordinate 159,889,646 downwards.
ACAGGGCGACGAGGAGGGGATCGCCGGGTAGGATTATGCTATGAGATGCTACTTGGAGGACTTCAATCTACTCTCTTCTACATGCTACAAGATGGAGATGGCCAGAAGTGTAGTCTTCGACAGGACTAGCTATCCCCCTCTTATTCTGGCATTCTGCAGTTCAGTCCACTGATATGGCCCTTTACACCTATACCCATGCATATGTAGTGTAGCTCCTTGCTTGCGAGTACTTTGGATGAGTACTCACGGTTGCTTCTCTCCCTCTTTTCCCCTTTCCCTTTTACCTGGTTGTCGCAACCAGATGCTGGAGTCCAGGAGCCAGACGCCACCGTCGACGACGACTCCTACGACACTGGAGGTGCCTACTACTACGTGCAGCCCGCTGACGACGACCAGGAGTAGTTAGGAGGATCCCAGGCAGGAGGCCTGCGCCTCATTCGATCTGTATCCCAGTTTGTGCTAGCCTTCTTAAGGCAAACTTGTTTAACTTATGTCTGTACTCAGATATTGTTGCTTCCGCTGACTCGTCTGTGATCAAGCACTTGTATTCGAGCCCTCGAGGCCCCTGGCTTGTATTATGATGCTTGTATGACTTATTTATGTTTTAGAGTTGTGTTGTGATATCTTCCCGTGAGTCCCTGATCTTGATCGTACACATTTGCGTGCATGATTAGTGTACGGTCAAATCGGGGGCGTCACACCATGGCACCTCCGCACTCTGCGTGCTGGCCATCCACCACCTTCGGCTTCACGTTGAAGATCTTAAGCCACAGTCCGAAGTGGGGGGAATGCGGAGGAAGGCCTCGCACACGATAATAAATGCCGAGATTTGAGGAAAGAGTTTGGGGCTAGATCATGGAAATCTAGCCCGTAATAGAACATGAGTCCGTGGACGAAAGGGTGGAGAGGAAACCCTAACACGCGGATGAAATGGGGGATGAACACCACCCTCTCATTGGGCTTCGGGGTGGGGACGATTTGCCCCTGGGCCGGAAGCCGATGGGCGATTTCTTTGGCCAGGTACCCGGCCTCCCGAAGCTTGGTGATGTCCTTCTCCCTAACGGAGGAGGCCATCCACTTGCCTTGCGCTCAAGATCCAGACATGGTCGAGTGCTTTCTCGAGGCGTAAAAGATGAGAACTTGGGCGTTGGAGCTCGAGAACGGGAAGGCAGAGAGAGGAAGAAGGCGTGGGTGAAGGAAAAGAATCCTTATCTCTTTATAAAGGTAGTGAATATCAAGCGCCTCCCCACTCGCCTCAAAGCTCGCCTATTCCCAAGGGCCGTGCAAACATCACGGTTGGATTACCCACGCCCGTATTGATGAGAATCCCGCAATAAGGGGACACGATCTTTGGTTCGACAAGATGTGCCAATAAAACCGCGCCTCAAAACATGAAGCGGCAGGCCAAAAACGGTTAGAAATAATAACCGGGCAGAGACGTGATGTCACGCTATGAAAAGTTGTCAGTAGATTGGACTCGTGGAATATTATACTCTCTGCGGTTGTGTGTGGTACTTGTTTTGCAGAACCGGACACATTCGTTGCGTTCGAAGACTATTTTGGAGTGTTCGGAGGAAGAACCCGCCTTGCAATGCCGAAGAAAATCTGCGTGCCGGTCACCTCGTCATTGAAGCCTGGTTCACGGGCTACTGAGGGAGTCCTTGACTAAGGGGTCCTCAGGCGTCCGGCCTGTTTGACATGGGCCGGATTGATGGGCTGTGAAGATACAAGACCGAAGACTTTCTCCCGTGTTCGGATGGGACTCTCCTTGGCGTGGAAGGCAAGCTTGGCGTCTAGATATGAAGATTCCTTTCTCTGTAACCGACTTTGTACAACCCTAGTCCCCTCCGGTGTCTATATAAACCGGAGGGCTTAGTCCTTAGAGGTGATCATAATCATAATCATATAGGCTAGACTTCTAGGGTTTTAGCCATTACGATCTCGTGGTAGATCAACTCTTGTAATAGTCATATTCATCAAGATCAATCAAGCAGGAAGTAGGGTATTACCTCCATAGAGAGTGGAATTTAAAACCCTAGAGTGAAGATGACATGACTTCTTCCATTTAAAATGAAAAGGTTTTTTTTAATATTTGAATGTCATTTGCAAATAATTCAAACAAGAAACTTTATGCAACTCAATGAGTTTCATGAGAAAAGATAAAATGACTTCTTCGAAGATGAGTTGGAAGTTTAAAGGAACCAAAATGAAAGTCCCTTTGAAGGTATTATGAAACCTACTATCAATTTGGATTTATTTGGTTTTTATTCAAATTATTTTTCTCCAAAAAAAACTATATGGAAAATAGGGTAAAATGATTCCCTACAATAAAAAATAGAGAAAATTAATTTGAAATCAATTTGGTATTTTAGAAATACTTTTTATTGGGTTTTATTGCAACAGCAGCACTTTTTGACTTTTGTGATTTTCTTTATGTTTTCTTTGAACTAGAAAATATGTTCATGTTATAGGAATTTTTTATTCCGAAAATTTTGGTATATAATATGCCTTTATAAAATGTTTTTTATTTTGTGTATTTGTTTGCATCGCGGTTTAAAAAAAACAGCCCAACGGCCAGGCCTGCGAGGCCATGGCCCAGCCAGGCCGACCCAGCCACGCAGCCAGCCGCGCGCAGGCAGCGAGGCTGCCGCCGCCCCACGTTCCAGCGCTCCTACGCCCACGTTAAAAAAAGGGAGAGCCTCCACTTCGCTCGACCGACTCCCTTCGCTCGTTCGTTCTTTCCCTCCCCAAGCCCGACCTCTCCCTCTCACACCTGGCGCTTGGCCCCAGCTTTCTTTCTTCTTCTTCACGTATAGAAACAGAATGCTCTACGTACACGCTCTGGACGCCGCCTCCGCGTCCGATTTCTTCGGGAACCCTATCCCAAGTCAATCCCTCGTCCAAGCATCATGTCCTATAAATAGTCACAACCTTCCTCGACCGATTCCCTTCGAAACCCCATGCCAAAACCCACCGTATCGCACGCCCTTGCCATTTGGATCTCGCTGCAGAAGCTGCAGTTCATCACCGGATTCCGACTCCGGTGAGCCATCCCAAGCCTCCTTCTTTTCGATTTCGACTTCTCTCGATCCCTAGACTCTGCTTGACCTGGTCTTGTGATCGATCTTTATCTACAGCCACCGTACCAACCTTGTTGTCATCGCTGGAGCACCCGGAGCACCGAGCTTCACCGCTTTGTTCCATCGTCATTCGTCATCGCCGACCATTTCAGACTACACCACCGGATGAGCCACTCATCGGTGCATCCTCTCGACACTCTCGCCGTCGCCTACAACCGCCGGAGCCGCCGCCACCACCGCCCCCGATCTCCACGGAAGGCTCGTTATTCCTCTGTAAGTGTACGTGCACTCTGTTTGTTCAGTAAAAAAAACGGTTTAGTAGATTGGTTTTCGTTTAAATCGGTTGGTTCAGTTTAGTATACGCTTTATTACAGTTTACGTCGAACCGGTTCGTCAATGTGTTTTTTTCTCTTCTATTAATCGAGTACGCGTAGTTTTAAGTTACGGCCGAGCGCAGTATAGCTTCGGATCGCACACCCCTGTACAACCCGCTACGTAGCTAGCGCACCGTCTGTCTTTTTTTCGTTTCTTTTTTTTTAGATTCAGATTTTTTTATCTTTAGATCTACAACTCCGATTTTGATGATTCATTTTTCTGCGATTTCAAAAAAATCCCATCTATCCAGGGAAACAAACGAAATTTATTTTTGAACTTTTTAATTTTCGATTTCAAACAGATTTGTTACAAACACTAGATTGCTAATAACTTTTATTTAAAAATAGCTTTTGATTATTTCTTATTGCTAGTGATTCCTTGATCTTTTGTCTAAACAGCAGGCTTTTGCAAAACAGTACTGTTTTAGTTCTAGTTTTGTTTTAATCTTTTCTTTATAGTTTTAATTGTTTTTAAACTATTTCTTTTCGTCACTTTTGAAAAATTTAGTTTTGTTTCTTTTATAAAACAGTAGACAATTTTATTCTTATTTTAATTTTTTTGTTAGTTTTGTAGGAAAACTTGTATAGGTCATAGTTAGAGTTTTATAAAAACTTTTTATTTGTTTCTTTTTGCTATTAAAAGTTTATGAAAAATACTTTTTGCTAAAATTAGTTGTTTTATATTTTATTTTCTGTTTATTTATTATATTAGTATTTTCTTTGTTGTTAAATTTTACTTAGGATAAAGCTATTTTGGGTTATGTCTTAGAATTTTCATCTACCAAGTCTTTATTTGAGTGCGATAATCTTCATCAAGTATTACCAGGCAAGTTCACTTTGACCATGCTTTCCATACCTATATTTTTATTGCATTTAGTGTCACCATTCATAATCCCTCCAGTAGTTATATTGACTTTAGAATGCATGAGGTAGGAACCCATCACCCTAATATCAAGCCCGGGACGCTATATAGTTTTAATGCTACGCTATAGTAGACGGGGTTGGTATGAGTGCTCGGGAGTGGTGAGTATGAAGAACTCTACATCAATGACGACAACTCCATGATGGCATCTACAAGGACTGCATCTTCAAGGCCGAGACTTCAAGACTCAAGACAAGAATTCAATATACCTCTGGGTGGAGAATGGTTAAGAAGGGTACATTGGTGCGTCAAGTACTCGGTGATTCCGGAGAAGCGCCGTGTCATGCGAAAAGCTCCACCCAGGCTCAAAGAGACGGAAGAGTACTTCATGCCTGGAAGCTTACCTGTGCAACCGCAAGTCATTATGGGTGAGGGAGTCCTGGACTAAGGGGTCATCGGGCGTCCGGCCTGTTAGACACGGGCCGGACTGATGGGTTGTGAGGATACGAAGACCGAAGACTGCACCCGTGTCCGGATAGGGCTCACCTTGGCGTGGAAGTCAAGCTTGGCGACCAAATATGTAGATTCCTTTCTTTGTAACCGACCCTGTGTAACCCTAGATCCTCCCGGTGTCCATATAAACCGGAGGACTTAGTCCGGAGGAGGGATATATTCATTACCATAGTCATACAGGCTAGGCCTCTAGGGTTTTAGCCATTACGAACTCGTGGTAGATCAACTCTTGTAATACTCATATTCATCAAGATCAATCAAGCAGGAAGTAGGGTATTACCTCCATAGAGAGGGCCCGAACCTGGGTAAACATCGTGTCCCCTGTCTCCTGTTACCATCGACCTTAGAAGCATAGTTCGGGACCCCCTACCCGAGATCCGCCGGTTTTGACACCGACATTGGTGCTTTCATTGAGAGTTCCACTGTGCCGTCCTTAAAACGTTTGATGGCCCCTTCATCGTCGATAATGACGCTGTCCAAGGAGAAACCTTCCTTCCCAGACAGATCTTCGTGTTCGGTGGCTTCGCACTGCAGGCCAACTCATCTGGCCATCTGGAACAGATCGACAGCTATGCCCCTGGCCATTAGGTCAGATTTGGGAGTTTGAACTACGTCGCGGACATCTGTGGAGATTTGATCTTCGCTGGATTTGAGACCGCGGCAACCGCTCCCGGTCACCCCGATGAACATGACCTAAATCTGTCATCGGACCGCATCTAGGAGATTGCTCCTGTAACCGCCCTGGCCTTAGATCCGGAGCATACTGCGCCATCCAAGGACGGGAGGCTCAACCCCACCACGGAGGCCACAGATTCCGTGGCGTTGGAGCCACACATAGACTTAATCTCTCACAATACCTGTGCCACCGGATCTCCAGACTCGTCTCCGGTCATAAGTTCCGAACTATGTGAGCCCGCGGACGCCGAACTTGATCGATTATCGATCTTCGAATTCAGCACCGCAGACATCTTCCAGCATTCGCCCTTGGGCGATGTGCTAAATTCATTAAGAAATCTGTTCTTGGCGGGGGACTCACAGCCGAATTATGTCCGGTTTGAACTGGAGGCTGATAATGGGGGAGAATTCCGCTTCCCACCCGCCACCCACTTCATAGCCACTATCGAGGACTTAACCGACATGCTTGATTACGGCTCCGAAGACATCGACGGTTTGGACGACGATGCCGATGAGGAGCAGGGCCAAAACCCGCCGCTTACCGGACGCTGGACAGCCACTTCTTCGTATGACGTATACATGGTGGATACAGCTAAAGAAACTAACAACGATGACAAAGAGGATCCAGTTGAGGCTAAACCTCCGGAGACACAGCCCAGACGTCGGCGTCAACCGCGTCGCTCTAAGTCACGTCGTAACACCAGTACCAGAGAAAACAATACTCCGGACGATGCCGAAGATAATGAAGACCCTGTTGGGGCAATCTCCTAACAGGATGAACGGGAAGACGGGCATGTTAGCCCCGATGAACAGGCCATACACGAAAACTCGGAGGATAGTAATTATCTTCCGCTTTCCGAGGATGAGGAGAGCCTTGGCAACAAGGATTTCATCGTGCCTGAGGAACCTCTCGAGCAGGAGCGCTTCAAACGCCGGCTAATAGCCACTGCAAGGAGCCTGAAAAAGAAGCAACAGCAGCTTCAAGCTGACCAAGACCTGCTCAATGATAAATGGACCGAAGTCCTAGCTACCGAGGAATACGGCCTTAGCGGCTCAGCCAAGAATTACCCGAAGCGCAAATTGCTGTCTCAATTCGATGACGAGGCGCTGGAGCCCGTACCACCATCGCGCAACGCGCCGAACCGGCCGCCACGCGGTCGGGATAACGCAGCAACTCAAGCCGAACACTAGACCGCCCCAACTCGCCATAAAGGCAGGAATAAAACAGCTCGGGGTCATACATACGACCTTCAGCAGGACCTGGACAGTAGAGCAGGACATACAAGATCGATCTACGGATCGCGAGGACGTGCCTCGACACGCGACGATGGCTACCCATTCGGACGTGACAAACCTAGCCACGCCCGGGCCGAAAACCGCAAACGGACTCCATCGGAGGTACGTCGCAGTGTGGCCCAATATAGAGGCGCCGCACACCCTCTTTGCTTCACAGACGAAGTAATGGATCATGAATTCCCACACGGGTTTAAACCCATGAATATCGAATCATACGACGGAACAACGGATCCCGCGGTATGGATCAAGGACTTCCTCCTCCACATCCACATGGCCCGCGGAGATGACCTTCATGCCATCAAATACCTCCCACTAAAACTCAAAGGACCAGCTCGGTACTGGTTAAACAGTCTGTCGGAAAACTCTATTGGCAGCTGGGAAGATTTGGAAGACGCCTTCCGCGACAACTTCCAAGGAACATATGTCCGGCCATCGGATGCCGATGACTTATGTTACATCATCCAGCAGCCCAGAGAGTCAGCCAGGAAGCTCTGGACTAGGTTCTTAATTAAACAGAACCAAATCGTCGACTGTCCGGACGCGGAAGCCCTTGCGGCCTTCAAACACATCGTCCGGGATGAATGGCTCGCCCGCCACCTCGGTCAAGAAAAACCAAAATCCATGACAGCCCTTACTGCTCTAATGACCCGCTTTTGCGCGGGAGAAGACAATTGGCTCGCTCGTAGAAGCAACAGCACCAGCGAACCGGGCACTTCTGAAATCCGAGACGGCAATGGCAAGCCACGACGCAACGAACACAAACATCACAATGATAGTGAAAGAACGCGCGAAACAACGGTCAACGCCGGATTCAGCACTCCCAAGCCCGGTCAACGGAAAAAGCCATTCAACGCGAACAGAGACGGACCATCCAATTTAGACAGGATGTTGGATCGACTCTGCCAGATTCACGGCCACCCCAACAAACCAGCTAATCATACCAACAGAAGTTGTTGGGTCTTCAAGCAGGCCGGCAAGCTCAACGCCGAACACAAGGGGAGGAGGCCGCGCGGTGATAGCGACGACGAAGAGACTCACCAACCAAATACCGAGGGTCAGAACCAATTTCCCCCCGAGGTAAAAACAGTGAACATGGTATACGCGACACACAACTCCATAAGGGAGCAGGAGAACCACCCCCTTCGGACTGAAGATCATACTGCGGCAACTTCAGTACAAAACGGTCTTATTAAACCGCATACCTCATTGGCCATTAAGCCACCGGTCTCCATTCAACAGGATCTACCAATTCCGGAGCGGAAATAGCAGTTCGGCTTCCGCCGCCCACCTCATATACCTGCGAAATTTGTATCGCGCATACATAACTACGCACTTAAGATACCATGGGCATCGGCGGAAGCACAATACGGACAAGCCTTCAAGCATTTCCGTAACATTTTTTCTCTAAGTTACTCTTTTCATTATCTCTTAAAAACAGGTGACGCAAAGGACAAACATCTAACGGACTCTATCGGAGTTCGGATCCGTACACTCACCTAGGGGGCTACTTCCATCAATGAATCCCCTTGCCGAGGACAGGCGACGCAGACGTGCGACAGGAGGTCCAAAATAACTTTTTGCAGACCGCACTCTTTATTTCGAGCCTGTAACTTGCCTTTTTCCTCCGTCTTCGATCCCGGGCATGCCAAATAGCCGGGGTTGTGGTCTTTTTTCTATAAAGTAACCATTGGCATATCACTCAGGTCCCAGTAAACATAATCCACATTCATCATTCGTTTCTTTTTCAAAAAAGAATATGGCTCCTATGGTTGTTTTGCACACATACCTCGGCATAACCTGCCAGGGGCTCGGTATGGGAACAAATGAGTTGCCAACAAAGTCCGAACTGCTTTATAGCGTACTTCGGCGTCGCAAGTTTGGCCTTATATGCATCAGCTCCGAATCATGTCTTGGGTCAATGGTTGGGTTGCCCGGCTCCTATGCTTGCTACCTTACGTTCCGCTCTATCGGCTAGGGTAGTAAAGGAAGAACTACTGCGATTGTGCTTCCGGTTCATCTGGTCAAGCACCTCAGTAGAGAATGCTGAAAACCGACTGTCATGATGCGGCGAGAGCTGGTCAACCACTCGATGACTTATCGGAATCTTTCGCGATTCCCTCTGTATTATACGAAGGACCTTTTTCTTCAGGTCATATATGTAACGCACCATATTGGAATAAGCCGTACACATACCAGGGGCTATATCGTAGTCCCCCCTATAAAACTCTTATGGCTAAGTGAAAGTGTTAACGCCCTATAGTCCGATTGCCTCGTTCACCGCATTGACACCTCCTTCACGGACCAAGATGTTGGGTCAAGACTGCTCAGATGCTTTTCCGAACACCCCCCGTATTTCCTACGAGGGGGCTGAAGCCGACGACTAGAAAACTTTCAGATCATATACAAACGGCCGCACAGGAGCAACAAAAGCCTTTTAGGAAAAACTAAAATATAGACTGATTATAAAAATCATCTTTTACAATTCGGATACACTTCACCCGAATATTATGTCTTTCGAACATTGACCCTCTATCAAGTGGGCAGCCTCTAAGACGTCCTCAAAATAATGCTCTAGTGCGCGATGGTCTTTGCCCTTGAGTGGACCCTTCGCCGCAACATCAATGGCCTTCATCTTCCCCCAGTATGTCTTGACACGGGCAAAGGCCATCCGTGCACCTTCAATGCACGCCGACCGCTTAACGGCGTCGATACATGGCACCGCATCAGCAAGCCGCTGCACCAAGTCAAAGTAGCTATTCGGAATAGGCTCAGTCGGCCACAGCTGGAGTATGACGTTTTGGCTTTAGATTCGGACCGCGCTTCTTTCGCCTCTCGCAAGGCCTTGTCAAGATCAGCCGTCTTGGCTTTATTCTCCTTCTCGACGAATTCACAGTGGCTAGCGGCATTTTTTAGTTCGAGCGCCATCGCGGATATTTTCTCCTCGTCTTGGCGCCGAGCAGCGTGTTCGGCCTTTTCGGCAGCCGCATTACCAAACCGGGCCTGCTCCTTGGCCCGGGCTAGCTCCGCCCGAAGAATCTCAACGGCGGCGACACCATCTGCAGCCATGCATATACCAGTATGCAATTTTCAGCGTCACGCTTATATTATAAACATGTACGTGTAATGAACGCTCTGAATACATACCTTGTGACTCATCAAGACGTCTATTGATTAACGTGATGTCATCCCCTGCCACATCAAGCTTCCGCTGCAGCTCGGCAACCTCTGCAGTCCGGGCAGTTGTCAGGGGAGAAACAGCCTGTGTTCAAATTAACCAGATTATTCCTTGAGTATATCTTTTTGATCCTCGGATCGCCTCCCATGGGAAGCCAACCCGAGTCTCAGGGGCTACTACCTATACACAGGTGCATGTTGCAAATAAAATATAGTTGAAAATATTACATCAGAAAACCTCGAAGCCTCTTAGCAGTCTCATGAAGGCTTCATTCAATCCGCTCTTCACGGACAGAATCCTCTCAACCACCGTACCCATCAAGGTACGCCGTTCCTCCGAGACAGATGCTTTTCGCAGCATATCCCTCAACATATCCGGCGCCGCTGGGTCTCCGGAAGCCGCTGTAGGAGCACGATCATCCTTTGAAGGAACCTGTACACTCGTCTCTAGAATCACCACTGGTTGAAAACCGGATAGTCCGGGGCTTTCATTGTTGGCCCCCGAATCCCGGACGTTCGGAGGCTCACCTTCGGGTACTGGCTCCTTCATCACTCGTGCCGCTTGTCGATCAAGAAAAAACACTTCGAGACGACACTTCGGTGTCGTCCGCCTTATTGGGCGAGGAGGCCGGGGGAGTCTCGCTTTCCATCATCTCTGGGAGAAGATCTCCTGAAGAAGAGGATCGCTCAGGAACACTTTGCGCCGAACTGTTAATACACACGTGAATATTATGTGTAACTTTGATAACAAGAAAGGAACGAGATGTGATTAAAGCGCCCCGGATTTACTTACGATTTGGTCGAAGGCCTGTCCTCACGACGGAGCTGTTCAACGGCGTCGCCTTCCCATCCCGAGCCGCCCGCCGATGGCATCTTGCCCCTCTTGGGAGTCAGTTCCTCCCAACCTTCCGGAGCGGCCTTTTTCTTCCTGTATGAAGAAGGGATGCTTGCTTCTCCTTCGCCTTTTTCTTCAGGCGAAGAAATGTCCATTTCCCCGGACTCGGTGTCTAATTTACCTCCGGAACGAAGGCCATCCCTGGTCTTCCCACTCTCCACCTTGCCTTCCTCCGTCGGCGCCTGATACAGTGCCGACGCCAACATCCTTGTTAGCACGGGGTCCGCTGAGTCTTCGGGAAGAGGGGCCGGACACCTAATCCGTTCCGCTTTCTTTATCCAGCCCTAGAAAAGAGATGGTTTGCTTAGTGTCTTACCACAGGATACCTGATTATGAGGTGTTCGGCGGATGGGTACTTACCGTGGTGTCCGGATGGTTGCAGTCAAGGCCGATGTCTTCGGTAGTATCCGGCCACTGCTTTCGTTTCCCGAAAAATAATTTCCACATCCCTTCGTGCGTAGTGCCGAAGAAATGTTGAAGTGTCCGCGGCCCTTCGGGATTAAACTCCCACATGTGGAGAGGTCGCCTCTGGCACGGCAAGGTCCGATGAACCAGCATTACTTGAATAATGTTGATGAGATCAATGTCCCTCTCGAGGAGGCTCCGGATGCGGCTCTGTAGAGTCTGCACCTCGCCAACTGATCCCCAGTCGAATCCCTTGTTAATCCATGATGCGAGCTGAATCGGAGGGCTGGATCGAAACGCAGGCATAGCCGCCCACTTGGAACCACGGGGCTCGGTGATATAGAACCACTCCCGCTGCCATAAGTCGGAAGATTCTGTGAAGGATGCTTTTAGCCAAAGAGCGTTATTAAGCTTGCTCACTGTGGCACCACTGCACTCCGCCTGCTTCCCCTCTATCACCCACGGCTTCACGTTGAAGGTCTTGAGCCACAAGCCGAAGTGTGGAGGGATCCGAAGGAAGGCCTCACACGTGACGATGAACGCCGAGATGAGAAGAACGGAGTTCGGGGGCAGATCGTCAAAATCTAGCCCGTAATAGAACATGAGCCCATGGACAAAGGGATTGAGGGCGAATCCTAACCCTCGGAGGAAGTGGGAGACAAACACGACCCTCTCGCCGGATCTGGGGGTAGGGATAACCTGCCCTTCAGCGAGAAGCTGATGGAGGATTTCTGCTATCAGATATCTTGCCGCCCTAAGCTTCGCAATATCCTCTTCTGCAACAGAAGAAGCCACCCACCGGCCTTGGAGGCTGGATCCGGACATGACTGAGGATCGTGGCGATCGAAACTTGGGTGTTAGAACTCGAGGTAACGAAGGCTGAGGAAGAAGCAAGCATGGAAGAGAGAGACGGGTCTGCACCCCTTTATAAAGGTTGTATCGAACGCCTCCTCCTGGGCCTTAACACTTGCCTATTCCCAAGGAGTTGTACCCAAGAGACGGTTGGGTTACCCACGTCCGTGTTGATAAGAATCCCTTAATAAGGGGACATGATCTCGACTTGGATAAGACGTTCCAATAAGGCCGCGCCTCGAAACCCGGGGCTAACAATGGGTTTAAAATAATGTCCCGACCGTGACGTAGCATCGTGCTGTGAACAATTGTCGGTGGATTGGATTTCTAAATTATTATGCCCTCTATGGAAGTGTACAACACTTATGTTACATGTCCGGACACGTTCGATACGTCCGAAGACTATCTTGGAGTTCGGAAGGAGGAACCCGCCTTGCAATGCCGAAGACAGATCTACGCGCCGGATACCTTGTCATTGAAGCCAGGTTCAGGGGCTACTAAGGGAGTCCTCGACTAAGTGGTCCTCGGGCGTCCGGCCTGTTAGCCACGGGCCGGACTGATGGGCTGTGAAGATACGAAGACCGAAGACTGCACCCGTGTCCGGATAGGGCTCACCTAGGCGGGGAAGGCAAGCTTGGCGACCAAATATGTAGATTCCTTTTTTGTAACCGACCCCGTGTAACCCTAGATCCTCCCGGTGTCTATATAAACCGTTGGACTTAGTCCGAAGGAGGGATATATTCATTACCATAGTCATATAGGCTAGGCCTCTAGGGTTTTAGCCATTACGATCTCATGGTAGATCAACTCTTGTAATACTCATATTCATCAAGATCAATCAAGCAGGAAGTAGGGTATTACCTCCATAGAGAGGGCCCGAACCTGGGTAAACATCGTGTCCCCTGTCTCCTGTTACCATCGACCTTAGACGCACAGTTCGGGACCCCCTACCCAAGATCCGGCGGTTTTGACACCGACAATGGGCTCTGGCTTGGTTGACCTTAGTTGTGTCTCTGGCTGGGACGGTGCTAGCAGATGTAGAACTATGGTAGGATTGGATGAGCACCGGACAATGGTCAGGGGAACTCTTCGGAAGGCCATGTTTCGGTCGTCTTGTTCTCAAACACCCGAAAGTGCGAGAGCGTAAAAAAGAGGGATCGAATCTTGCAGGTAAAGTGTACAAACCTCTGTAGAGGGTTAAAACCTAATCGATTAGCCGTATCCCCGGTTACGGACAATTTGAGCATCTGGACTTGGATCTATCTCGGAACTCTCAACACCGGACTGATAACTTAATTGTGGGCAACATATGATGATATGGGCTATGAGACATCAGTTGGCGGAACTATGTCATGATAGAAAACTCAATAGTCCAGATTACTGGACTATCCTTTGTTGTTGGGAAAATAAAACCAGCTTTTATGCAAACAAAACTCAGATACAGAGCCACAAAGCCATATTGCATACAGAATAGTTATATCATCTACTTTCTCTTATTGTGATCTTGCCGGTACATTCAATGTACTGACCTACACGGCTGCAACGTCTCATGTTGCAGATACTTTTTCGACGATTAAGAATTACGATACAGGGTTACGGTCTACACTCAACTTGCCGATGGCGTTGATGGGACTCCACACCCGATTGTTTGTTTCCGCTGAGACTTACGAGGTATATATCTGTTTTACGTTATTTATACATGTGATTGCACTTTGATATATACATTGATGTACTGTGTGTGCCAGCATACTGATCCAGGGATGGCACAGATACACAGAGGCTTGACCGTTTGAGGTCGGGTCGCTACAGGGAGGGAAGTTCCCCTGGCAGAATCACTCCGCCGGAGAGCAAAAGTGTCTCCTGCCGAAGTTCTGCCTCGAGATGGCAGCGCTCCACCCCGAAAGTCTTCTCCTTATTTTTTTTCTTGGTAAAAATCACATATATACCAGAACATGGGCACCGGAGGTGGGCCGAGGAGGCTACAACCCACCAGGGCGCGCCTGGGCTGCCTGGCGCGCCCAGGTGGGTTGTGCCCACCTGGTGGCCCCCCTTTGGTAGTTATTGGCTCCAATATTTCTTAAATATTTCATAAAAAATCTCCATGAAGTTTTAGCTTGTTTGGAGTTGTGCAGAATAGGTGGCCTGACGTAGCTTTTTCAGGTCCAGATTTCCAGCTGCCGGAATTCTCCCTCCTGGTGTATACCTTGCAAATTATAAGAGAAAAGGCATTAGAATTACTCCAAAAAGCATTCTTATGGATAAAAACATTATAAATAACAATAAGAAAACATGATGCAAAATGGACGTATCAACTCCCCCAAGCTTAGACCTCGCTTGTCCTCAAGCGAAAACCAAAATCGAAAAACATGTCCACTTGCTTTGAGAGAGAGGTGTCGATAAAAAAAATACGGACATAGAAGCATCAGGTTGATTATTATAACAGCAACAGATTTAAACATAAGACTTTTATCATAGAACTTTTATCACACACTTCCCATGAATAAGTAATAGTTCATCACACAATTGAAGTATAAAGCAAAAAACTCTATTAGAAACCAACAAACTATGTTCTCAGTCAACTTTGCAACTACAATTCATCATCTTTTCAGGAAGGGTCATGTGTCGGAGCCTTTATTATGCAGTCTGTCGCTTTTATTCTTTGTCATCCAAGTTCGTGCAACGCTCAATTTTCTCTTACACTAAACGATCTCACACTTTTAGAAGCAACTTTTATTGCCTTCTTGCACCGATGACAACTTACTTGAGGGATCTTGCTCAATCCCTAGGTAGGTACGGTGGACACTTGAAAAAGATTTGGGTTTAAGGGTTTTTGGATGCACAAGTAGTATCTCTACTTAGTGCGGAATTTTTGGCTAGCAAACATAGGGGGCAAGCACCACATGTTAAAGGATCTATGACAATATGACTTCTATGTGAATATAAACAAACATAAACCATTACATTGTCTTCCTTGTCCAACGTCAACAATTTTGGCATATAATATTTTGATGAGGGCTCACAATCACAAAAGATTTCTAGGATAGTATATTTATATGTGAATCTTCCCTTCCCCTATTAATTCTTGCATGAGTTGCATCATTGACTAATGCTATGTTTGTTAATCTCTAATAAAATTTCCTACTTATACTTTTCCTTATGTGGTGCTATCACCTACCATAGGATTAGGATATGATCTTGTTGATTTATTTCCTTTCTTTTATTTGCTTTCTTTCTTTTTATTTTCTTTATTTGCAACATGAAAGTAAAGAAAGTGAAAACACAAACTAACTTTATTATATAACGTGCACACGATTACAATGATAGATCACTAAGCAAACTCTCAAAGAAGAAAGGATCGAACTAAACTTTATTTCATCTAATAGCAAAAAGATCGAACTAAGATAAGTAAAAGCAAAAAGATAGTGGATGATACAATACCGGGGCACCTCCCCCAAGCTTGCCGGAAGCCAAGGGGAGTGCCCATACCCGATACTCGGTTCTCCTTTGGTGGTGGTGAAGAAGTATTCTCCAATATAACCATGAGTAGGTCCTTCAAACCTTGAATCTCCCGAAGAGCTTGCTGAATTAATTCACTGTTTTTCTTCACCTCAGCCATTATGTGTTTATTCTCAGGGCCCCACGGTTTGGTTCCTGCACTGTTTTCTCTTGGCCGAAATATGTCCCAATTGGAGGGTATGTGCCTACGGGGAGTGTTCTCGATCCCATAATTATGAATCAAATTATGAGAATTGTTATGATGCAACCTGTGTAAGGGCCTCCTTGGTGGGAGATCTTCTTGCACATCTAGGCTTGCTTGATTGTTCGATGATCCCATGGCTTGATGAGGATTAGGGTGAGTAGAGATGCCAGCTAATGTGCCCTTCTCGGAGGCCAGAGAGTGAACTCCAATAGGATTCTCCTCTTCTTCCTCCATGGCAACCTCTTCAGCTTCTTCCCTCCTTAGATCATCCCGAACCAACCTTGTGTCTCCTTCTCCATTGTTGAAGGGGGAGGAAGACATGATGTTGGCCTAGCTGAATCTGTCAGAAACTAGCAAGAAAAGAGAACATATGATTTCTCCGCGATACGGTGATTAACAGGTTCGGGAAGTATATATAGATTTTTAATCTTGGGGGACAAATATACAGAAGAAAAAGGGAGTACGGAAGGTGTCCTAGGTGGGCACAACCCACCTGGGCGTGCCAGGCATGCCTGGCGCTCCCTGGTGTCTTGTGCACAACAGGGGATGTGTCCTGGAAGTTTCTTTATTTCCAAAATTGTAAAATATTCCAAAAGTGACGAAAAATATTTTTGCGGATTTTTCGGAGTCCGTTTACTTACCGTATCACGTACCTCCTTATTTTGAAAATTCTAGAGTGTTCCGGAAGGACTCTTTTATGTGTTCTTCCGGTGTCAAAGTTTGGATAATATTGCTGACGGTGTCCTGGACTAGGGGGGACTCACCACATCGTCTCCAGACCAGGTGGATCGGGCCGAGGACCCCCATGGCGGTTCACTCATGGGCCACTTCGGGCAGCCCATGCCGCATACAAGGAGTATTCCACAAGACTTAGTGATAAAGACAAGGACTCCTCTCCACCAACGTATTCGGCTAGGACTCTTGTTATCCTAGGCCTCTGGTGCATTATATAAGCCAAGGCCAGGCTAGTCGATAGATCATTATGACATTACTCATCATACGTCTAGGGTTTAGACCATAACATATGATCTCGGGGTAGATCAACTCTTATAATCTCTATATTCATCAAGATCAATCAAGCAGGAAGTAGGGTATTACCTCCACTAATAGGGCTCGAACCTTGGTAAACATCGTGTCCCCTATTACCCATCGATCCATGACACATATCTTGGGACCCCCTACCCGAGATCTGCCGGTTTTGACACCGACAATGGTGCTTTCATTGATAGTTCTGCTGTGTGGTCGGCAAAAGGATCAATGGCTCGCCTGTAGATCAACTGCGACGTCGGCGTCTTCGTCGCCGGCTCGACTGGTCACCTTGATTGAGGACTGTGCCCTGCCTCCAATCGTCATGTTCGGACGAGGGCCTTCATCAACATCAACTCCGATCTCAATCAAGATCATGGAGGAATCATCCATGGAGCTCGGGGGCTCAACGTCAACATTGCCCTTAGGCGACCGTGCTGTTTTTCTAAACAACGAACTTGTACCCACTACCACCACCTCCTCGAGCATCGCTTTGACGATTCCTTCGGTGAAATTGTGTGGAATTGAGTCTACAACAACACTGTAAAATTTCGTCGCGTTCCGATGGAGCAATCTCCACCGATCTCCGATACACCGGAGCCCCGTCGAATCTGGACTGGAATCTGGACGAGTTTGGAGCGTGGTGTCCAACACCTAGCTCGGACGTCCTTTGGAAGATCCAACCATTGATCGGCTGCGGAATTTCTATATCCACCACCCCTCAAAATTTCAACTCGATCCGACCGTCCAAACTCTGGGAATCTTCCGATTAACGCATCACTTTTCAGATCTGTTCTCTGCACGAGAACAAATCCGACCCGAGTTCATCTTTTTCATGAACGGGATTTCAGACATCCTTTTTGAAGGAAGTTTTGTATGGGGTATTGTGTTTTGTTCCCAAACACATCCCACTAATTTTAAAGTCTTTTCCAATATGATCTTCAACGCGCCGGTGTCAAACTAGCCCGACAATGTTGCTCCACGGCTGCCGACCTACGCTAGACACGTCGTCGCTTTGTTGAGCCGATCTCAACTTCTTCGGATCATCATCTCGGCAAGCCGAAAAAGAGTTCGGCATCGCGAAGGATAAATCATCACCAACATCGCTGCCCCACGGATTACACGAAGCGGGCACACCGGCATCGCCGCATGGTCACTTCATCAAGCCGGCATTGACCGCGTCACAAGTTACGACCTGCGTCGGCATGGCCGCACTATTGCTTCTTCAAGCCGATGTCCATCACGCCGAACTGCTTCAACACCTCAGCTGACATGGCAGCTGCAACGTCTCCTTACCGACCTGCTCTGTCACCTCGGCTAGACCGGGGGCTTCACCATCTCTTCATCAACCTACTCCAGAGACTTTGGCATCACCGACCGACCAGCTTCGTCACGTTAGCTGGACCGGGGGCTTTGCCTCGGTGAGCCAACCTTTGCCAGCATCGCCATGTCGTCGCTTCACCGCCCATCAGGCAATGGGTATGTGGATCGAGTCCCAGTTTTGGGAGTCATTTTTCTTTGGACTGCTACAACAAATAAACCAGGTGCTATTAATCCTAGCAATTTTCGCTTGTTTGGGTTTATTTTTCCCAAGAAATTATTACTCTGGTTTGTTCCATCATCTGTACACAGGTCTATCAAATGGCGTCCGCATTAACGACGGTCGCGTGGTGGTTCAGCCAGTTTCCGTACATAGTTCGGCGAACGCCGCATCCGGAACTCAGAACGATCTGTGAATTCAGGCTTTGCCACGCCTTTACCGCACCGACCGACACCTCCGCACAATGAGTTCGGATCATACTAGGCCGATGTTGTCGCCCCGCGCATGCTGACCTGCATCGACGGGTCCGCGCTGCCACTCCGTCGAACCAACCCTAGCGCACAGGCCAAACTTACCTCATGATTCGCTTCGCATATATTAATTATGCAATTTTTTCTTTCAATTTTTTTGCTTGTACTATTTTATGTGTGCAGGTAATCGATTTTGACTGCGTTACGCGGTCACTTCGGCATCACCAGCCGACCTGCATGAGACTTCGGCATCCGCCGATCACAGCTTCGCCATGTTGACTGGACCGAGAACTTCATCTCGCCACATCGGTCGCGCAGCGTCGTCGCTTCATCAAACTGACATCCACCATGCCGAACAGGTCGACTGGCGTGGGGACTTCCTTGTCAAAACTTTGTTCATGACACACAAATTCAAATACCCCATTTACTTGGGGGCTTCCTTTATGAAGCCTTTCCTCTTGCATATGATTATAATTGTATGGCTTCGTTCCTTGTTCTTGTATTACGCAACAATATGCACCATGTTGACTTAAGTGTTCCACAAGCTGGGTTGCCTTGCTCCTGTGTTTACCCCTACGTTCCCG
Source organism: Aegilops tauschii subsp. strangulata (assembly GCF_002575655.3). Taxonomy (NCBI): domain Eukaryota; kingdom Viridiplantae; phylum Streptophyta; class Magnoliopsida; order Poales; family Poaceae; genus Aegilops; species Aegilops tauschii. Next base: position 159,870,419 of record NC_053040.3, on the reverse strand, counting down.
ATTGTTCGGCTAGGGAGTAAAGGGAGCACCTCTGCGATTGTCATGATCGGGTCATCCGAGCTGGGACCTCAGACTGGGTGAAGCCGAAAGCTAGTGCTCTTATTGTTTTCAATCATGGTCGGCACACAACGGAACTCATGAGTACAAAAAATCTATTGCACAAGTCTCATAGTAACAATGAGCAACCGAAGAAAGGTATCGGTGGGGGTACTATTTTCTTCGAAGATGCTTCTTACACTTCGTCAGTAATATAGCATAAGTTCCCTGAGCGCACTTTGTCCGTTACAGCCTTATGGCCTGATTGCCTGGTTATCGGAAACACCGTCGATATGCTCGACAGGTGGAGTACATAACACTTTTCGGCCCTTGGCCGAAGAGGGAGAAGTCGATGGTCGGTTAAGACGCGTTTAAAGTTCGGGTGAACACATATATGATATAAGTACTTCGGTACATACAATCATTATACATAAAATTCTTTTACCCAAGTCACTTGGGGGCTCTTAAATTAGTATGAGCCGTTTTTGTTAGTCGCTGCACAATCTTTTTCTACCACTCCTTTCTCGACTCAGGTGTATGATCAATAGCCGGATAGCCTGTCTTCTCTCTAAAAGCCGCTCAAGTTTAGTTTGCTAAACTGGCCTCGGAGAAGTACTCCGCCTTCAGGATAAGGAGCTTGAAGCCGTAGGCTGACCCACTTGAAAGTCTTGAGATCGGATGTGTCATGTTAAAGCACGACAGAAGCACAATTTTTTTTCTCTAATTTTCGGATTGGCACCGAACACTTGGTCTAGTTCGGGCGTCAAGTTTTTACTGAAGTTTTTTGGTTTTCCAGGCCTATGGCACTTTTAAACTATTTGTGTTGTTTCCAGCTTAAGTCTCGCAGTGCAACGACGGACACCTTTAGAGATTCGACAAAAACATTCTCGGATATTGTTATATATGCATCGGTTTTGAATTGTGTCTTCGGTCAATGGTTGGGTTGCCCGGCTCCTGTGCTTGCCTCCTACGTTTCGCTTTGTTCGGCTAGGTGTGCAATGGGAGAACCACTGCGATTGTGCTTCCAGCTCGCATGCTTAAGCACCTCAGTGGAGAAAGACGAAAACTGACTATCATAATAAGCGTAAACTGGTCAGCGATCCGATGACGGTGTTAAATGACGCGCCGTTCATAACATTGGCCGAAGTGTTTACGGCTTGACCTCAGCTGTCGCCGAACACTAACTAGGGGCTAGTAGCTGGCCTCCCAACTTTAAGCTCCTATGACTAAGTGAAAGTTATAAAGCCCACATATCTGATTGCCTCGTTTCCGCTAACACAACCGCCTTCGGGCACCGAGACGTCGGCTAAGGGTTGTTTGTTATTGCGGAAACACCCTGCGTAGCATCTACAAGGGGGTGGAAGCCGACGATGGGTCACTTTCAACTGCTAAACGGTCGCAATGGAGTCAAAATAAACATATCATCGGCATTTGTATTTAATATACAAGGGTCGCCTTCTGTAATCATCGTTATAAAGCCATAAATATGCATCAATTTGACTTAAGATTTCGGCCAAGCTGGGTTGCCTGGCTCCTGTGATTACCCCTACATTCCCGATTGTTTGGCTAGGCGGTAAAGGGAGCATCTCTGTGATTGTTACTACCGGGTCATCCGGGTTAGTACCTCAGACCGGGTGAAGCCGAAAGCTAGCCATCTTAAAGGATATAATTGGTCGGCAACGACGAAAGTGAAAATTTGGGTTCGCTAAAGACCACATAGTTCGGGAACTTTCCCAAAACTAAATCCTCAATATTTTGCTCTCACATTGATCGGAGCTGAGGTTTCATGATCATGCTTAGCATGACAACCCAAAGAAAGGAACCGATAGTGGGACTATTTTCTTTGGAAGACATTTCTTATGTTAAACAGTAATATAACATATGTCTCTGCGTACCTTTGTTTATAAAACCGTATGGCCGGATTGCCTTGTTTGTTGTAAATCTTTGCCCTCATAAAGGCTTTATAAAGTAGGACAAACACTCCTCGGCTACTGGCCGAGGAGGTGGAAGCCGATGGTCGGTCAACAAAGTTTTGTACAATGCGGATCTGAGCATTAATGATGTAAAGTACTAGGGTACATAGAATCATTACACATAAACATTGCGAGTAAAATCCATTTACAGCAATCCATCTTTTAAACCCCTTGGGGCCTACCTTGGCGAGCTCAGATTTCGACTAGCTCTAAGCTCCTTTAAGAGATCTTTATTCTCTTTCCGAGAAGTTTGTGTTAAACACAACAAAATTTTCTGTTAAACGGATATCGATCCTTAATTCGGCCACCCGTGCCCACATTAAGGCTCGGGGGCTACTGGGCTTCATGCTCATTATTTATAAATATTAACGGGGCACATCGATCAACTGATCTGGTGTTGCCACCCGGCCAGTGTCTCGGGGCTACTTAGTTGCTTATTCAATGCCGAGAATTCTAAGTGCTCAATGTTCGGCATGACCGAACTATGGGAAAGTGCGTCTTCGGACAACACTAAGTACCATCTGGGACTTATCCGGAATCAAGCTAATATATCACGGCGACTTCTCACAATCCTCTCTCAGGGACCTGTCCGCCGATCATTATTTCTAATATATTAAACTGCGTTTCTATTCCTACGTATGCTGCCGAGCTAGGAGTTGATCCTCAGGCCGATTTTGCAAATCGACCTGAATCTCAGGGGCTACTAGGATCATCAGTTTTATGTTTTCCTTTAGGTGCATCTCGGGTTTTAGACCGACACACACCTTGAGAGCTACTGGATATACATATACTAGCTATATATCTCGGCAGATAATAAATTGCACCAATAAAAAATATTCACAAAAATCAGCCCGCGGTCGGGGTGGTGCACCATCTCGGAAGCAGTCCGGCATAAAGCCCGGATTCGAATGGCTCGTTCCATAGAGAACTTTTCAGCGTTAAGCTCGGATAACATCCTTCAAACTTTTTCAAGCCAAGGTGATCTATGACACCTCGGATATAGTCCGGGGTTGGAGCTCGGATACAGTCCGGCATTGGTGCTCGGCTGCAAAAGATACCTCGAATGCAGTCCGGCGTTGGGGCTCGGATGCAAGTGTACACCGCTGCACGGGAATAACTTCAAACCCGAGGTGGGCGTAAAAATAACAAGGCATTGCTAAAGGCCGATAACTTAAAGGGGCTCCTCGGATATCCGACGTGTAAACTCTTCGGATTTACTTCGGCAACCTCAAGATCAAAGATGAGAAGATTTGTTGAACCAGTTTTCAAGACCGACGACCGAAGATGAAGAATAGTTCGCAAGGATCGAGGAGTGTCCCCAACTTGAAGACCGGTTCAGGGGGCTACTGACGGTGTCCTAGACTAGGGGGGACTCACCACATCGTCTCCCGACCAGGTGGATCGGGCCGAGGACCCCCATGGCGGTTCACTCATGGGCCACTTCGGGCAGCCCATGCCGCATACAAGGAGTATTCCACAAGACTTGGTGATAGAGACAAGGACTCCTCTCCACCAACATATTCGGCTAGGACTCTTGTTGTCCTAGGCCTCTGGTGCATTATATAAGCCAAGGCCAGGCTAGTCGATAGATCATTATGACATTACTCATCATACGTCTAGGGTTTAGACCACAACATATGATCTCGGGGTAGATCAACTCTTGTAATCTCTATATTCATCAAGATCAATCAAGCAGGAAGTAGGGTATTACCTCCATTAAGAGGGCCCGAACCTGGATAAACATCGTGTCCCCTGTCTCCTGTTACCCATCGATCCATGACACACAGCTTGGGACCCCCTACCCGAGATCTGCCGGTTTTGACACCGACAATTTCTTTCAACATTAATAGGCGTACCTGAGATATAATGCTTTATTCGTTGCCCATTGACAACCTTCGGGTTAGTACCTTTGGAATTATTTATTTTGATGGCTCCAGACCGGTAAACCTCCTCGATGACATATGGGCCTTCCCATTTCGAGAGGAGCTTTCCTGCAGAGAATCTAAAACGAGAGTTGTACAAAAGAACATATTCTCAGACTTTAAACTCACGCTTTTGGATTCTTTTGTCATGCCATCTTTTAACATTTTCTTCGAATAATTTTGCATTTTCATAAGCTTGGGTTCTTCATTCATCTAATGAGATTATATCAAATAACCACTTTTCACCAGCAGGTTTGAAAACATACTTGAGCTCTTTAACTGCCCAATATGCTTTATGTTCTAAATCAAGAGGCAAATGACAAGCTTTTCCATAAACCATTTTATAAGGAGACATACCCATAGGATTTTTATATGCTGTTCTATAAGCCCAATGTGCATCATCTAATTTCTTAGACCAATTCTTCCTGGACCTATCAACAGTCTTTTGCAAAATTAATTTTATTTCTCTATTGCTAAGCTCAACTTGACCACTAGACTGAGGATGGTAGGGTGATGCAATTCTATGGTTAACATCATACTTGGCAAGCATTTTACGGAAAGTACCATGAATAAAGTGTGAACCACCATCAGTCATTAAATATCTAGGGACTCCAAACCTTGGGAAAATAACTTCCTTAAGCATTTTAATAGAGGTGTTGTGATCAGCACTACTGGTTGGAATAGATTCTACCCATTTAGTAACATAATCAACAGCAACAAAAATATGTGTATACCCATTAGAGGAAGGAAAAGGTCCCATGTAATCAAATCCCCAAACATCAAATGGTTCAACAACAAGTGAATAATTCATAGGCATTTCTTGATGCTTATCGATATTACCTATTCTTTGGCATTCATCACAAGATGAGACATACTTACGAGCATTGACACGTCTCCAACGTATCTATATTTTTGATTGTTTCGTGCTACTATATTATCCATCTAGGATGTTTTATATGCATTTATATGCTATTTTGTATGATTTTTGGGACTAACCTATTAACCTAGAGCCCAGTGCCAGTTTTCTGTTTTTTCCTTGTTTTTGAGTTTTGTAGAAAAGGAATACCAAACGGAGTCCAATTGACGTGCCAATTTTTGATGATTTTTATGGACCAAAAGAAGCCCCCGGAGTAAAAGAGTTGGGCCAGAAGAGTCCCGGGCTGCCCACGAGGGTGGGGGGCACGCCCACCCCCCTGGGCGCGCCCCCCTATCTCGTGGACGGCTCGGAGACCCCCCTGACATGAGACCTACGCCAAAAATTCCTATAAATATAGAAACCTCCAGAACATAACCTAGATCGGGAGTTCCGCCGACGCAAGCCTCTGTAGCCACCAAAAACCAATCGGGACTCTGTTCCGGCACCCTACCGGAGGGGGGATCCCTCAGCGGTGGCCATCTTCATCATCCCGGCGCTCTCCGTGACGAGGAGGGAGTAGTTCACCCTCGGGGCTGAGGGTATGTACCCATAGCTATGTGTTTGATCTCTCTCTCTCTCTCTCTCGTGTTCTTGATTCGGCACGATCTTGATGTATCGCGAGCTTTTCTATTATAGTTGGATCTTATGATGTTTCTCCCCCTCTATCTCTTGTAATGGATTGAGTTTTCCCTTTGAAGTTATCTTATCGGATTGAGTCTTTAAGGATTTGAGAACACTTGATGTATGTCTTGCATGTGCTTATCTGTGGTGACAATGGGATATTCACGTGATCTACTTGATGTATGTTTTGGTGATCAACTTGCGAGTTCCGTGACCTCGTGAACTTATGCATAGGGGTTGGCACACGTTTTCATCTTGACTGTCCGGTAGAAACTCTGGGGCACTCTTTGAAGTTCGTTGTGTTTGTTGAATAGATGAATCTGAGATTGTGTGATGCATATCATATAATCATACCCACGGATACTTGAGGTGACATTGGAGTATCTAGGTGACATTAGGGTTTTGGTTGATTAGTGTCTTAAGGTGTTATTCTAGTACGAACTCTATGATAGATCGAACGGAAAGAATAGCTTCGTGTTATTTTACTACGGACTCTTGAATAGATCGATCAGAAAGGATAACTTTGAGGTGGCTTCGTACCCTAAAATAATCTCTTCGTTTGTTCTCCGCTATTAGTGACTTTGGAGTGACTCTTTGTTTCATGTTGAGGGATTGTTATATGATCTAATTATGTTATTATTGTTGAGAGAACTTGCACTAGTGAAAGTATAAACCCTAGGCCTTGTTTCCTAGCATTGCAATACCGTTTACGCTCACTTTTACCACTTGCTACCTTGCTATTTTCATATTTTCAGATTACAAAAACCTATATCTACCATCCATATTGCACTTGTATCACCATCTCTTCGCCGAACTAGTGCACCTATACAATTTACCATTGTATTGGGTGTGTTGGGGACACAAGAGACTCTTTGTTATTTGGTTGCAGGGTTATTTGAGAGAGACCATCTTCATCCTACACCTCCCACGGATTGATAAACCTTTTCTGGCGCCGTTGTCGGGGAGGTGAGTGCTTGAAGGTATATCTTTAGATCTTGCAATCGAATCTTTTAGTTTCTTGTTTTATCACTAGTTTAGTCTATAAAGGAAAACTAAAAAATGGAATTAAGGTTGCCTCATATGCTTCATCTTTTTAATGTCTTTTGTGAAAATGATGGGAAGGAAAATTGTGCTCAAGTACTAGAAGAAGAATTACATAGAATGCTTGGCATAAAATATGTGAATGATGAGCATGCTTGCAATGTTGTTAGTATGAATTCTTTGAATACCCATGATGCTAATGATATGCAAAGCCACAAGCTTGGGGATGCTATGTTTGATGAAGATGATATGTTTAGTCCCCCAAGTTTTGATGAGCAAATTTATTAAGATGAAAGAATGCCTCCTATTTATGATGATTATTGTGATGCCACGTATGCTATAAAGAATAAACATAACCATGAAACTTGTCATCATGATTTTAATTTTCAATTGGATTATGCTTCACATGATAGTTATTTTATTGAGTTTGCTCCCACGACTATTGACGAGAATAAATTTGCTTATGTGGAGAGTAATAAAAATTCTATGCTTGTGCATCATGAAAATAGTGCTTTATGTGATAGTTATATTGTTGAATTCATTCGTGATTCTACTGAAAATTATTATGAGGGAGGAATATATGCTTGTAGGAATTGCAATAATATCAAGTTTCCTCTCTATGTGTTGAAAATCTTGAAGTTATGCTTGTTTTGCCTTCCTATGCTAGTTGATTATTGTTCCCATAAGTTGTTTGCTCAGAAAATCCCTATGCATAGGAAGTGGGATAAATGTGTCAGTCATATTCTTCATGATGTTTATGTTTCAATTCTTATCTTTTATGTGAGCATCATTGAAATCATCATGCCTAGCTAAAAAGGCATTAAACAAAAGCGCTTGTTGGGAGACAACCCAATATTTACCCCTACTGTTTTTTGTGTTCACATGATTATGCTACTGTAGTAATCATGTTTTATAGCTTTTGTTTCAATAAAGCGCCAAGTAAGACCTTTAGGATAGCTTACGGTGATAGTTGTGTTGATTCTGCTAAAAATCAGAAACTTTTGCACTCAGTAAATTAGTTTTGATAATTCACAGAAACGTGTCGTTGATCTAATCTTTTTGCTATGGATTGGTACACAAATTGCTCAGGTTTTCCTAATTTGGTAGGATTTTTGGAGTTACAGAAGTATTCGAATGATGCAGATTACTACAGACTGTTCTATTTTTGACAGATTCTGTTTTCTATGTGTTGTTTGCTTATTTTGCTGAATCTATGAGTAGTATCGGAGGGTATGAACCATAGAGAAGTTGGAATACAGTAGATATTACACCAATATGAATAAAGAATGAGTTCACAACAGTACCAAAAGTGGTGATTTATTTTCTTATACTAACGAAGCTTACGAGTTTTCTGTTGAGTTTTGTGTTGTGAAGTTTTCAAGTTTTGGGTAAAGATTTGATGGACTATGGAATACGGAGTGGCAAGAGCCTAAGCTTGGGGATGCCCAAGGCACCCCAAGGTAATATTCAAGGACAACCAAGAGCCTAAGCTTGGGGATGCCCCGGATGGCATCCCCTCTTTCGTCTTCGTTCATCGGTAACTTTACTTGGAGATATATTTTTATTCACCACATGATATGTGTTTTGCTTGGAGCGTCATTTTGTTTTATTTTGTTTTTCTTGCTGTTTGAATAAAATACCAAGATCTGAAATTCTGAAATGTTAGAGAGTCTTCACATAGTTACATAATTATTCGACTACTCATTGATCTTCACTTATATCTTTCGGAGTAGTTTGTCGTTTGCTCTAGTGCTTCGCTTATAACCTTTTAGAGCACGGTGGTGGTTTTATTTTTTAGAAATTATTGATCTCTCATGCTTCACTTATATTATTTTGAGAGTCTTTTAGAACAGCATGGTAATTTTCTTTGGTTATGAATTTAGTCCTGATATGATAGGCATCCAAGAGGGATATAATAAAAACTTTCATATAAAGTGCATTGAATACTATGAGAAGTTTGATACTTGATAATTATTTTGAGATATGAGGATGGTGATATTAGAGTCATGCTAGTAGAGTAGTTGTGAATTTGAGAAATACTTGTGTTGAGGTTTGCAAGTCCCGTAGCATGCACGTATGGTAAACGTTGTGTGACAAATTTGAAGCATGAGGTATTTCTTTGATTGTCATCCTTTGTGTGGAGGTCGGGATCGCACGATGGTTAACTCCTACCAACCCTTCCCCTAGGAGCATGCGTGTACTGCTTGGTTTTGATGACTTGTAGATTTTTGCAATAAGTATGTGAGTTCTTTATGACTAATGCTGAGTCCATGGATTATACACACTCTCACCTTTCCATCATCGCTAGCCTCTTCGGTACCGTGCATTGCCCTTTCTCACCTTGAGAGTTGGTGCAAACTTCGCCGGTGCATCAAAACCCCGTGATATGATACGCTCTATCACACATAAACCTCCTTATATCTTCCTCAAAACAGCCACCATACCTACCTATTATGGCATTTCCATAGCCATTTCGAGATATATTGCCATGCAACTTTCCACCGTTTCATTTATTATGACACCTTTCATCATTGTCATATTGCCTTGCATGATCATGTAGTTGACATTGTATTTGTGGCAAAGCCACCATGCATAATTCATACATGTCACTCTTGATTCATTGCCTATTTCGGTACACTGCCGGAGGCACTCATGTAGAGTCATATTTTGTTCTAGTATCGAGTTGTAATCATTGAGTTGTAAATGAATAGAAGTGTGATGATCATCATTATTAGAGCATTGTCCCTAAAAAAAGAGAAAAAAAAGAATGGCCAAAAAAAAGAAAGGCCAAATAAAAAAGAAAAAAAAGAGTGACAATGTTACTATCCTTTTTCCACACTTGTGCTTCAAAGTAGCACCATGATCTTTATGATAGAGAGTTTCTTATTTTGTCACTTTTATATACTAGTGGGAATTTTTCATTATAGAACTTGGCTTGTATATTCTAACGATGGGCTTCCTCAAATGCCCTAGGTCTTCGTGGGCAAGCAAGTTGGATGCACACCCACTTAGTTTCTTTTGTTGAGCTTTCATACATTTATTGCTCTAGTGCATCCGTTGCATGGCAATCCCTACTCCTCGCATTGACATCAATTGATGGGCATCTCCCTAGCCCGTTGATTAGCCGTGTCGATGTGAGACTTTATCCTTTTTTGTCTTCTCCACACAACCCCCATCATTATATTCTATTCCACCCATAGTGCTATGTCCATGGCTCACGCTCATGTATTGCGTGAAAGTTGAAAAAGTTTGAAAAGGCTAAAGTATGAAACAATTGCTTGGCTGAAACCGGGGTTGTGCATGATTTGAATATTTTGTGTGACGAAGATGGAGCATAGCCAAACTATATGATTTTGTAGGGATGAACTTTCTTTGGCCATGTTATTTTGAGAAGACATAATTGCTTTGTTAGTATGCTTGAAGTATTACTATTTTATGTCAATATTAAACTTTTGTCTTGAATCTTATGGATCCGAATATTCTTGCCACAATACAGAAGATAACATTGATAAATATGTTAGGTAGCATTCCACATCAAAAAAATTGTTTTTATCATTTACCTACTCAAGGACGAGCAGGAATTAAGCTTGGGGATGATTGATACGTCTCCAACGTATCTATAATTTTTGATTCTTCCATGCTATTATATTATCCATCTAGGATGTTTTATATGCATTTATATGCTATTTTATATGATTTTTGGGACTAACCTATTAACCTAGAGCCCAATGCCAGTTTCTGTTTTTTCCTTGTTTTTGAGTTTTGCAGAAAAGGAATACCAAACGGAGTCCAATTGACTGCCAATTTTTGATGATTTTTTATGGACCAAAAGAAGCCCCCGGAGTAAAAGAGTTGGGCCATAAGAGTCACGGGCTGCCCACGAGGGTGGGGGGCACACCCCCCTATCTTGTGGACGGCTCGGAGACCCCACTGATGTGAGACCTACACCAAAAATTCCTATAAATACAGAAACCTCCAGAACATATCCTAGATCAGGAGTTCCGCCGCCGCAAGCTTGTGTAGCCACCAAAAACCAATCGGGACCCTGTTCCGGCACCCTGCCGGAGGGGGGATCCCTCACCGGTGGCCATCTTCATCATCCCAGCGCTCTCCATGACGAGGAGGGAGTAGTTCACCCTCGGGGCTGAGGGTATGTACCAGTAGCTATGTGTTTGATCTCTCTCTCTCTCTCTCGTGTTCTTGATTCGGCACGATCTTGATGTATCGCGTGCTTTGCTATTATAGTTGGATCTTATAATGTTTCTCCCCCTCTAGCTATAGTAATGGATTGAGTTTTCCCTTTGAAGTTATCTTATTGGATTGAGTCTTTAAGGATTTGAGAACACTTGATGTATGTCTTGCATGTGCTTATCTGTGGTGACAATGGTGGTGACAATGGGATATTCACGTGATCTACTTGATGTATGTTTTGGTGATCAACTTGCGAGTTCCGTGACCTCGTGAACTTATGCATAGGGGTTGGCACACGTTTTCGTCTTGACTCTCCGGTAGAAACTTTGGGGCACTCTTTGAAGTTCTTTGTGTTGGTTGAATAGATGAATCTGAGATTGTGTGATGCATATCGTATAATCATACCCACAAATACTTGAGGTGACATTGGAGTATCTAGGTGACATTAGGGTTTTGGTTGATTTGTGTCTTAAGGTGTTATTCTAGTACGAACTCTATGATAGATCGGACAGAAAGAATAGCTTCGTGTTAGTTTACTACGGACTCTTGAATAGATCGATCAGAAAGGATAACTTTGAGGTGGTTTCGTACCCTACAATAATCTCTTCGTTTGTTCTCCGCTACTAGTGACTTTGGAGTGACTCTTTGTTGCATGTGAGGGATAGTTATATGACCTAATTATGTTATTATTGTTGAGAGAACTTTCACTAGTGAAAGTATGAACCCTAGGCCTTGTTTCCTAGCATTGCAATACCATTTACGCTCACTTTTACCACTTGCTACCTTGCTGTTTTTATATTTTCAGATTACAAAAACCTATATCTACCATCCATATTGCACTTGTATCACCATCTCTTCGCCGAACTAGTGCACCTATACAATTTACCATTGTATTGGGTGTGTTGGGGACACAAGAGACTCTTTGTTATTTGGTTGCAGGGTTGTTTGAGAGAGACCATCTTCATCCTACACCTCCCACGGATTGATAAAACTTAGGTTATCCACTTGAGGGAAATTTGCTACTGTCCTACACACCTCTGCACTTGGAGGCCCAACAAAGTCTACAAGGAGAAGGTTGCGTAGTAGACGTCAAGCATCCTTGAAGAGAGTAGGCCAATAAAATCCAGATTGCAATACCTTATGAGCAATTCTATCTCCAGCATGATGCCCTCCATACGGTTCGGAGTGACATTTCCGTAGGATTTGTCCCTGTTCATGCTCAGGTACACAACATCTACTAATACCATCTACTCCTTACTTATAAAGATGTGGGTCATCCCAAAAGTAACACTACAAAATAATACACTTCCGTGATGATACGTGTTTGTCACAGCAGGTCACGTTTTCTGACATGCATGTACATCCATGACAAATTTATGACAGAATGAAGATAGTCATACCTGTGCTGTCGTAGAAGTGTTCCATGACATTACCAAAATTGTCATCACGGAAGTGTCCACTTCCATGACGATAAATCGCGCGTCATAGAAGTGCTTTTATCAAGGGTGACCGACACGTGGCATCCACCGTAACGGGACGCCGTTAAGCTATCGGGTCCGGTTTTGGATCCGATAACCCGCTAACAGCCACGACCAATGCCGATTTTCCACGTGTAAAATTCTCATTGGCCGACGGAACCACGCGTCAGCTCCGCGTTGGCACAGGTGTCACTCATCCAACAGTCGAGATGGGCCTATGATATGTTGACACGTGGACGGGCCCAAAAGTGGCCCATAAAATTTAAATGGGTCGGCCTAACTAAAGGCCCAAGATTTTGCGGACCATAATGGGCCGGCCCAGCTAAAGGCTCACAAGATTTGCAGACCATAATGGGCCGGCCCAGCTAAAGGCCCACAAGATTTAGCGGACCACAATGGGCCAGCCCAGCTAAAGGCCCACAAGATTTTGCGGACCATAATGGGCCAGCCCAGCTAAAGGCCCAACATTCTCTGTTAAGGCCCATACGGCTAGTGTCAAATCGGGCCGTCAACGGCCTGTCCTAAACTTGTCATCATCGCGGCCCATGGTCACTTCTGGCCCATTAACAGTCCACTAAGTATATGGGCCGAATTACGGCCCGGTGTATTTCCGGCCTGTTAAAGGTCCTGCTTCATTTTGGCCCATTTACAAGCCATTGAAACTTTCAGCCCATAAACGACCGTGAAGGATTTGGGTCATATTCGGCCATGTCTGACATTCGGCCTGTTAGAGGCCCACTATGGATTTGGGCCACTTTCAGCCTGTTGTGATTTTCGGCCTGTTAACGTCGGACGAAATCCATGGGCCATATGTGACCCAACGTCACATCGGGCCCATTAACGACCCATATAAAAATGACGATAATCTAGCCCGACCGAACTTCCAGCCTGTTAAAGGCCCGTGTATTAGGTCGGCGCATTTACGACCCGTCCAAATTTCGGCCTGTGAAAGATCTGCATCGTAAATGGGCCCAATCTCACTTTTGGTCTTTTAAAGGCCCATGTTTTTATGGGCTCGAGATATTTACACGTGTAAACGGCCTATTGTTACTGAGGGCCCAAATTATGTTTAGGCCTGTTAAAGGCCAACTATGGGCACAGGCCTACCAGAAAAATATGAAATCTTTTGGCCGAATACATTACTAAGATAAACCTACACTATACAAAAATAGCGCCATAATTATTGCAGCCTTTGGCAGCATCATAAATGCTGTATCACAACAAAATAAATTCCAACCATACAACAAAAGGCCCGTTGGCATAAAGTTTACAGTCCTTGCAGATAAAAGCACCATCAGATGTATAGAAGCACAAATCATATGACCTGAGTGCTAATGTTTCAGGCTGTAGAATCTGATGGAGCAGCACAATCGTCACCTTTTTTCCGCCATTGCTCTTGAACAACGAAGCGAATGTCTGATAGTCTGGTTTCAAAACCATTCATATCTTGACGGCATTTGTCAACCACTATTCTTGTTTCCAAAACGACGTCCATTAGGGATTGTACTTGTGTCTGGAGCACAGATATATCACTCTGTCTAGCAGGAGATTTTGTTCAGTAGGCGATTTGGACGAGGTTACCTTGATAACCAACCTAGAATTACGCAGGAAGGTGCTTTTTGCACTGTTAGTGGAGAGATACTGACGCACTGCAGCAAGAGGTGACATTGTGCCTGTGGTAGCCTCGTCACCTTCAGGTGGTTGTGGCTGTTCAATCATTTGTTCCATAGCTTCCTGAAAGTTTGAACTTGTAGATTAGTGTACCAGATAAGTTACTAATGAGACAAAAACAAACAAAGTAGGTTACACGTTTATACATAACTTATTTTGGTGAACTACTATAATACATTAGCATGTATTGTAGTGCCAACTACATAATAAAATCACTTTCGGAACATATGTCCATGTAGCATGCCTACTTTATTGTCTATTTCCTCACATTCATTGACATCTAAGGATAAAGAAACATGGTTTAAAGTAGGATGAACATAGTATGGCATCATTCATATCATGGGCAAACAGATATAAAACAAACAGGCTATTTTATCATTGTGTGCGCACGTGAACATAACAACTAGAATATAGATCAAGACCAAAAGAATATCCTTCATCTCTTTTAAACCATGTAAGGTGAAATGATACGTTAATACAACTGTGTATAAAAGTGAACAGAGTAACTGACATTGGCTGCAAACCAAGTAGTTAAATGAACACATCAGAGTACCAATCAGTTCAAAGGCGGGAGGAGTAAGGACTTACAACAGCGGCTTGAACTGGTGTGCTCATGCCCTTCATCTTGCTGGTGTGGCAATCCTTCAAGATTTGCGCTGCATTCGGTTCAGGTTCTTTTTGGTCCGCACAGGCTTTCCTCTGTATTTGGAACAAGTCAATATAGATACGATAATATGGCACAGAAAAAAGAAGGAAGTAGCAGCTATTTACAAGAGCCTCGCAGTGTGCAATATAGCTATGAGATCCTGTTGTCTGTTGGAATTTCACTTTAGAACGGTTGGTCTTGTTCTTCAAACAGTTAGCCTAGAAGAAGATACACTTGTAAGGCACATACATAAATACAAGTTCAATATGTGGTCTGATCAAGTACATATAGCCTACCTGATACTTTGGATCAGACCAGTGTTTAACGAGGGCTGTCCAGTCTTCATCTGTAATATATTCCACTGGAGATGTTTGGGCGATTTCATTGTTAGCCTTGCCTTCCAAGTGAGATTTTCTAAGGTGGTACCGATACTGTCGCAGAGCAGACTGAAAAACATGAGTGCATGCTTGTTTAGTTACACCATCTTTCGGATCCAACTTGAACCTCATCTGTTGAAAAAAGAATGTGAGTCTTATTAGGAGGAAGCTAGAAAGTATGGGACAGAGCGAGACAATATTACTAATTGCGATGAATAACATTACTTACGGATAAATGGTCAAGGAAGGTGTTAAACTGGGTATTGTCTTTCTCATTCCTGTACTGGATCCACGTTGGGAGGATACATGCATGACACCTAATGGCAACGGCTGCCTCTGATACTAACTTGGCTGACTCTGTAGCATCATGTGGCCTTTTTAAACCTGCCTCAAAATGGATCTCCATTCTTCCTCCTTTAGATTTTGTTAATCTGTCAAGCATTATCCCTGATGTCTGTTTCCGCTTGCGTCGTGGTGCTAGTTCAACAACGAATATGGAAAGTGTTAGTGTACATCAAACTGTGAGAGTACATATAAAGGAGCATGCAACTGCAACTTGACCCGGTCAGGTACCGTCTTGGTGTTGATGCTCATGAGGTTCATCTGATCTTGCCAAGTCCTGTTGTGTCAGCAGTGCTTCGGAAGTAGTGTTAGGTGTGAAGGCAGCTTGGGAACTGGCCAGTTCCGGAGCAAACGAACGAGTAACTCATTGAGATGCTGGTACAGTTGAAGCGGATGCTGCAGCTGGTGGAGCAGGTGATACTGTGTTTGTAGATTTAGCCGGTGGACTTGGACCTTCTACTGCACTATAAGTACCAGCAGAATCTGGACGGCAGATCCTTTTCCATTTCACCCAACGAGTAACACCACTCCCTACTATATTATTTTCCTTGCTCTTTTTTGACTTTGCCATGTCAAGCCGTACCCACAACACAAAAGAATAAAATTGCTCGTCAGAACTCATTGATGCATGATACAGATAAGCAATACTTTGATGTAAGACAACCGTATGAGGATGGAATATGTAAGAAAAACAGGACGGCATGACATATTCACAGCTACGATGTGTAAACTAAGCAGAAGGATTTTCAAGAAAATAGAAGTAATGCAAGCTAGACACCATATGAAAGATGCAACCAATATTACTCTGCCAAGTTAAAAGTGTCTTGTCATAAGTGGCAATTCGAAAAATTAGAAGCAGTACAACATAGAAATCAATGCAAGATGCAACCACTATCAAACTGCCATGTTAAAAGTGTCCAATCATGAGTGACTGATGCGGGATACACGACAGCAGTACTTTGATGTAAGAAGATGGTATGATAGATAGATGCAGTGTATTCTAGACACAGAACGCCATGTCATATGCACATGTATAACGTATGAACTCAGCAGGTGCAATTTAATAAAAATAGAAGAAATACAGGCTAGACAACATATGCAACATGAAACCGATTATCACACTGCAACTTAGAGCAAGCACCTGCGATGGTGGAGTACGGGAGATGAACTCATCATGTAGACTTGGGACTTCAACTTCATTAGCAGTAGCAGTGGAAAATCTAAAGAGTCTCTGTTTGCGTCGGTGCGGAGGACCACCAACATCCCCTAACTTACTCTTTTCCTTCCTATTTTCTGATATTGCCTTATAAAGTCAAAACCACAAGAAGATGAATAAAATTAGCTCTGCATAACTGGTTGATGCATGATACAGACGAACCCTACTTTGATGTAAGGCAAGCGCAGGATAGGAGGATGGAATATATACAAAAAAGACAACGTTTCATATTCACACGTATGATAGGAGGAAGGAATATGTATGAAAAAACAGTAAGCGGAAGGCATTTCAACAAAATTAGAAGAAATGAAAGCTAGGCACCATATGAACATGCAACCAATATCACTCTATCAGGTAAAAAGTGTCTCGTCGTAAGTGCCATTTCAAGAAATTAGAAGCAGTACAAGCTAGAAGACAATGCAAGATGCAACCTACATCACAGTCCCAAGTTAAATGTGTCTTATGGGTAAGTGATCGTTGCAGGTATAAGTTGTAAGCTACGCAGATGCAATTCAACATAATCAGAAGCAATACAAACTAGACATCATACGGAAAACGCAACCACATATAACAGTTCCAAGTTAGAGCAATCACCCGTGATGGTGGAGTAGGGGAGATGTGCTCATCATGTACACGTATGTTCTAGAAACAGGAACACGTGTCATATTCACAGGCATTACGTGTAAAGTAAGCAAATGCAATTCAACAAAGTTAGAAGCGATACAAGCTAGACATCATACGCAACATGCAACCACATATAATAGTGCCAAGTTAGAGCAAGCACCTGTGATGGTGGAGTAGGGGAGATGTGCTCGTCATGTACACATATGTTCTAGAAACAGGAACACGTGTCATATTTGCAGGCATTATGTGTAAAGTAAGCAGATGCAATTCAACAAAGTTAGAAGCAATACAAGCTAGACATCATACGCAACATGCAACCACATATAATAGTGCCAAGTTAGAGCAAGCACCTGTGATGGTGGACTAGGGGAGATGTGCTCATCATCTACACAGCTACGTTGACTGTCTAGCCTTGCGTTGTCTTGCGAATCTTGTTCGGAGGATGGCGGAGTAGAATCTATAGAGAACCTCCGTTTCAGTTGCTCGGAAGGACCACCATCATCCAATGCCTTGCCAATTTCCTTCAGCTTTATTGATTTTGCATTGTGAGGTCAAACCGACAAGAAAAAGGAATATAATTCGCTCTTCAGAACTCATTCATGCATGATACTGACGAACACTACTCTGATGAAAGGCAAAGTCATGATACGAGGATGGAATATGAACGAAAAAATGGACGGCTTGACATATTCACACCTATGATGTGGTAACTAAGCAGAAGGCACTTCAACAAATTAGAAGCACTGCAAACTAGACACCATATGAAAGGTGCAATCAATATCACTCTGCCAAGTTAAACTGTCTCGTCATAGGTGGCGTTCATCAAACTAGAAGCAATACATGCTAGAAATCATATTCAAGACGCAAACCAATATCAAACTACCAACTTAAAGGTGTTCCATCATAAGTGACTGATGCAGGATACACAAGAAGAGTAGTTTCATGTAAGAACATGGTGTGATAGACAGATATAGTATGTACCAAAAAACAGGAAAGCGTGTCATATACACACGTACAGTTTACACTAATTAGGAGCAATACAAGCTAGACACCATATGCAACATGCAACCAGATATCACACTGCCAAGTTAGAGCAAGCACCTTGGATGGTGGAGTAGGGGAGCGGAGACTTGGACCTTGTAATGCACTATCAGTACAAGGAGAACCGGTACAGATGCTCCGTTTACGTTGCTGCAGAGGACCACCATCATCGCCTTCCTTACTCTTTTCCTTCCTCTTTCTTGATTTTGCCTTGTCAAGTCAAACCCACAAGAAAAAGGAATAAAATTTGCTCTTCAGAACTCATTGATGCATGATACTAACGAAATGCATGATACTGATGAACACTACTTCCATGTAAGGCAGCCGCATGATAGGAGGATGGAATATTTATGAAAAACAGGACGGCGTGACATATTGACATGTATGATGTATAAAGTGTAAACTAAGCACAAGGTGCTTGAACTTGTTAGAATCAATGCAAGCTAGAAACCATATGAAAGATGAAACCAATATCACTCTGCCAAATTAAAAGGGTGCCCTAACAAATGTATTTGACCAAATTAGAAGCAATACATGGCAACAGGCTAGAAATAATATGCAATATGCAATGAATAAAGGTGACTCATCGTAAGTGATTGATGCAGGATACAGAAGAGAGGTAGTTTCATGTAAGAACAAGGTTAACACATAGATGTAGTGTGTACCAAAAATAGGAAGGCATGTCATATTCACAGGTATAATGTGTAAACTAAGCAGATGCAATTTACCCTAATTAGAAGCATTACAAGCTAGACACCGTATGCAACATGCAACCACATATCACACTGCGAAGTTAGAGCAAGCACCTGTGATGGTGGTGTGGGGGAATTGCGGTCATCAACTAGAGAGCTACGTTGACTATCTGCATTTAGCCTTGCTATTTCTTGAGAATCATGTGGGGAGGATGACACTGCACTCTTTAAACGAGTATGGCGTCTCATAGTAACCCACTCGGGTGACTGTCTCATCACAAGTGATTGACGAGGGATACAAAAGAGCATTAGTTTGATGTACGAACATGGTTAATAGACATATGTAGTATGTATCAAAAACAGGAAGGCATGCCATTATCAAAGGTATAATGTGTAAAGTAAGCAGATGCAATTTAACCAAATTGGAAGCAATACAAGCTAGACACCATATGCAACATGCAACCACATTTGACAACACGAAGTAAAGCAAGCACCTGGGATGGTTGTGTGTGGCAATTGAGATCATCAACTGCAGAGCTACGTTTACTGTCTCCAACTGCTGACACTGCATCCTTTAGAGCGCTGAAAAGCTTAGTTCTTATCTTCGAATTACACTGGAGCGACTTCTATCTTTTCTTTTCAGCATTCATCAACACTGTGTTAGAGTCTGAAATACCCATGCATAAAAAAACAATAGCGTGAGTATGGGTGAAGTGTGTGCACAATTAGTACAGTGTATAGGTAGCAGATAGCAGGTCGGTGAGAAATAAATGACGGGAGACATATGATAGCTCTACAACATGCATGGCACACTAAATTACTACATGATTATATGAAAATAGCATTTGACTGAAAACAAATAGGTCAGTCCATTTTTTCTGCACCGTCCGATGTACAAAGAATGGGCAGATCGCCTTCATCTACCTCCAGCCAGTCAGTGTTGACGATCTTCCTCGAAACGGCAGCGACCACCGGCCCAGTCCCCCGCCTGCGCCCTCCCCTCGACCTCACCGCACCGCCATGCTTGGCACCGCCCCCCGGCAATCCATTCAAGCCCTGCCGACCTCCAGATCGGGCGCAAGCAGCTCCTGCGCCCCACACCCCTATGATAGACACCGATGCGCCGCTTCCCCGGCGAACAGGCGGACTAGGTGCTCCGCGCGCCTAAGCGGGTGCTGCTTCTTTTAAATGCGGTTCGACTAACCTTGAATTGAAATCCAGGCGGGCTACTGACCTCTAGGAAAGGTGAAATAGTAAAGGGAGGAAACCTGGTGCATTAATTATCACGAAGAAGATGCAGTAAGAAGCGCTCAACTAGTTTCTTTCGTGGGATGAATACGGTGTGAGCAGAGACGTAAGGTTTGCACGAATAAGGGAAGAGGAGTACCTCTTTCTGCTGGCAGTGCTGTGTCCTCCTTCTGTTTTTCCAATGATCTTCTTGCGGTCCGCTGCAAACGAGAAGTTGTGGAGGACGGTGCAGCCTTCGGCGAACCCATGGCCAAGTTGTTGAGTGTGGTGCGGTGGCCGTCTGTCGGCGACGGGAAAGCAGATCCGAGGCGGCGAACGACGGCGTAGCGGGAACAGCTCCGGTGCGGTGGACGGTTGCGACAATGGAGCGGCAGCAGTGAGGCGTAGGACGGTGTGGTCGGAGTGGCTCTGGTACGGCGCACGTCAGCGTCGGCGTCGTAGAGGCAGCTCTACCTCGGCTTCAGCTGCTAAGTCCTTGAGGGCGTTGCGGTTGCGGTTGCGTTGGACGACGACGTCGGGTGATAACCCACAAGTATAGGGGATCGCAACAGTTTTCGAGGGTAGAGTATTCAACCCAAATTTATTGATTCGACACAAGGGGAGCCAAAAAATATTCTCAAGTATTAGCAGTTGAGTTGTCAATTCAACCACACCTGGATAACTTAATATCTGCAGCAAAGTGTTTAGTAGCAAAGTAATATGGAAGTAACGGTAACGATAGCAAAAGTAATATTTTTGGGTTTTGTAGTGACTGTAACAATAACAGCGGAAAAGTAAATAAGCAAAGAACAATATATGAAAAGCTCGTAGGCATTGGATCAGTGATGGAGAATTATGTCGGATGTGGCTCATCATGTAACAGTCATAACATAGGGTGACACAGAACTAGCTCCAATTCATCAATTTAATGTAGGCATGTATTCCGAATATAGTCATACGTGCTTATGGAAAAGAACTTGCATGACATCTTTTGTCCTACCCTCCCGTGGCAGCGGGGTCCTAGTGGAAACTAAGGGATATTAAGGCCTCCTTTTAATAGAGTACCGAACCAAAGCATTAACACATAGTGAATACATGAACTCCTCAAACTACGGTCATCACCGGGAGTGGTCCCGATTATTGTCACTTTGGGGTTGCCGGATCATAACACATAGTAGGTGACTATAGACTTGCAAGATAGGATCAAGAACTCACATATATTCATGAAAACATAATAGGTTCAGATCTGAAATCATGGCACTCGGGCCCTAGTGACAAGCATTAAGCATAGCAAAGTCATAGCAACATCAATCTCAGAACATAGTGGATACTAGGGATCAAACCCTAACAAAACTAACTCGATTACATGATAAATCTCATCCAACCCATCACCGTCCAACAAGCCTACGATGGAATTACTCACGCACGGCGGTGAGCATCATGAAATTGGTGATGGAGGATGGTTGATGATGACGATGGCGACGGATTCCCCTCTCCGGAGCCCCGAACGGACTCCAGATCAGCCCTCCCGAGAGAGTTTAGGGCTTGGCGGCGGCTCCGTATCATAAAACGCGATGAATCCTTCTCTCTGATTTTTTTCTCCCCAAACGTGAATATATGGAGTTGGAGTTGAGGTCGGTGGAGCTCCGGGGGGCCCATGAGGCAGGGGGGCGCGCCCAGGGGGGCAGGTGCGCCCCCACCCTCGTGGAAAGGGTGTGGGCCCCCTGGCCTTGATTCTTTCGCCAGTATTTTTTATTATTTCCAAAAATAATCTCCGTGGAGTTTCAGGTCATTCCGAGAACTTTTGTTTCTGCACATAAATAACACCATGGCAATTCTGCTGAAAACAGCGTCAATCCGGGTTAGTTCCATTCAAATCATGCAAGTTAGAGTCCAAAACAAGGGCAAAAGTGTTTGGAAAAGTAGATACGACGGAGACGTATCAACTCCCCCAAGCTTAAACCTTTGCTTGTCCTCAAGCAATTCAGTTGATAAACTGAAAGTGATAAAGAAAAACTTTTACAAACTCTGTTTGCTCTTATTGTTGTAAATATGTAAAGCCAGCATTCAAGTTTTCAGAAAATATTATAAACTAACCATATTCACAATAACACTTAGGTCTCATGTTTACTCATATCAATGGCATAATCAACTAGCGAGCAATAATAATAAATCTCGGATGACAACACTTTCTCAAAACAATCATGATATCATATAACAAGATGGTATCTTGCTAGCCCTTTCTGAGACTGCAAAACAAAAATGCAGAGCACCTTTAAAGATCAAGGACTGACTAGACATTGTAATTCATGGTAAAAGAGATCCAGTCATAGTCATACCCAATATAAATTAATAGTAATGGATGCAAATGACAGCGGTGCTCTCCAGCTGGTGCTTTTTAATAAGAGGGTGATGACTCAACATAAAAGTAAATAGATGGGCCCTTCGCAGAGGGAAGCAGGGATTTGCAGAGGTGCCAGAGCTCGGTTTTGAAATAGAGATAAATAATATTTTGAGCGGCATACTTTCATTGTCAACATAACAACCAAGAGATGGCGATATCTTCCATGCTACACACATTATAGGCAGTTCCCAAACAGAATGGTAAAGTTTATACTCCCCCTCCATCAACAAGCATCAATCCATGGCTTGCTCGAAACAACGAGTGCCTCCAACTAACAACAGTCCCGGGGGAGTTTTGTTTGCAATTATTTTGATTTGATTTGCTTAAAGCATGGGACTGGGCATCCCGGTGACCAGCCATTTTCTCGTGAGTGAGGAGCGGAGTCCACTCCTCTTGAGAATAACCCGCCTAACATGGAAGATAAGGACAACCCTAGTTGATACATGAGCTATTCGAGCATACAAAATAGAATTTCATTTGAAGGTTTGGAGTTTGGCACATACAAATTTACTTGGAACGGCAAGTAATAGGAAGGTATAGTGGACTCATCTAGAATAACTTTGGGGTTTAAGGGATTGGATGCACAAGCAGTATTCCCGCTTAGTACAAGTGAAGGCTAGCAAAAGACTGGGAAGCGACCAACCAGAGAGCGACAACAGTCATGAACATGCATTAAAATTAATAAACATTGAGTGCAAGCATGAGTAGGATATAATCCACCATGAACATGAATATTGTGAAGGCTATGTTGATTTTCTTTCAACTACATGTGTGAACATGTGCCAAGTCAAGTCACTTAAATCATTCAAAGGAGGATACCACCCCATCATACCACATCACAACCATTTTAATAGCATGTTGGCACGCAAGGTAAACCATTATAACTCCTAGCTAATTAAGCATGGCATAAGTAACTATAATCTCTAATTGTCATTGCAAACATGTTTATTCATAATAGGCTGAATCAGGAACGATGAACTAATCATATTTACAAAAACAAGAGAGGTCGAGTTCATACCAGCTTCTCTCATCTCAGTGAGTCCATCATATATCGTCATAATTGCCTTTCACTTGCACGACCGAACGATGTGAATAATAATAATAGTGCACGTGCATTGGACTAAGCTGGAATCTGCGAGCATTCAATAAACAGGAGAAGACAAGGCAATATGGGCTCTTGGTTAAATCAACAATAATGCATATAGAGCCATTTCAACAATTTAATTATGGTCTTCTCCTATCGTCCCCCAAAGAAAAGAAAAGAAATAAAACTATTTACACGGGAAAGCTCCCAACAAGCAAAAGAAGAACAGGAAATCTTTTTGAGTTTTCTTTTAATTATTACTACTACAGCAAGAAAGTAAACTAGCTAAATGCTACAACTAATTTTTTTGGTTTTTCTTAAGATTTTTCAAACACACAAGAAGAAAGCAAGAAAAAGAAAATAAACTAGCATGGATAGTACAGTGAAAGAGTATGAGCACCGACAACTAGCAATGAGTGTGTAAACATAAATGTAATGTCGGTGGGAAATACGTACTCCCCCAATCTTAGGCTTTTGGCCTAAGTTGGTCTATTGCCACGGTTGGCCTGGTGGATATTCATAGTTATAGTTGGGGTCGTACTGTTAAGAAGCCTCAAATTGCCACTGGTTGGCAATCGCCTCCGGATCCCACTGGTAATTAGACTGTCGTGGAGGATCAAATTGTGGTTCCGGCTCTGGCTCTGTAGCTGATGTAGGGTTCGGGTAGGTGTGGATGGCCGCCAGCGGAACGAGATACTGACCTGCAGATAAATCAAACAAGGAAGGAGCAGGCAGGGTAATAGTCTCAGGGTGATTTTTATCAAATAGCAATTTGTACTTAAGCGCCCTTTCCCTATTCTTAACAATAAAATCATGTGCTACCATACTCTTATAATCTAGATAAACAGAAGGCAGTAGTTTTTCTTCTTTCTCATAATGCCTAATAGGTATGTTATAGTATGCAGCGAGGCGCGAGGCGAAGATGCCTCCCAAGATAGGGCCCTTAGTACGGTTAAGATTTAACTGTTTTGCAACAATAGCGCCCATACTAAATGTATCATCACGAAACAAGGCATGGCACAAAATAACAATATCAGGGACACTCAGGTTTCCACAGTTTCCGCGACCAATTAAGCATCTACTAGCAAATATAGCAAAGTAATGTAGAACAGGAAAGTGTATGCTAGTGATTCGTGCGTCGGAAACCTTCCTCATTTCCCCTACAGCAATTGTATCAATAAACCCCTCCACATCGTTACTATGTGGTTCCTCTACGATACCAGGAAAAAGTAACTTGCAAACTCTACAGAATTCACGAAGGGTCATCTCCTTATACTCATCATATAAATAAAAATCCACCGTAGGTGGTGACCTCCTAGAATGGAAATGAAAATTTTGCACAAAGGTATTGGTGAGTAAGAGATACTGTTCGCGTTGGTCGCGGAGGAAGTCGGTGAGGCCTGCATTCGCAGCCAACTCATAAAAATCATCATAAATCCCGGCTTCTCTCAAGAAATCACCGCAAGGCCATTCACACGGCCGGACCATCGCGGTGCGAGGCAGATTATATTTGGGCCTCTCTGCTTCTTCACTTTGCTTTTCCTTTGAGCTTCGGCTCGAAGAGCCCCTCAAAAATCTCTTCATCATTTTCTGAAAATTTCTGAATTTTTTAGTAAATTCAAATAAGAGTGAACCAGACTCAATAAAATTGATAGCAACTACTCCCACAAGTGCCTAGAGACTATATCATGCATTAGAACTACTTGGGACCAAACAAATTTGACATGCAAGCTCAAGAACATGGTCACCTAGGCAGCACAAATTTGCAATGAATAAAGCACTAGAACAAAAACTAATTGGACCAATGGAGGAGTCACATGCCAAGGAACAATCCCCCAAAGCAGTTTTGTGAGAGGTGCTTTGAGCAAGGAGATTGAAAATCACAACAAAATGAGCTAGAACTCGTGCTTGAGCTGGATGGTGATTTTTTTGGGAGGAAGAAGAAGTGTGTGGATGCTGGAATAAGTGGAGGGGAGCCATTGTGGGCCCACGAGGCAGGGGGCGCGCCCTGTAGGGGTGGGCGCGCCCTGGACCCTCGTGCCCCGGTGCTTGCTCCCCCTGATGTGTTCTCAGTGCCAGATATTCTCAAATATTCCACAAAAAATCATATTTTAATTTCGGGGCATTTGGAGAACTTTTATTTTCGGGGTATTTTTATATTGCACGAATAATTCAGAAAACTGACAGAAAATACTATTTTTACTTTATTTCAACTAAATAACATAAAGTAAAAGGAGGGTACAGAAGGTTGTGCTTTCTAACTTCATCCATCTCATGCTCATCAAAAGGAATCCACTAACAAGGTTGATCAGGTCTTGTTAACAAACTCATTCTGAATAACATGAAACCAGAGAAATTTCGAATAACACTATATTACCTCAACGGGGATATGCACATCCCCAATAATAAGAATATCATATTTCTTCTTGACAGTAGGTAGAGGAAATTCAAAACCTCCAATAATAATAGATGGAATTTTTCCAATAGAGTTTATACTATGAACTTGAGGTTGTTTCCTCGGAAAGTGTACCGTATGCTCATTACCATTAACATGAAAAGTGACATTGCCTTTGTTGCAATCAATGACAGCCCCTGCAGTATTCAAAAAGGGTCTTCCAAGAATAATAGACATACTATCGTCCTCGGGAATATCAAGGATAACAAAGTCTGTTAAAATAGTAACGTTTGCAACCACAACAGGCACATCCTCACAAATACCGACAGGTATAGCAGTTGATTTATCGGCCATTTGCAAAGATATTTCAGTAGGTGTCAACTTATTCAAATCAAGTCTACGATATAAAGAGAGAGGCATAACACTAACACCGGCTCCAAGATCACATAAAGCAGTTTTAACATAGTTTATTTTAATGGAGCATGGTATAGTTGGTACCCGTGGATCTCCAAGTTTCTTTGGTATTCCACCTTTGAAAGTGTAATTAGCAAGCATGGTGGAAATTTCAGCTTCCGGTATCTTTCTTTTATTAGTGACAATTTCTTTCATATACTTAGCATAAGGGTTCATTTTGAGCATATCAGTTAATCGCATACGCAAAAAGATAGGTCTAATCATTTCAGCAAAGCGCTCAAAATCCTCATCATCCTTTTTCTTGGATGGTTTAGGAGGAGAAGGCATGGGTTTCTGAACCCATGACTCTTTTTCCTTATCGTGCTTCCTAGCAACAAAGTCTCTCTTATCATAACGTTGATTCTTTGATAATGGGTTATCAAGATCAACAGCAGGTTCAATTTCTACATCATTATCATTGCTAGGTTGAGCATCATCATGAACATCATCATTAATATTATCACTAGGTTCATGTTCATTACCAGATTGTGTTTCAGCATCAGAAATAGAGATATCATTTGGATTCTCAGGTGTGCCAACAATAGGTTCACTAGAAGCATGCAAAGTCCTATCATTTTTCTTTTTCTTCTTTTTTAGAAGGACTAGGTGCATCTAAATTGTTTCTCTGAGAATCCTGCTCAATTCTCTTAGGGTGGCCTTCAGGATACAAAGGTTCCTGAGTCATTTTACCAGTTCTAGTAGACACTCTAACAGCAAAGTCATTATTCTTACTATTCAATTCATTGAGCAAATCATTCTGAGCCTTAAGTACTAATACGTCTCCAACGTATCTATAATTTTTGATTGCTCCATGCTATATTATCTTCTGTTTTGGACATTATTGGGCTTTATTATACACTTTTATATTATTTTTGGGACTAACCTATTAACCGGAGGCCTAGCCCAGAATTGCTGTTTTTTGCCTATTTCAGAGTTTCGCAGAAAAAGAATATCAAACGGAGTCCAAACGGAATGAAACCTTCGGGAATGTGATTTTCAGAACGAACATGATCCAGGAGACTTGGACCCTACGTCAAGAAATAAACCAGGAGGCCACGAGGTAGGGGGCGCGCGTACCCCCCCCCCCAGGGCGCGCCCTCCACCCTCGTGAGCCCCCTGTTGCTCCACCGACGTACTCCTTCCTCCTATATATACCTACGTACCCCAAACGATCAGATACGGAGCCAAAAACCTAATTCCACCGCCGCAACCTTCTGTACCCACGAGATCCCATCTTGGGGCCTGTTCTGGAGCTCCGCCGGAGGGGGCATCGATTACGGAGGGCTTCTACATCAACACCATAGCCTCTCCGATGAAGTGTGAGTAGTTTACCTCAGACCTTCGGGTCCATAGTTATTAGCTAGATGGCTTCTTCTCTCCTTTTGGATCTCAATACAATGTTCCCCCCTCTCTCGTGGAGATCTATTCGATGTAATCTTCTTTTGCGGTGTGTTTGTTGAGACCGATGAATTGTGGGTTTATGATCAAGTTTATCTATGAACAATATTTGAATCTTCTCTGAATTCTTTTATGTATGATTGGTTATCTTTGCAAGTCTCTTCGAATTATCAGTTTGGTTTGGCCAACTAGATTGATCTTTCTTGCAATGGGAGAAGTGCTTAGCTTTGGGTTCAATCTTGCGGTGTCCTTTCCCAGTGACAGTAGGGGCAGCAAGGCACGTATTGTATTGTTGCCATCGAGGATAACAAGATGGGGTTTATTTCATATTGCATGAGTTTATCCCTCTACATCATGTCATCTTGCTTAAAGCGTTACTCTGTTCTTATGAACTTAATACTCTAGATGCATGCTGGATAGCGGTCGATGTGTGGAGTAATAGTAGTAGATGCAGGCATGAGTCGGTCTACTTGTCTCGGACGTGATGCCTATATACATGATCATACCTAGATATTCTCAAAACTATGCTCAATTCTGTCAGTTGCTCAACAGTAATTTGTTCACCCACCGTAAAATACTTATGCTCTCGAGAGAAGCCACTAGTGAAACCTATGCCCCCCGGGTCTATTTTCCATCATATTAATCTCTCAACACTTAGTTATTTCCGTTGCCTTTTATTTTACTTTGCATCTTAATCATAAAAATACCAAAAATATTATCTTATCATATCTATCAGATCTCACTCTCGTAAGTGACCGTGTAGGGATTGACAACCCCTTATCGCGTTGGTTGCGAGGATTTATTTGTTTTTTGTAGGTGCGAGGGACTCGCACGTAGCCTCCTACTGGATTGATACCTTGGTTCTCAAAAACTGAGGGAAATACTTACGCTACTTTGCTGCATCACCCTTTCCTCTTCAAGGGAAAACCAACGCAGTGCTCAAGAGGTAGCAAGAAGGATTTCTGGCGCCGTTGCCGGGGAGTCTACGCAAAAGTCAACATACCAAGTACCCATCACAAACCCTTATCTCCCGCATTACATTATTTGCCATTTGCCTCTCGTTTTCCTCTCCCCCACTTCACCCTTGCCGTTTTATTCGCCTTCTTCCCGTATGTCTTTTTGTTTGTGTTCCCACGTGCCTTCTATTTGCTTGCATCTTCGCTTGCTGAAAATCTATTGATATGGATCCACTTAAAGTGTTGTACTTGGATCATCTTCGATCCTTATGCGCTCGTGCTAAAACCCCAACTAGCCTAGTTGATGGGAAATCTTCAGATGAGCATGCTCATTTTGTGCGTCATCGTTTGTCTGAAAAAGGGAAGCTCTTATGGTATCATATAAATAGTTTGCTATGCTATGCTTGGAATCTTTGTGAAATTTGTGATTTTACTTGTTGCTCTAAGAACCCTAGAAAACATCTTCCCTACCTATGTGAGTTCAATGATAATGAAATCTTATCGTCTTATGCAAAGGGTGTTTATAGTTACTATGATATCGAACAAATTGAAGAATTTGTCGTTTTTAAGGGTGCTCATGAAGTTGCTTCTTTGATTGAAAACTATAATTTTACTCTCAACAAATCTGAAAATTTCGTCATACTTAAATATTGCAATGAAAACTTTGCTCATAATGTCTATGTCCAAGAATTTATTGAAAGAATGACCGTTGCTTCGGAAGAAAATAATGATATGCATGAATCTATAGATAATTGTGATTCCGATGATTTGATTGAAATATCCCTTGATGAACATGATGCTTGCTATTCTTGTGGCCGTGATGCCAATATTTATGAAGATGAATTTGCTATAGTTCCGTATGTTAAACATGAGATCATTGCTATTGCACCCATACTTGATAGTTCCTTCGATAGAAAGCATGATTGCAATGATTTTACTATAAATTATCTTGATGTCAATTGTGCTAATAATATGCAAAACCCTAAGCTTGGGGATGCTAGTTTTGCTATGTCTACTACTTGTTGCAATGATCATGATTGGGGTGATTCTTCTTCTTATGATCTTGAAAATCTATTTAAGCCCCATGATGAATATGAGATTGATAATAGTGTTTGCAATAATATTGAAAGTGGGTTTGGGAGAGTGTCAACTTTAGATCCCACATATTTGGAGAATGTTCAATCTTATGGTATTTTTGATAAAAGTGGGTTTGGAGAGGTCATGACTTTAGTTAATGATATTCCCACTATTTTGGAAGAGTGTCAACTTTGCATGCATGTGGATCATGTAGAATTTTTTTTATGTGATAACTATATTGTTGAATTTGAATATGATCCCACATGTAATTATTATGAGAGAGGAAAATATGGTTGGAGAAATTTTCATGTTACTAAATTGCCTCTCGTTATGTTGAGATTGCTATTGTTTCTTTCCTCTTTCATGCATATGCTAGTTTCTGCTTGCTATGATCATTTGTTTGCCTATAAGATGCCTATGCATAGGAAGTATGTTAGACTTAGATGTGTTTTGTCACGTGTTTTATGATGCTCTCTTTGTTCTTCAATTCTTGTCTTTTATGTGAGCATCATCGAAATCTCAATGCCTAGCTAAAAAGGCTTTAAAGAAAAGCGCTTGTTGGGAGGCAACCCAATTTTATTTTAATTTTTTTGTTTTTGCTTCTGTTTAGGAATAAATATTTGATCTAGCCTCTGGTTAGATGTGTTTTTATGTTTTAATTAGTGTTTGTGCCAAGTTAAACCTATAGGATCTTCTTGGATGATAGTTATTTGATCTTGCAGAAATTTCCAGAAACTTTCTGTTCACGAAAATAATTGTTAAAAATCACCAGAACATGATAAAATATTGATTCCAATTTCTGCTGATCAATAAACAAATTGCCTAGGTCGTTCTATTTTGGCTGATTTTTCTGAGTTCCAGAAGTCTGCGTTAGTTACAGATTACTACAGACTGTTCTGTTTTTGACAGATTCTGTTTTTCGTGTGTTGTTTGCTTATTTTGAAGAATCTATGGCTAGTAAAAGAGTTTATAAACCATAGAGAAGTTGGAATACAGTAGGTTTAACACAAATATAAATAAATAATGAGTTCATTACAGTACCTTGAAGTGGTCTTTTGTTTTCTTTCGCTAACGGAGCTCACGAGATTTTCTGCTAACTTTTGTGTTGTGAAGTTTTCAAGTTTTGGGTAAAAGATTTGATGGATTATGGAACAAGGATTGGCAAGAGTCTAAGCTTGGGGATGACCATGGCACCCCCAAGATAATCTAAGGACACCAAAAAGCCAAAGCTTGGGGATGCCCCGGAAGGCATCCCCTCTTTCGTCTACTTCCATCGGTAACTTTACTTGGAGCTATATTTTTATTCACCACATGATATGTGTTTTGCTTGGAGCGTCTTGTATGATTTGAGTCTTTGCTTTTTAGTTTACCACAATCATCCTTGCTGTACACACTTTTGAGAGAGTCACACATGATTCGGAATTTATTAGAATACTCTATGTGCTTCACTTATATCTTTTGAGCTATATAGTTTTGCTCTAGTGCTTCACTTATATCTTTTAGAGCATGGTGGTGGATTTGTTTTATAGAAACTATTGATTTCTCATGCTTCACTTAGATTATTTTGAGAGTCTTTAAATAGCATGGTAATTTGCTTTAAAAAATCCTAATATGCTAGGTATTCAAGATTAGTAAAAACTTTCTTATGAGTGTGTTGAATACTATGAGAAGTTTGATGCTTGATAATTGTTTTGAGATATAAAGATGGTGATATTAGAGTCATGCTAGTTGAGTAGTTGTGAATTTGAGAAATACTTGTGTTAAAGTTTGTGATTCCGTAGCATGCACGTATGGTGAACCGTTATGTGATGAAGTCGGAGCATGATTTATTTATTGATTGTCTTCCTTATGAGTGGCGGTCGGGGACGAGCGATGGTCTTTTCCTACCAATCTATCCCCCTAGGAGCATGCGCGTAATACTTTGCTTTGATAACTTGTAGATCTTTGCAATAAGTATATGAGTTCTTTATGACTAATGTTGAGTCCATGGATTATACACACTTTTCTTCCTTCCACCATTGCTAGCCTCTCTAATACCGCGCACTTTTCGCCGGTATCATACACCCACCATATACCTTCCTCAAAAAAGCCACCATACCTACCTATCATGGAATTTTCATAGCCATTTCGAGATATATTGTCATGCAACTTACCACCGTTCTGTTTATCATGACATGCTCCATCATTGTCATATTGCTTTGCATGATCATGTAGTTGACATTGTATTTGTGGCAAAGCCACCGTTCATAATTCTTTCATACATGTCACTCTTGATTCATTGCATATCCCGGTACACCACCGGAGGCATTCGTATAGAGTCATACTTTGTTCTAAGTATTGAGTTGTAATTCATGAGTTGTAAGTAAATATAAGTGTGTTGATCATCATTATTAGAGCATTGTCCCAAGTGAGGAAAGGATGATGGAGACTATGATTCCCCCACAAGTCGGGATGAGACTCCGGACTAAAAAAAAGTGGCCATAAAAAAAAAGAAAAGGCCCAAATAAAAAATGAGAGAAAAAGAGAGAAGGGACAATGTTACTATCCTTTTACCACACTTGTGCTTCAAAGTAGCACCATGATCTTCATGATAGAGAGTCTCCTATGATATCACATTCATTTACTAGTGGGAATTTTACATTATAGAACTTGGCTTGTATATTCCAATGATGGGCTTCCTCAAAATGCCCTAGGTCTTCGTGAGCAAGCGAGTTGGATGCACACCCACTTAGTTTTTTTTGTTGAGCTTTCATAT
Source organism: Aegilops tauschii subsp. strangulata (assembly GCF_002575655.3). Taxonomy (NCBI): domain Eukaryota; kingdom Viridiplantae; phylum Streptophyta; class Magnoliopsida; order Poales; family Poaceae; genus Aegilops; species Aegilops tauschii. The sequence goes on along the minus strand of NC_053040.3, from coordinate 159,837,883 downwards.
ACTTATAGCTCTACTGCATCCGTTGCATGGCAATCCCTACTCACTCACATTGATATCTATTAATGGGCATCTCCATAGCCCGTTGATACGCCTAGTTGATGTGAGACTATCTTCTCCTTTTTGTCTTCTCCACAACCACCATTCTATTCCACATGTAGTGTTATGTCCATGGCTCACGCTCATGTATTGCGTGAAGATTGAAAAAGTTTGAGAATGTCAAAAGTATGAAACAATTGCTTGGCTTGTCATCGGGGTTGTGCATGATTTAAATATTTTGTGTGGTGAAGATAGAGCATAGCCAGACTATATGATTTTGTAGGGATAACTTTCTTTGGCCATGTTATTTTGAGAAGACATGATTGCTTAGTTAGTATGCTTGAAGTATTATTATTTTTTATGTCAATATGAACTTTTATCTTGAATCTTTCGGATCTGAATATTCCTACCACAATTAAGAAGAATTACATTGAAATTATGCCAAGTAGCATTCCACATCAAAAATTCTGTTTTTATCATTTACCTACTCGAGGACGAGCAAGAATTAATCTTGGGGATGCTTGATACGTCTCCAACGTATCTATAATTTTTGATTGCTCCATGCTATATTATCTTCTGTTTTGGACATTATTGGGCTTTATTATACACTTTTATATTATTTTTGGGACTAACCTATTAACCGGAGGCCCAGCCCAGAATTGCTGTTTTTTGCCTATTTCTGAGTTTCGCAGAAAAAGAATATCAAACTGAGTCCAAACGGAATGAAACCTTCGGGAACGTGATTTTCGGAACGAACATGATCCAGGAGACTTGGACCCTACGTCAAGAAATAAACCAGGAGGCCACGAGGTAGGTGACGAGGACATGTATTGGGGGTAGGGTAACAGGCCTGACCTAAATACCCTACCCATGGACACCGTACACTTTGTACTAGGCCCCTGGGCCAGATCGCCGTCCAGATGTACCGCAACTTGAAAGTCACTCGAACGGCAACAACCACACGGAGCACGGCACTGCACTCGACGAGCTCATTCCACTCGGCCATGTAACTCACTCGGATATGCGAAGACCAATAGTCAGCATGACGGTTTTATAGTGTGCATGCATTATGGCATTGATGTTCCACCGTGTAACATAAGGGGTGAGGGGGTGGCGCACTCTATATAAGCCACCCCCACCACTAGACTAGGAGGGTCTTTTCTTCCACCTCTCTCTCTTTCTCACCATTAGTCTCAGGACATAGCTCAGGCATGGAGATCCGCTCTCCTCTCCTTTCTCTCTCTCTCTCAAATACACCATGTAATCTCCGGATACATAGACAGATAAAACAAAGCCTCTCCGGAGCACGAGACGTAGGGTTGTTATCTCCACCGTGAGAGGCCCGAACTCGCTAAAACCACCGTGTCACCCATATGCATCTCGATAGATCATGCTCCTTTATCCTACCCCTCTCTTATTGTCGGAATCGTTCCCACGACAGTTGGCGCCCATCGTGGGGCATGGCGTCTGTCGAGCCATGATGCACATGGTTTTTTCTTCAATCCCCGGCAACAAACTAATTTTGGCAGGTGACCCAAGCTTTCTTGGGATGATCTCCTGAGATCAAACAACCATCGCTACCCATTTTGACTATTGAAGTCCCAGCCATCACACAAAATACTACTCATCGTACAAAAAGATCAGGGAGTTGCTCATCTCAACTTATCCTCTTTACAATCAACCATTGATCTGACTATTGTTTGTTCTTATGCACACGAGCTCATACAAAAGGACGTCTCTCTTTTCCGATTGGTGGCTCGGCTCCCAGACGACGAAGCCCCGTTGTCCGCCCGTCAGCACGACGACCGGCGCTCGACACGTTTCCTCGGGCAGCGAGGCACGGCTGCCTCCACTCGGCCCGGCTCCGCGGGCCTCGAAGCAGTACTTCAACTGGCACACAGCTCCGGCTCCCCGAGCAGTGAAACGCGGCCACCGGTGCTCGCGTCGGCCTCGCCCTTGGCTGCGCCGGCCCGCGTCACAGGCCCCTGGGCTGTGGCCAGCCGCTCACCCTTCTCGTCGCCACCTCTCGACTGCCGAATGATTCCGGCAAGGCCGGCAGTTTTCACCGCAGCGGAGCTCTCCGGACTCCGGGCTGCCTTCACAACTCTCCTAATTTCAACCCGCATCACATGCAGAAACTTCTATGTTTTAATTCCGGCTTAATTAGCGCTAATTAATGCCTCTTACATGCAGATTCTGCGTACTCCTACATGGTCAGGACGTGGGCTGTTTCTTCCATCAATTAACTGCATGCAGGAAAATTTGGAAACGAAAGGAGTCTTCAACGCCGGATTAATTGACTGCCTCATTAATCAGCCATTTAAACAAGATTCTGCGTACTCCTACATGCCACCTGCATCAGCCTCCAGCGCACATGCAGCTTGCGTTGACTTCAAACCGGCCCACCCAGTCCGCTACTCCGAGCTGGTACTCTGGTACACTCGGACAAGCACAAATTTACACTCGGACAGATGCATCATCTACATAAAAAGGTACGTAGCCCACTATCCCGAGCGCATAACGAGCGCCTCATAATCCTTCGTTAATTTAATCACCTAATTAAGCGGTTAATTACCACAGCTCGTTAAGCGGCTCATTAAGCAATTAATTACTGCAGCCAAAATTCCACGGTTCCTACGCTAGTTAATTGTGCGTGCATGCATAACCATCCACGGTCTTTAATCCTTGCAAAATAGCATCCGTACATGGATACTTTAGTCCAGCAAAAAATACTCGTGGATCCACGGTCTTTAATCCTTGCAGGCTTACTGAGATGCACAACGTCGCTCGACCGACTCGCCATTTATTCCACTCGATTGATGGCGTGGCAATCGGATCGCAGCTCAGCTGTGGTTCACTCGGCCGATTCACCGTTCTACTGGGCTGGCTAACGAACAGACAACTGACTACGCCCCGTGCATCATCACTTGGCACTCGATCATTCATGTGTTCTCACTCGGTTGGATGCCTCTGCATGCATCATTTGGACGCCCCATGCGTCGCCACTTCACGGGACGTCTCAACACTCGGACGCCCCGCGCATCATCACTTCGTGGGACGCGTCTACGTCATTTGGACGCCTCGCTCGTCTTCACTCTGCAGGACGCTTCTACTTCACCCGGACCCCGCGCGTCGCTACTCTGCGGGACGCGTCTACGTCGCTCGGACGCCCCGCTCGTCGCCACTCCACGGCTCACGTCTACATCACTCGGACGCCCCGCGCATCGTCACTCCGCGGGACGCGTCTACTTCACTCCGACGCCCCACGCATCGTCACTCCGCGGGACGCGTCTACGTCACTTGGACGCCTCGCTCGTCTTCACTCTGCAGGACACTTCTACTTCACCCGGACGCTCCGGCGTCGCCACTCTGCGGGACGCGTCTACGTCGCTCGGACGCCCCGCTCGTCACCACCCCGCGGGTCACGTCTATTTCACTCAGACGTCCCGCGCATCGTCACTCCACGGGACGCGTCTACTCCACTCGAACGCCCCGCGCGTCGTCACTCTGCGGGACGCGTCTACCCCACTCGGGCGCCCCGCCCGTCGGCACTCTGTGGGACGCGCCTACATCACTCGGACGTCCCGCGCATCGTCACTCCGCCCTGTTGGGCATGTCTTCATCAACTTGTCCACTCGGCCGCATGGCGCACCGTCAAGCAGTTGGGTACATCTTCGACAACATGCTCGACTCGGCCACCCTGCGCACCACCAAGCGGTTGGGCGCGACTTCATCAACTTGTCCGCTCGGCCGCCCCGTGCGTCGCCGTTCAGTTGGGCACATCTTCATCGGCTTGCCCGCTCGGCCGCCTCGTGCGTCGCCGCTCAGTTGCGCACATCTTCATCAACTTGCCAGACTCGGACGCCCCGCGCACCGTCACGACGCGTCTACTCCACTCGAACGCCCCGCGCGTCGTCACTCCATGGGACGCGTCTACTCCACTCGAACGCCCCGCGCGTCGTCACTCCACGGGACGCGTCTACCCCACTCGGACGCCCCGCCCGTCGGCACTCTGTGGGACGCGTCTACATCACTCGGACGCCCCGCGCATCGTCACTCCACGGGACGCGTCTACATCACTCGGCCACCCTGCGCATCGCCACTCGGTTGGTCACCTCATCACCACTCGGCCGCCCCGCGCGTCGCCGTTGGTTGGTCACCTCATCACCACTCGGCCACCAGCGCGTCGCCACTTGGTTGGTCACCTCATGACCACTCGGCCGCCCAGCGCGTCGCCACTAGGTTGGTCACCTCATCACCACTCGGCCGCCCCGCACGTCGCCACTTGGTTGGTCACCTCATAACCATTCGGCCGCCCCACGCGTCGCCACTCGGTTGGTCACCTCATAACCACTCGGCCGCTTCGCGCGTCGCCACTCGGTTGGTCACCTCATAACCACTCGGCCGCCCCGCGCGTCGCCATAGGTTGGTCACCTCATAACCACTCGGCCGCCCCGCGTCGCCACTCGGTTGGTCACCTCATAACCACTCGGCCGCCCCGCCCGTCGCCACTCGGTTGGTCACCTCATAACCACTCCGCCGCCCCGCGCGTCGCCACTCGGTTGGTCACCTCATAACCACTCCGCCGCCCCACGCGTCGCCACTCGGTTGGTCACCTCATAACCACTCGGCCGCCCCGCGCGTCGCCATAGGTTGGTCACCTCATAACCACTCGGCCGCCCCGCGCCTCGCCACTCGGTTGGTCACCTCATAACCACTCGTCCGCCCCGCGCGTCGCCACTCGGTTGGTCACCTCATAACCACTCGGCCGCCCCGCGCGTCGCCATAGGTTGGTCACCTCATAACCACTGGGCCGCCCCGCGCGTCGCCACTGGGTTGGTCACCTCATAACCACTCGGCCGCCCCGCGCGTCGCCACTGGGTTGGTCACCTCATAACCACTCGGCCGCCCCGCGCGTCGCCATTGGTTGGTCACCTCATCACCATTCGGCCGCCCCGCGCGTCGCCACTCGGTTAGTCACCTCATCACCACTCGGCTGCCCCGCGCGTCGCCACTCGGTTGGTCGCCTCATCACCACTCGGCCACTCGCGCCCCTTCAAACAGCTAAGTCATTTTACATTCTGTTATTTCCGTCTTCCCGAGTATCCCGCAATTCACACATCACGTTCACTCGGAGGCCACGCTGCCGTGTGTGCCTCTACGCTCGGCTGCTTATTTTCATATACTTGCTTAGTACTGGTTATGTGACTCCCGAGTCCAACTTCCATTTTTTCGCATACATCATTCACGAACACCATGTGTCGTTCTTCATTTCGAGTTTGCATCGGTCCTCCGGTGCTACAGCTCAGTCAAAACACTACACTTCCATTTTATTTGAGCCAGTATTCCAATGAGTTCAGTCGGATCCGTCGCTTCTACAAGTTCGAACGGATCCTTCGCTCTTTCATACTCTTGCTGGTTAACCGGCAAGCCCCTTGCACTCCCAGCGGGTGTCTATGGGTGTTATTCACACAAATCATTTCAGCACACATCAAATTTCCTCAAGAAATTATTTCGTTGGCTTGTGTTTTTTTTACACAAGTTACGCGATCACTCGACGACCCTATGCGCCAATTTCATCGCTGCTCGGACTCGGTAACCATACCGGTCCCAGCGCACCACAACACCGACCTTGTCGCTTTGTTGACTTCAAACACATCCGGCCAACCCCTATGTGGAATCCTCTTCATCGTATCAATGATATAGACCTCGTCAGGCATGAGGCAGATAAGTCCCTTTTATAATTAAATTTCACACTTCACTCTTTTGTGAGTTTGCCTCGTTCGAGCATCACTCGGAAGCTTCTCCTCATCTTTACCCGAGTCCGACTCGATGAATTGCAAATCATCCATTCAAAACTATATTTCTCGTATTCCGACATGTCCGTTGTCGAAGCCTGTAGTACGCTCGGGGGCTATGCCGCACTCGGGAGCTGCAGCTCATCCGAAATGACACTCTCCTAAGTGGTCGAGTACTTCATCACCAGTCAGACCCTTCACTTCAACAAGTACATTCGATCCGTCACTTTGACAAATTTCATAATCACCCAGACACTCTGCGCGCCATCTTCGTTCCTACTCAGATTCAGTTGTCGCGCCAGTCTTGTTGCACCGCGGCCACACTACACCGACCTCGTCGCTACATCGGCTTCGAAAGCATCTGGCTAACTCCTTCAAGGACCATTTTTGCCACATGGCTGGAGACTTAGTCCTTCACTCGGCCACCTCGTTTATCACCACTCGGCCGCCCCGTGCATCGCCACTCGGTTGTGCGCGTCTTCACCACTCGGCTGCCCCACGCGTCGCCACTCGGTTGTGCGCGTCTTCACCACTCGGCTGCTCCACGCGTCGCCACTTGGTTGTGCCCGTCTTCACCACTCGGCCGCCCCACGTGTCGCCACTCGGTTATGCGCGTCTTCACCACTCGGCCGCCCCGCGCGTCGCCACTCGGTTGTGCGCGTCTTCACCACTCGGCCGCCCCGCGCGTCGCCACTCGGTTGTGCCCGTCTTCACCACTACACAGGAACAACTAAGTTACTCATATGTTCAAACCTCATATCACACTCTGTAGCAAGCTTACCTTTTTCGAGCATCACTCGGGGGCTTCGCACAGCCCTGGGCCATGTTGCCCTCATGGGTTACGCCCATTTGGTCAACCTGTTGATCACATCGGGAATATTCTTCTGACCATACATGCTCGGTCCGCCGAAGATCTATAAGTGTAGCACGGTCCACTCGGACGATCGCCCAAATCATTACCTGGAGTCATCTTCAGGACCGCAAAAGGATGAAAACGACGCTCCTCTACGGATATACTTGGCCCTTATTCTAGGCTCCGTGTGAGTTTCACAAACTTGGACCGGAGATGGCATGTGCTGGTGTTCCCTCGGGATAATGAGTAGCCTCTCGCCGGAGAGTCAGCCAACACACTAGCCTCACCACTCTGGTTTCATGGCACGTCCACATAGGACCACTAATCTATCTCCTTCGGGAGACATACGAGTGCCACCATGTTTATCCATGCAGTCAACATACCCCGATCAGTCGGGAAACACGTGTACTCTTACAAATACCCCTTTCCTGCAAAAGCTAATGATCAATATAAGAAGTACTACTAGAACGATTACTCCCTGGAGTGTCGAGCTTTTTTCTACAGTTGGTAGTTTCAAGGCCGAATTCATTCATCGTGCCGAGTGCACAAAGATCACTTGATTGATCCAATTCCAGATTGAATTTATTTACAGTGCCAAGTGCACGAAGATTAGTCCCACTGACTTAGCTCCAAGGTGAGCTTATTTACCATGCCAAGAACTTGAAGATCCATCCAATTGACTCAATTTCAGACAAAGATATTTACCGTGCCGACTGCATGGAGGTTTACCGGGAGACTTAAACCCTCTGCCAGACTCATCTAGTCCGACAGAGGCTCGGGGACTACACCCAGTGGGTGCACTCAGCGTGCCCCCACTGGAAGAGAACTCAGAAATAAACATTTTTCTCGATGCAAAACCAGCTCCAGAATTACTCGACCTCCGAGTCAGAGAAGAACAAGTTCGATCAGTACCAGCTAAGAAGATTTTTAGTTCTCTCAGACCCCCGCCGACTGCCCGCAGTCGACGGCAGTCTCGGGGACTACACCTAGTGGGTGCACTTAGTGTGCCCCCACTGGAGTAATCTCCACTCGGTACGGCCCGGCCAGTCCGAGTGATGAACAACAACAAAAAAGACAGGCTCTAAGACTCCCGCCGACTGCCCGCAGTCGACGGTAGTCTCGGGGACTACACCCAATGGGTGCACTCAGCGTGCCCCCACTGGAATGGTATCCACTCGGAACGGTCCGCCCGGTCCGAGTGACGGCCAAACAACAAAAAAGACACGTTCCAGGCGTGAAGAAATTCCGAGTAATCAGTTACTCGATGCAGGACCAGCTCCAAACTCAGCGTGCCCCCACTGGAATGGTATCCACTCGGAACAGTCCGCTCGGTCCGAGTGACGGCCAAACAACAAAAAAGGACACGTTCCAGGCGTGAAGAAATTCCGAGTAATCAGTTACTCGATATAGGACCAGCTCCAAATCAATCCAAATTTTTTTGCTATAAGGTGAGTTTAATGCTCCTCCGCGGACCCGTTTGAGCTCATTTCACTCGGACACCATGCAGTCCAGAATCCATCAAGGCAACACGCGGAGATAAGACCGCTGGGTGACCAAAGGGAGTTCATAAGTGCCTCCATAGCACTCGACTCATCTGGGAATTCACCTCGACTCGACCCGCTCAACCTCGACCGATTCGGGGGCTAATGACGAGGACATGTATTGGGGGTAGGGTAACAGGCCTGACCTAAATACCCTACCCATGGACACCGTACACTTTGTACTGGGCCCCTGGGCCAGATTGCCATCCAGATGTACCACAACTTGAAAGTCACTCGAACGGCAACAACCACACGGAGCACGGCACGCCACTCGACAAGCTCATTCCACTCGGCCGTGTAACTCACTCGGATATTCGAAGACCAATAGTCAGCATGACGGTTTTGTAGTGTGCAGGCATTATGGCATTGATGCTCCACCGTGTAACATAAGGGGTGAGGGGGTGGCGCACTCTATATAGGCCACCCCACCACTAGACTAGGAGGGTCTTTTCTTCCACCTCTCTCTCTTTCTCACCATTAGTCTTAGGACATAGCTCAGGCATGGAGATCCGCTCTCCTCTCTCTCTCTCTCAAATACACCATGTAATCTCCGGATACATAGACAGATAAAACAAAGCCTCTCCGGAGCACGAGACGTAGGGTTGTTATCTCCACCGTGAGAGGCCCGAACTCGCTAAAACCACCGTGTCACCCATATGCATCTCGATAGATCATGCTCCTTTATCCAACCCCTCTCTTATTGTCGGAATCGTTCCCACGACAGTAGGGGGCGCGCCCTCCACCCTCGTGGGCCCCCTGTTGCTCCACCGAGGTACTCCTTCCTCCTATATATACCTACGTACCCCCAAACGATCAGATACGGAGCCAAAAACCTAATTCCACTGCCGCAACCTTCTGTACCCACGAGATCCCATCTTGGGGCCTGTTCGGGAGCTCCGCCGGAGGGGGCATCGATCACGGAGGGCTTCTACATCAACACCATAGCCTCTCCGATGAAGTGTGAGTAGTTTACCTCAGACCTTCGGGTCCATAGTTATTAGCTAGATGGATTCTTCTCTCTTTTTGGATCTCAATACAATGTTCTCCCCTCTCTCGTGGAGATCTATTCGATGTAATCTTATTTTGCGGTGTGTTTGTTGAGACCGATGAATTGTGGGTTTATGATCAAGTTTATCTATGAACAATATTTGAATATTCTCTGAATTCTTTTATGTATGATTGGTTATCTTTGCAAGTCTCTTCGAATTATCAGTTTGGTTTGGCCTACTAGATTGATCTTTCTTGCAATGGGAGAAGTGCTTAGCTTTGGGTTCAATCTTGCGGTGTCCTTTCCCAGTGACAGTAGGGGCAGTAAGGCACGTATTGTATTGTTGCCATCGAGGATAACAAGATGGGGTTTATTTCATATTGCATGAGTTTATTCCTCTACATCATGTCATCTTGCTTAAAGTGTTACTCTGTTCTTATGAACTTAATACTCTAGATGCATGCTGGATAGCGGTCGATGTGTGGAGTAATAGTAGTAGATGCAGGCAGGAGTCGGTCTACTTGTCTCGGACGTGATGCCTATATACATGATCATACCTAGATATTCTCATAACTATGCTCAATTCTGTCAGTTGCTCAACAGTAATTTGTTCACCCACCGTAAAATACTTATGCTCTCGAGAGAAGCCACTAGTGAAACCTATGGCCCCCGGGTTTATTTCATATTGCATGAGCTTATTCCTCTACATCATGTCATCTTGCTTAAAGTGTTACTCTGTTCTTATGAACTTAATACTCTAGATGCATGCTGGATAGCGGTCGATGTGTGGAGTAATAGTAGTAGATGCAGGCAGGAGTCGGTCTACTTGTCTCGGACGTGATGCCTATATACATGATCATACCTAGATATTCTCATAACTATGCTCAATTCTGTCAATTGCTCAACAGTAATTTGTTCACGCACCGTAAAATACTTATGCTCTCGAGAGAAGCCACTAGTGAAACCTATGGCCCCCGGGTCTATTTTCCATCATATTAATCTTTCAACACTTAGTTATTTCCGTTGCCTTTTATTTTACTTTGCATATTTATCATAAAATACCAAAATATTATCTTATCATATCTATCAGATCTCACTCTCATAAGTTACCGTGTAGGGATTGACAACCCCTTATCGCATTGGTTGCGAATATTTATTTGTTTTGTGTAGGTGCGAGGGACTCGCGCGTAGCCTCCTACTGGATTGATACATTGTTTCTCAAAAACTGAGGGATATACTTACGCTACTTTGCTGCATCACCCTTTCCTCTTCAAGGGAAAACCATCGCAGTTCTCAAGAGGTAGCAAGTACTTGTTCTACTTGAGTGGTGACCATAGAAGCATGTTTACTAATGAGTTTAAGTTCACCTTTAACTCTAGACATATAATCACTCAAGTGTTCAAGCATATCAGAATTGTGTTTCAATTGTCTACCAACATAAGCATTGAAGTTTTCTTGTTTGACAATAAAATTATCAAACTCATCTAAGCATTGGCTAGCAGAATGATAACGAGGAATATCACCTTCATCAAATCTATAAAGAGAATTTACCTTTAGTACCTGTGTCGGGTTGTCGAGACCATGTGTTTCTTCAACAGGCGGTAAATTAAGACCATGTATTTCTTCAACAGGAGGTAAATTCTTAACATCTTCAGCTTTTATACCTTTTACTTTCATAGATTTCTTTGCCTCTTGCATATCTTCAGGACTGAGAAATACAATACCCCCTTTTCTTCGGAGTTAGCTTAGCAGTTGGTGTAACATCCCAAATTTCCAATTTGGAATGTTATACATAGACCATTCATGCATATCATATTTTTGCTGCATTTTGTTTCGCGATCCTCGAAATCCTAAGCAACTCAAGGACCCTCGGAGAGAGTTGGGGATTTCCCTGTTTTCATATTTGAATTTTATCAAATATTGAAACGAGGATTATTTGTTTTAATTATTTTTCTCTCTGAAAATATTTCGTATTCAAATATATGAGAGGAGATAATATGACTTCTCCAAAATAAATTAAATATTGGAGGAAAAAAATTAAAATCAAATATTGGATTTTATTCGGAGTTTTCGCTATTTTATTTGAATTAGGAAAAATATGCGTTTTTCAAAATTGCATTTTAGGCCCAAATAAATGTTCACCTTGTCCGGCCTATTTATAGAGGACGGGGAAAATTTATTTCGGGATTTTTGGAGTCCGTTTAGTATTTATTTTCTTCCTTTTCTGCACGTTGGAATTATTTACAAAAAAAGTGAACCGACTCCGGGCCGTAACCGGCCAGGACTCCTCGGGCCGGCCTTTAAAGCCCGAGACACCGAGGCCCGAGCCAGCCCAGCCGCCACCCGCGCCCTAACCCTAATCCCGCCGCCCGCCGCTGCCGCCACCATCCCGCGCCACCGCCCGCTGCCGCCACCGCCCCGCGCCTCGCCGCCGCCCGCGCCGGACTCGCCAGACCTCGCCGGACCCGAGGTAGCCGCCTCGGTTTTCGTGAGAAAACCGTTTTGTTTTTTCGAAACCCTAGATCCTTTTTTTATATAGATCCGGTTCGGTTTATTTTCGGTTTAGTTATTTAGCGAACGCCCGTTTTACGTTCGTTTTAACGAACGGTTTTCACCGTTTAACCGCAAACATCGAACGTTCGTTCGTTAGCCTGTTCGTCAGTTTTTCTTTTTCTCGGATTTTCCGCGATTATTTTCGATCGCGATTTCTGATCCGATTTTCGTTTTAGTTTATGTTTTCGCTCGTTTATCGGAATCAGGCGATTCAAGCGCCTAGATCTTCGTCTCGAAACCCTCTTTCTGTTTAACCAACTTGAACAAGATTTTGGTACTGTAAAATTTGACTTTAGTTCAGATTAGTAAACGGATCTTGTTTCTTTCGTAGTTTGAGTTTCGTTGCTCCGTTTGATTTGATTCTTTTTGCAAACCGAAGTTCTTAAGTTGAACTTTCTGGTCAATTCTTCTTACTTGATTTTTGCCCGTGTGTCTTTGCTTGATTGCTTATGTATGCTATTGTTTGTTTACGATAGAATTCCCGGAGTGCGAAGCGTGCTACTACGAGTCCCTAGGTTTTGCGGATCGTCAGCAAGGCAAGTAACACATTGATCATACTTCTTTCATACCCAGTTTTTATGCATTAGTTCCAATCCTCAAACATTGCATGATTAGGATGTGATTAACATGTGGGTTGGGAATTAGTTGATGAGGTAGAACCTATTGCCCTGTTATATTCAAACCCTGGGAGTTACTTCTACGCATTGCTTATATTGCTATGCTATGCTCGTAGACGTGGATTGGGTTTGAGTGTATCCATGACAGATGTGAGATTGTTAATTAATGATTCAACTTAAGGTGGCAACTTTAATACACATCTGGGTGGATTGCTTGTCGGGCACCTGGAGAATCCAGTGTTGTCCTAGGATATCCTGGAGTACCCGTGTGATCATCCTAAGGTCCGCCACCCAGGCTCAAAGGGAACTGAGATATTTTCATGCTAGAAACTTCCGTGTGCAGCCACAAGCTATTATGGGCTCTAGCATAGTTGAGTAAGTTGCGTGAGCTCTTGAAGAGGTGGATCAGCAGGTAGAGGGATGTAGGTTTGGTATGGTCTGCCCAGAGTAAAGAGTTAATGTTTCTGAAAGACTGTGTCTCGGTCATCCGTTTCTCAAACACCTTGTAGTGCGAGAAATCCAACGGAGGAGATCGAGTCTTGTGGGGAAAAGTGCGCAAACCTCTACAGAGTGTACAGTCTAATCATGGTTAGCCGTGTCCCCGGTTATGGACAATCTTGAGTATCTAGTACTTGGAGTATCCTAAGTATCTCATCACTCTAAATTAATATTGTTGGGTTGATAATTACTTTAATTGGGATTGAGTTGGAGGAACCTTCTCAATGATGTTTGAACTACCATGATAGTTAAAATAAAATCTATTCCTTTGCTGTAGGGAAAAATTGGCTTTTCGCAAAAACTATAACCATAGAGCTTTCCACCAGCCAAATATGCATGTAGTGATAGCATTATTCTGTTCTTGCACTACTGTGTTATATTGCCAGCATATTCCATGTGCTGACCCCTTTTCGGGCTGCAACGTATTATGTTGCAGACTTTTCAGACGAAGAGAAGGTTCGTTAGGTCGTTGCCGTGTAGCTCAGCTATGCCGTTGGAGTTGATGGACTCACTTTATCTTCCAAGCCTTCCGCTGTTATCGTATTAGATGGCCTTAAGCCATATTTATTGTAATAAGTTCTCTTTTGAGACATTCGATGTAATAAGTGTGTGATTGCTACTCTGTTATAAATCCTTCGAGTACTGTGTGTGTCAGCATTACCGATCCAGGGATGACACTGAAGCACATAGACTTGACCGTTCGAGATCGGGTCGCTACAAGATGGTATCAAAGCACATGCTGAGTGTAGGACACGACCACTAAGCTAAAAGCCCTAGATCACTCTTCTCTTCTCATTTCTAACTCCTCTCCATTTTCTACTCTTTACGATGGCGGAATTGAAGAACAAGTTTGCACAACCGGATGAAGACACACCCTTTGGACGCCACCTGAGGGAAGTCACTAGGTACTTGAACATCAGAATACCAAGCTGCACTGGGACGTACAACGCCACTTTACCAGAAGAGGAGCACTGGATGATTCAAGTTCAAGTTCTAGGAAGGACGTTCTCGCCAACCACCAAGCCCGTAGAATTTTCTTTTGAAGCACCCACCTGGAGTCTAGGCAAGAGCATGGCAGCCCACATTACCATGGGACGCATTGGAGAGGTCTACAACAAGGATCTTAAGGACACTATCTACCAAATATGTGGGCGCCGAGATTAGCAATGGGAGATGATCAGCACCAAGAAGGACAGATCCATTGCAGCTTTCATCCAGGAGTTAAACCAACACATTCGACGCCAGGAGAATCAGATGTGCGCAGACATAAGGATCATCGAGCTAGAAGAAGAACTCAAGTCTACACGCGATGGATATGAGGAGGAAATTGCAACACTATTGGAGAAGAATGACAACCTGATAAAGAAGATCGGAGTATTCATGGGAGATCCCGCACCGGGAGAAGATGACGACGATCCCACTTGCCCGGAGAACTACATCATCATCGACGACACCGACTCTGACACCAGTGATGATGACTTTGAAGACAAAGCTGGAGCAGACATCATGCAGTCTTCTACCGATCAAAATTTCTAGACGACCACCCAATGATAGTAGTATTTCCCCCATGTATATAGTAGTAGTTGAGCACTTTTATGATAGTTCTAGTCCGTTTGTATGCCCTTGATTGATTGATTGAGTGAAATGTTTGTGTCTGTCTCATGTGCATACGGGTAGTGTTTTCTCACTAGACCCCTTTTTCTATTCTAATCTCTCCCCCCTAAACCCGCCAGATGTCTCCGAGACGTGACACCGGATTTGCCTTCCCGCCAGAGCTCACTCAGTTGATCCAGTAGCAGAATGCCTTGATGCAATTGCTAGTCCAGAACTATGGCAACAACAACAACAACAACAACAAGCCGCCTCCAGTTGACAACTTAGCTCGCTTTTTGAGGTTGCAGCCGCTGGTGTTTTCCAGTAGCACCGAGCCTATAGTTGCAGATGATTGGCTATGCCGTATTGGAAGGGAGTTGACCACCGCAAGATGCACAGATGCTGAGAAGGTGCGCTTTGCCGCACATCAATTGGATGGACCAGCAGCCTCATGGTGGGAGAATTATACGGCCACTTTCCCCATAGCCAACGTCACTTGGGATCAGTTTCAGCAAGCTTTCCGCATAGCCCATGTCTCAACTGGAGCTATGAATATGAAGAAGCATGAATTTCGCAACTTACGCTAGGGGAACCGTACTGTGGCTCAGTACGTGGATGAGTTTAGCAAGTTATCTCGTTATGCCCCTGATGATGTGGCCACAGATGCCGCGAAGCAGGAGAAGTTTATGGAAGGGTTGAATGATGAGATGAGCATGCAGTTGATGGTGGCATCATTCAACAACTACCAGGAGTTGGTAGATAAGGCTCTTGTGATTGAAGGGAAGCAGCAGCAAATTGAGAGCCGTAAGAGGAAGTATGGGCAAGGGAGGTATAGCTCAGGAGCTCAGCAGAAGCCTCGCCTAACCCCGAACTCGGGAGGACTTGTTCATAACCATGGAGGTCATAACCACACCGGAGGAAGTTCGCATAACCACAATGGTTCTAAGAATGGGATTGGGAACGGAACAAACAACAATCAGAACCGCCCCAATCCAGCCACACCCGCCAAGAGAGATCTAAGTCACATTACTTGCTTTAAGTGCGGGAAGACTGGACACTATGCCACGGAGTGCTCTGAAGCGAAGAATGGAAACGGCAATGCGAGCGCTGGGAAGAAGCCCAATCCATTCAATGAAGGACAAGTGAACCACGTTAACGTGGAGGAGGTTGAAGAGCAGCCAGACGCGGTTATAGGACCCCTCTGTTAGTGAGTTCACCTGGAGCAGAGTTTATGGCTAGTCGATGGTGCGACCAGATACCCTTAACCATTGGTAGCCATGTTTTTCCGTCCGACCTAATAATCTTGGAGTCACAAGGATTGGATGTGATATTAGGCATGGACTGGATGTCAAAGTATGGAGGAAGCATTGATTGTGCTAGTAAGTCGATTTATCTCACCACCCCGGAGGGGAAAAGGATTAAGTATGTATCTAGGCATGCGCCTAGGAGGAGCCAAGTACCCTCACGGGAGTTGTTCAGGAGGAAGTGCCTATAGTGAAGGATTACCCGGATGTTTTTCCAGAGGAATTACCAGGCATGCCACCAGATCGAGACATCGAGTTTTTGATAGAGCTATTGCCAGGTACAGGGCCAATATCAAAGAGACCCTATCGGATGCCCACAAATGATCTAGAGGAGATTAAGAAGTAGATCAAGGAGTTATTGGAGAAAGGTTACATTCGACGGAGTTCATCACCATGGGGAGCCCCAGTGCTTTTGGTTGAGAAGAAGGATAAGTCTCTAAGAATGGTTGTTGATTATCGTGCGTTAAATGAAGTGACGATCAAGAACAAATACCCACTGCCGATGGTCAATGATTTGTTTGACCAACTGCAAGGAGCTAAGGTGTTTTCAAAGATCGATCTGCGATCAGGATATCACCAGCTGAAGATTCGAGAGAAGGATATACCAAAGACAGCATTCACCACACGGTACGGGTTGTATGAATATACGGTCATGTCATTTGGACTGACTAACGCCCCTGCCTACTTCATGAGCATGATGAACAAAGTGTTCATGGAATATTTGGATAAGTTTGTTGTGGTGTTCATAGATGATATAATGGTATACTCAAAGAATGAGGAGGAGCACAAAGAGCATTTGCGTTTAGTTCCCGACAAACTCAGGGAACACCAGTTGTATGCCAAGTTCAGCAAATGCAAGTTTTGGTTGAAGGAAGTCGGATTCCTTGGACATGTTATATCAGGAGAAGGTATAGCGGTAGACCCCACCAAGGTTCAGTCAGTCACTGAATGGTTGGCACCCAGTTCAGTTAGCGAGATCCGCATTTTTCTTGGACTCGCGGGATACTACCGAAGGTTCACTGAGAATTTTTCCAAGATTGCAAAGCCAATGACGGAGTTATTGAAGAAGGATACCAAATTTAAATGGATGGAAGAATGTGAGGCAAGCTTTCAGGAGTTAAAGAAACGTTTGACTACAGCCCCAGTACTGATTCTGCCGGATATACGCAAGGATTTCCAAGTGTATTGCAACGCTTCTCGCCTAGGACTTGGAAGTGTGCTTATGCAGGACAGAAGAGTTGTTTCGTATGCCTCACGACAACTAAAACCGCACGAACTGAATTATGCCACGCATGATTTGGAGTTAGCAGCAGTAGTGCATGCGCTCAAGACTTGGAGACATTACCTTATTGGAAACGGTTGTGATGTGTACACGGATCATAAGAGTTTGAAGTACATCTTCACAAAGAAGGAGCTGAACCTTAGGCAGAGGAGATGGTTGGAGCTTATAAAGGTTTATGACATGAAGCTGCACTATCATCCAGGCAAGGCCAATGTCGTAGCAGACGCTTTGAGTCGGAAGAGTTATGCTAACACCCTAGGGAGCACGGGATTGCCAAAGGAGTTAGCAAAGGATCTCAGGGAACTTCGATTGGAGATTGTTCCTAGAGGTTTTGTTGCAACAATGGAGGTTCAGTCTACATTGTTAGGAAAGATTCGAGAAGCTCAGAAGGATGACAAAGAAATTGCCGAGATAAAAGAGAGAATGAGCAAAGGAAAGGCCAAAGGTTTTCGTGAGGATGAGCACGACACCTTATGGTTTGAGGACCGTGTTTATGTGCCCAATAACACAGAGATCAGGAAGTTAATACTTCAGGAGGCTCATGACTCACGATACTCGATACACCCCGGAAACACCAAGATGTATTTGGATTTGAAGGAACATTTTTGGTGGACAGGTATGAAGAAGGATATTGCCGAGTATGTAGCCGTATGTGATGTATGTCAGAGAGTGAAGGCAGAACATCAAAGGCCAGCAGGATTGTTACAACCTATGCCGATACCCGAATGGAAGTGGGATAAACTTGGCATGGATTTTATCACCGGATTGCCCAGGACCAAATCAGGATATGATTCTATATGGGTAGTAGTTGATCGCTTGACCAAAGTGGCACACTTTATCCCCGTGAAAACAACCTACACCAGTGCGAAGTTGGCCAAGATATACATGACCAGGATCGTATGTCTGCATAGAGTTCCGAGGACCATCGTATCAGATAGAGGAACACAGTTTACCTCAAAGTTTTGGCATCAACTGCACCAGACTTTGGGAACTAGATTGGAGTTCAGTACAGCGTTTCACCCGCAGACGGATGGACAGACCGAGAGAGTCAACTAGATTCTGGAGGACATGTTGAGGGCCTGTGCGCTAGATTATGGATCTAGTTGGGATGACAATTTGCCCTACGCGGAGTTCTCATACAACATAGCTACCAAGCCAGTTTGAAGATGGCACCATTCGAAGACCTGTATGGACGAAGGTGCAGAACACCGTTGATGTGGGATGAAGTTGGAGACCGACAGTTGTTTGGACCAGACTTGATCAAGGAGTCCGAAGAGAAAGTTAAGTTGATCCGAGATAGACTGAAGGTAGCTTAGTCCAGGCAGAAGAGTTATGCAGATTCGAAACGCAAGGAGGTAACCTATGAAATTGGAGACAGAGCCTATCTGCGAGTATCACCCTTGCGAGGAGTGAAACGTTTTGGAGTTAAGGGAAAGTTAGCCCCGAGATTTGTAGGACCGTATCGTGTTTTGGAACGTATGGGAGAAGTTGCTTACAAGTTGGAGTACTTGAAGGACTGTCAGGAGTTCATGATGTATTTCATGTTTCATAGCTGAAGAAGTGTCATGCTGAGATGGTCAATATACCGTTAAGAGATACAGTACCCTTGGAGGTGATTCAGTTGGACAGTGATTTGACCTATGAGGAGAAGCAAGTCAAGATTCTTGAATTTGCCAGCCGGGTCACCCGCAGCAAGGTTATCAAGTTTTGCAAAGTTCAGTGGGGCCACCATACCAAGGATGAAGCCACCTGGGAACGAGAGGATGATCTTCGCAAAGACCACCCCCACCTATTTTCTAGCCAACCCGAATCTCGAGGGCGAGATTCATCTTAAGGGGGGTAGGTTTGTAACATCCTAAATTTCCAATTTGGAATGTTATACATAGATCATTCATGCATATCATATTTTTGCTGCATTTCGTTTCGCGATCCTCGAAATCCTAAGCAACTCAAGGACCCTCGGAGAGAGTTGGGGATTTCCCTGTTTTCATATTTGAATTTTATCAAATATTGAAACGAGTATTATTTGTTTTAATTATTTTTCTCTCCGAAAGTATTTCATATTCAAATATATGAGAGGAGATAATATGACTTCCCCAAAATAAATGAAATATTGGAGGAAAAATATTAAAATCAAATATTGGATTTTATTCGGAGTTTTCGCTATTTTATTTGAATTAGGAAAAATATGTGTTTTTCAAAATTGCATTTAGGCCCAAATAAATGTTCACCTTGTCCGGCCTATTTTTAGAGGACAGGGAAAATTTATTTCGGGATTTTTGGAGTCTGTTTAGTATTTCTTTTCTTTCTTTTTCTGCACGTCGGAATTATTAAAAAAAAGTGAACCGACTCCGGGCCGTAACCGGCCAGGACTCCTCGGGCCGGCCTTTAAAGCCTGAGACCCTGAGCCCCGAGCCAGCCCAGCCGCCACCCACGCCCTAACCCTAATCCCGCCGCCCGCCGCTGCCGCGCCGCCGCCGCCGCCCGCGCTGCCGCCTCCGCCCGCCGCTGCCGCCACCGCCCCGCGCCGGATTCGCCGGACCCGAGGTAGCCGCCTCGGTTTTTGTGAGAAAATCGTTTTGTTTTTTTTTCAAAATCCTAGATCCGTTTTTTATAGATCCGGTTCGGTTTATTTTTGGTTTAATTATTTAGCGAACGCCCGTTTTACGTTCGTTTTAATGAACGGTTTTCACCGTTTAACCGCAGACAGTGAACGTTCGTTCGTTAGCCTGTTCGTCAGATTTTCTTTTTCTCGGATTTTCCGCGATTATTTCCGATCGCGATTTCTGATCCGATTTTCGTTTTAGTTTATCTTTTCGCTCGTTTATCGAAATCAGGCGATTCAAGCGCCTAGATCTTCGTCTCGAACCCCTCTTTCTGTTTAACCAACTTGAACAATATTTTGGTACTGTAAAATTTGACTTTAGTTCAGATTAGTAAACGGATCTTGTTTCTTTCGCAGTTTGAGTTTCGTTGCTACATTTCATTTGATTCTTTTTGCAAACCGGAGTTCTTAAGTTGAACTTTCTGGTCAATTCTTCTTACTTGAGTTTTGCCCGTGCATCTTTGCTTGATTGATTATGGATGCTATTGTTTGTTTGCGATAGAATTCCCGGAGTGCGAAGCGTGCTACTACGAGTCCCTAGGTTTTGCGGATCGTCAGCAAGGCAAGTAACACATTGATCATATTTCTTTTATACCCAGTTTTTATGCATTAGTTCCAATCCTCAAACATTGCATGATTAGGATGTGATTAACATGTGGGTTGGGAAGTAGTTGATGAGGTAGAACCTATTGCCCTGTTATATTCAAACCCTGGGAGTTACTTCTACGTATTGCTTATATTGCTATGCTATGCTCGTAGACATGGATTGGGTTTGAGTGTATCCATGACAGATGTGAGATTGTTAATTAATGGTTCAACTTAAGGTGGCAACTTTAATACACATCTGGGTGGATTGCTTGTTCGGTACCTGGAGAATCCAGTGTTGTCCTAGGATATCCCGGAGTACCCGTGTGATCATCCTAAGGTCCACCACCCAGGCTCAAAGGGAACTGAGATATTTTCATGCTAGAAACTTCCGTGTGCAGCCACAAGCTATTATGGGCTCTAGCATAGTTGAGTAAGTTGCGTGAGCTCTTGAAGAGGTGGATCAGCAGGTAGAAGGATGTAGGTTTGGTATGGTCTGCCCGGAGTAAAGAGTTAATGTTTCTGAAAGACTGTGTCTCGGTCATCCGTTTCTCAAACACCTTGTAGTGCGAGAAATCCAACGGAGGAGATCAAGTCTTGTGGGGAAAAGTGCACAAACCTCTGCAGTGTGTACAATCTAATCATGGTTAGCCGTGTCCCCGGTTATGGACAATCTTGAGTATCTAGTACTTGGAGTATCCTAAGTATCTCATCACTCTAAATTAATATTGTTGGGTTGATAATTACTTTAATTGGGATTGAGTTGGAGGAACCTTCTCAATGATGTTTGAACTACCATGATAGTTAAAATAAAATATATTCCTTTGTTGTAGGGAAAAATTGGCTTTTCGCAAAAACTATAACCATAGAGCTTTCCACCAGCCAAATATGCATGTAGTGATAGCATTATTCTGTTCTTGCTCTACTGTGTTATATTGCCAGCATATTCCATGTGCTGACCCGTTTTCGGGCTGCAACGTTTTATGTTGCAGACTTTTCAGACGAAGAGTAAGGTTCGTTAGGTCGTTGCCGTGTAGCTCAGCTATGCCGTTGGAGTTGATGGACTCACTTTATCTTCCAAGCCTTCCGCTGTTATCGTATTAGATGGCCTTAAGCCATATTTATTGTAATAAGTTCTCTTTTGAGACATTCGATGTAATAAGTGTGTGATTGCTACTCTGGTATAAATCATTCGAGTACTGTGTGTGTCAGCATTACCGATCCAGGGATGACACTGAAGCACAGAGACTTGACCGTTTGAGGTCGGGTCGCTACAGTTGGTTCAGGAAGTGTCCAATTATTTTCATTTGTCAACATATTATTCAATAGAATTTCAGCTTCATCCGGTGTTCTTTCCCTGAAAACAGAACCAGCACAACTATCCAGGTGGTCTCTGGAAGCATCGGTTAGTCCATTATAAAAGATATCAAGTATTTCATTTTTCTTGAGAGGATGATTAGGCAAAGTATTAAGTAATTGGAGAAGCCTCCCCCAAGCTTGTGGGAGACTCTCTTCTTCAATTTGCACAAAATTATATATATCCCTTAAAGCAGCTTGTTTCTTATGAGCAGGGAAATATTTAGCAGAGAAGTAATAAATCACATCCTGGGGACTACAAACACAACCATGATCAAGAGAATTAAACCATATATTAGCATCACCCTTTAATGAGAACGGAAATATTTGAAGGATATAATAGTAATGACTTTTCTCATCATTAGTGAACAGGGTGGCTATATCATTTAATTTAGTAAGATGTGCCACAACAGTTTCAGATTCATAGCCATAGAAAGGATCAGATTCAACCAAAGTAATTATATCAGGATCAATAGAGAATTCATAATCCTTATCAGTAACAAAGATAGGTGAAGTAGCATAAGCAGGATCATATTTCATTCTAGCATTCAGAGTTTTTTGTTTCAGCTTAGCTAATAATTTTTTAAGATCACTTCTATCATTGCAAGCAAGAAAGTCTCTAGCAGTTTCTTTATCCATAACATAGCCCTCAGGCACAACAGGCAATTCATATTTATTGGGAGAATCTTCATCATCACTTTCATCAGTATTATCAGTTTCAATAATTTCATTCTCTCTAGCCTTAGCAAGTTGTTCATCAAGAAATTCACCAAGTGGCATAGTAGTATCAAGCATAGAAGTAGTTTCATCATAAGTATCATGCATAGTAGAAGTGGCATCATCAATAACATGCGACATATCAGAATTAATAGCAGAAGCAGGCTTAGGTGTCGCAAGCTTACTCAAAACACAAGGTGAATCAAGTGCAGAGCTAGATGGCAGTTCCTTACCTCCCCTCGTAGTTGAGGGATAAATTTTTGTTTTCTCGTCTTTCAAGTTCCTCATAGTGACCAGCAGATATAAATCCCAAGTGACTCAAAGAATAGAGCTATGCTCCCCGGCAACGGCGCCAGAAAATAGTCTTGATAACCCACAAGTATAGGGGATCGCAACAGTTTTCGAGGGTAGAGTATTCAACCCAAATTTATTGATTCAACACAAGGGGAGCCAAAGAATATTCTCAAGTATTAGCAGTTGAGTTTTCAATTCAACCACACCTGGATAACTTAATATCTGCAGCAAAGTGTTTAGTAGCAAAGTAATATGGAAGTAACGGTAACGATAGCAAAAGTAATATTTTTGGGTTTTGTAGTGATTGTAACAATAACAGCGGAAAAGTAAATAAGCGAAGAACAATATATGAAAAGCTCGTAGGCATCGGATCGGTGATGGAGAATTATGCCGGATGTGGTTCATCATGTAACAGTCATAACATAGGGTGACACAGAACTAGCTCCAATTCATCAATGTAATGTAGGCATGTATTCCGAATATAGTCAAACGTGCTTATGGAAAAGAACTTGCATGACATCTTTTGTCCTACCCTCCCGTGGCAGCGGGGTCCTAGTGGAAACTAAGGGATATTAAGGCCTCCTTTTAATAGAGTACCGGACCAAAGCATTAACACATAGTGAATACATGAACTCCTCAAACTACGGTCATCACCGGGAGTGGTCCCGATTATTGTCACTTCAGGGTTGCCGGATCATAACACGTAGTAGGTGACTATAGACTTGCAAGATAGGATCAAGAACTCACATATATTCATGAAAACATAATAGGTTCAGATCTGAAATCATGGCACTCGGGCCCTAGTGACAAGCATTAAGCATAGCAAAGTCATAGCAACATCAATCTCAAAACATTGTGGATACTAGGGATCAAACCCTAACAAAACTAACTCGATTACATGAAAAATCTCATCCAACCCATCACCGTCCAGCAAGCCTATGATGGAATTACTCTCGCACGGCGGTGAGCATCATGAAATTGGTGATGGAGGATGGTTGATGATGACGATGGCGACGGATTCCCCTCTCCGGAGCCCCGAACGGACTCCAGATCTGCCCTCCCGAGAGAGTTTAGGGCTTGGCGATGGCTCCGTATCGTAAAACGCGATGAATCCTTCTCTCTGATTTTTTTCTCCCTGAACGTGAATATATGGAGTTGGAGTTGAGGTCGGTGGAGCTCCAGGGGGCCCACGAGGTAGGGGGCGCGCCCAGGGGGGCAGGCGTGCCCCCACCCTCGTGGAAAGGGTGTGGGCCCCCTGGCCTTGATTCTTTCGCCAGTATTTTTTATTATTTCCAAAAATAATCTGTGTGGAGTTTCAGGTCATTCCGAGAACTTTTGTTTCTGCACATTAATAACACCATGGCAATTCTGCTGAAAACAGCGTGAGTCCGAGTTAGTTCCATTCAAATCATGCAAGTTAGAGTCCAAAACAAGGGCAAAAGTGTTTGGAAAAGTAGATACGACGGAGACGTATCATCGGGGTACCGGCTCCAGCGTGATGGAGGAGGGCGGCGGTGGATTGGGCGCTATGGGATGGAGGATGGAGGAGGCTGGGGTTTCGCGGCTGGTGGAGAGGGAGTTTTGGCGCCCACATAGTATGAATGGGGAAACGGAGGGAGGCGGGGAATTAAGGGGGAACAATGTTTCGGTTTGGGACACGCTTGTTTGAAATTTGGGGAAAGTTACGAACTTTGCCCCCATCTAAAATTTCGGAAATATTGCGGGTTGGGGGTAGGACAGTAATCTCAGGTGTCCCAAATGTGGGCGGGATAGATTTCAGCCGAGCGCATGGGTGTTTAGGCACCCACGGTGTATGAATGCTTCTCGGAGGCGGTTGAGACTGGCCTCTTGGTGAAGTTACAAACCTACCCCGGTTTAGACCTTTGGACATCAGGCCGATAGGCTACACGGGCCAGAGTCAGGACAGTAATTTCCTACCACCAAACATTAGTCTCGCGCGGTTTCGGGTGACCAGAGGCCTATTTGGCGCTTCGTTCAATATTTGGGAGCAGAAGCATTAACGTTTTCGGTTCTCTTGAATTGAACATTCAGGATTTGTCAAACTTCACAAATCTTTACTCTTGAAAATCCTAAAGCTACGATTATTTTGGAATGGAGGTGGTACATTTGAATATACATTGTACACGAGTATATATTAAAAAATATGCAACTTACCTCAGTTCATGCATGGTTCCAGATATAATCTCCTTTTGCAAAAAAAGTTAGGCATGCGTATGAATATATATATAGCATGTTCAAACGCACAACAAAGATTGATGCCCCCCTTTACATCTAATTTACAAATGCCATTATCTCGGGTTCAAATAGATGAATGCACTTCCTATGAATTCTAATCTTCGAAACCCCCTTTATGTTGAATTCGACATGTATTCTATTTCGTAGCTAGCAATTTGGAATGTATCCATGCAAGTGACAAATGTATAAAGTGCTTCACACTAACAACATGGAGTGCACTAATTAATGTTTATATATGAATTGCAAAAGCATCCATTGCCTGTATTTCAAACCGCTCTCACTCTATGGATCAACAATATGAAATAAACACATGCACATGCTAGAATTCAATAGAGTATGGGCGTCTGATATACCAATTTTTGTCCATACGCAATGCAAAATTCATGAACTCATCCAAAGTTAATAATGCCATTTATATTTTAATTGAATGCGTAGAACCGCCTTTTACACGTAGATGCACTATGCCTCGGCCCGTTCTCACAAACGCGCTCTATATCTCTCTATCTACTGCATAAGTGCACACACTTTATATGCATCGGCATTTCTCTTTCACACATGCTCACAATCTCTCTCGGGGTGTCGGGGAGTCTCACGCACATGCTCTCTCTGTATCTCTCTCTCTCTCTCTCTTTCTGACTACTATGTACCACTCTTTTCACTAATCTCAGTTGGAAAACAGTATTTCTCTCACATGCATATACACACACACACGGTCTCTACTAGCCCTCTATACGCACATATATGTGCCTACGTGTCTCCCGCACGCACATTATCTTTAGGCCTCTCTCGCACACATTGCCCCCCCCTAGACACACCTCTCTCTTAGTAGTTGGTAGATATGATTCCATCATATCATTCGGTAGGATATCCCTGACTGTTAGGCTGGATGGTAATACGAGGCAAAGTTTTACCCTAGTTCGGACCCTTGCAATTGAGGAAAAAGCCTACTCCTGGTACTGTATATTAGTGATAGTTGTGTGTACAAAGTACACGTGAATACCAGGCATTGTGCGTGTGTGTATACTATTGACGAACTAGCCCCCAAGCTTCTATAACATACTGGGGGCCTAGGGTTACAAATCATATATAGTCGGCTTATCACCAGTGGGGATAGAGTCCTCCGCGACTCTGGTAGCT
This sequence comes from Aegilops tauschii subsp. strangulata, assembly GCF_002575655.3. Lineage (NCBI taxonomy): Eukaryota > Viridiplantae > Streptophyta > Magnoliopsida > Poales > Poaceae > Aegilops > Aegilops tauschii. The sequence continues at coordinate 159,811,870 of NC_053040.3, read as the reverse complement.
AGCTTCGTGTTGTACGCCGATCCTCCACATGGGTCTTCGTATAACGCGTCTCGATCCAACCTATGTGGCACAGGATGGAACCGACCCATGAGTCCTCATGTTGACCCACCACAACTAGAAATGATGTGCCCACCACACCACACACGCAATTGGCCACTAAGAAAATAAGCATATACAATAGTACAATGTTATACATGAAAGTTAATTGCATGGTGCATCCAAAAATATTTGTTCTGCATTGTGAATGTTTATATATTCTCCTAAAATATTAGTCACGGGAAAGAGAAACGAAGGGCATATCTCTCCTTGTCTCCACCGGACATCCCCTCTTTCTACACCACTTTCACGTACGCACACAAACTATCTCTCGGCCCTCTAAAAGTATGCATGTCCACGACACATCACACATGACGGTCACTGTATTTCAAGCTAAAGCACTATACGGGCACTGGAGTTCAGAATATGCTCATTACGGTCACCGTATACATTCTCGTGGTAGTCATACGGTATCTAGCTCATGATACATCTCCGTATTTTCTTGATGACACTGACGGACTTTGCATTTGATGCGTGCTCCGTATTTTGTTGACGACACTTATGGTCATTGTATTTGAAGCAAAAGCACGATATGGTCACTGGACTTCAGAATAAGCTCATCACGGTCACCACATACATTTTGTCGTGCTAACCAACATGTGGTTGGATGGTTAGGAGGATAGTGGTTTCTCGAGCCCACCAGGGTTAAAGTCCCGGTGCTCGCATTTATCCTGGGTTAATTTCAGTATTTTCGGGCAATGTGCGTTCAGTGGGAGGAGACGTTCCACTCGACTACGAGGCACCTATGGTGACTTCGTAAAATCTCAAGATCATATGCTGGCCCACTCTCTCGAAGGTGCTCATAGGGGTAGGGTCTGCGTGTGTGCGCTTATAGCGGTGAGTGCTTGCGCGTATATATATGAGCCCTTACGTCTATACCATGTTAAAAAAATACATGTCATGATTATACGGTCACTGGCTCACCCGTACAACTCCGTATTTTCTTGATGACACAATCAATTGACCAGTCAAACGTTCCCCATGGCGCAACTAGTGTTGCACCATCGGGGCGCGTAACCGTTGGGCCCACCTGTCAGCCCGTATATGAAAGAAAGAAATGGTAGTTTGAGTTTGTACTGTGTTAATAAAATACATTTTAGGGTGATCATACGGTCACCGGCTCACCATACAGCTCCGTAATTTGTTGATGACACGATCAATTGACCAGTCAAACGGTCCACATTCAGCAGCGCACATTACCATAGGGCCCACCCGTCAGCGCGTATATGAAGGACAGAAATGGTAATAAATTAGTGGTCAGTGGGTACTCGAAGTCGTGAGACCTCTGGTTGGCAGTCGCCGGCGGTGGGGGCGCGTTGATTGGGCGGTGGGGTGGGGGTCGCCGGAGAAAAAGCTCGGCGCGGGGGGGGGGGGGGATAGAGGGATGGCCGGTGCGGCGGCGGACCGGCGGTGGGGAGTGATTTTGGGGCGGGCGGGGCGGCGTCGCGGCGCGGGCCGGCCACGGGCGGCGGGGGCCGGCGGTTCGGCCGGTGGTGGCTGGCGGCTCAGGGGGGTGGAGTTTGATGATAAACTGCAGGCCCTTGATTTCGTATCCAACGACTGGAAAATCTAATGACCAGAGATGAAAAAGTCAGTCGACTGACATGTAGCCTCACCCCGCACGTACACATGCACGCACGCAAGACATGCACGCATGCAGGCGTGCAACACTGACACGTACACATAACGAACACACGCACGCATCCAGGCGTGCAACACTGAGACATACACATGCATGTACGCACACATGCATGCAACACTGAAATGTACCCTTGCACGCACGCAACACTCGCACGCCTGCATGCACACAGCACACGACGCAAGACACACGCTCAACCTATACGTGCATGCACCCTTTGTTAAGGACATGGATTGTTACGGGTATTAATCAATCTTATCTGTGATAAGCAGAACATTGATGTTTGCAGCGGTCTTTATGAATCACAACGTATCGAACGGGCTATCAACATAGTAGGCTTATCTACATGAAAAGAATGATGTCACACTCAATGAACAATCATCGGTTTATGAAATGCCCGCTTCTGACCGCCCTGGCCCACCAAAGGTTCCTCTGCTGTGCGCTGCCTGCGTTGGGTCACTGACATGCAGGCCATGTACCCAAAGAGCCCACACATCCATGGAAGAATGGCGCGGTGTCCTACGTCAGAGTCGAGGGCGCCACTCGCTGCACGCACGGCTGAACACGCCTCCTTGACGCATTCAACGCGTCCATGAAACCCGCCCGTGTGGAAGCGAGAAACCCACTCTGGACACACGTCCGTTCATGACTGGGCCGGCATTAAACGCAACACCGGCCGAGCTCCTCCCGTCCGCTGTCTGTTTAATCTCCTATTTAAATGAGGCCAAACGCCGGCCAAGAATCGCACACCTCCGTCGCTCCCCTATCTCCTCCTTCACCATTTTGTCCACTCTTACAATGGCTTACGAAGAGTAGTTATTCCGCACAAGCCATTTGTCTAGGTTTGTATCTCTCACACACACCCATGTAGGTGGGGGACATGCACGAAGAGTAGAGGTGCACACACGGCGCACGTACTCCCGTCTCTTTCCCAACCACACCCGCGCGGGTACACGGTGGAGCTCATTTCTGTACGAAAAGGCAGCCCACGTGGTAATTTGACCGTGTACTGGTTGTCCACTTGGTGGAGGGAGGACCGTCTACCACGGGTGAACAAACAAATTGCGACCTGACGCGTTATGTTAAAAAAGAGGCAAACCATGTGGGTCCTACCTTAGAGGCAATTCTCTATACTCTAGAGTACTTTTGATGTGTCCCGTCAACTCGCAGAACGAGGAGAAGCTTGCTTAGTATGCCATCTCCCCCGCCCACGGGCGCGGTGGCTCGCAGGATGAGCTGAAGCTTGCTTACTAGTAGTAGTATTGTACGCCTTACGCCCGCTCCCTCGCCCACGCGCGCGGTGGCTCGTAGGACGAGGAGAAATTTTTACTACTCCCTCCGTTTACTCCTCGTCCCTACTACCTTGGTTAGAGAGATTATCATATTGTTTGGAATATATATGTCCTTTAGTACTCCCTCCATTTACTTATACAAGGCCACTATAAAAAAATACATTTTGCATCTATACAAGGCCACAAATAGTAATCGAGACAAAAGTTACTACTCCCTCCTTTCCAATTTATGGGTCAATTTCAAAATCTCTCCAACCAAGGAAGACAGTGAGTGGTCGAATTAATTTCGTACTCCTAGTTTGCACAAGTAATTAGTACACTCATTTTTCTCAAGAAGTTATGTTTACCGAGGCATTAATTAGAACGAATGCATGAATGACCACTAAATTTCCATGAACTTCTACAAGCATTGGTGAGTTTTCTCTTGACACTGCTTGCATCGGGTGATCTAATGCACCTCGAAATCCAACATGTGATGGTACTACTACTAGTAGTAGAACTGAGACTTATAAAACGGAAAAACGAATGTTTTTTAGATGAGCCCCATAAACCCTAGTGGGTATGTACTCCGTAAAATCAGATTTTCCCAAAACTAAGTCGCTCAACCTTTATTTGCTTGTTTCCCTTCCTGCCTCCTTGCCTCGAATAGACTATGCCAAACTCCCCTGCCTGCCGCGTGGGAAAAGACCCACCCTCGCCTTTTTTTAGTCCGGGTTTGTATTGATGGACCGCGCGAAGAAGCAAAAACCCAAGCCGTGTCGTGTACTCCTTCGTCGACGCTCGCTTTCATGAATTCTGTACTTCCTGTCGCCGACATGTGGGACATATAGCAACCGGGTCGATGTGTCAAGCACCAAATAACAGTGCAGAACAGCAGGGGGGATGCACCCTAGTCGTACCGCCCCAATAGTAGTAGTAATGAGCAATGAGACGTCAAATCACAATGCCGCACCTTCCCAGACGGACGAAGCAACCATTATTTCACACTTCGGTTCGCCATCATCTCAAACCACGTAGTATTGCTTCTGCCTCAAGAGGGACATGCGCATCGCGTTGGTACATCATGACACCTGGGACCGCATGACAAGCCATGCTCCCCCGCCGATCGCTCGGTAAAATCACCTCATTTTTACTACTACACTTCCTCCGTATCGATTTACATGGCATGCACGTCGTTCTAGGTTGAGAATTTAACTGGCTATATATGTGATGAACAGTATATGTTTAGAAACTACATCTGCTTAATAATCCAATGATATACTTTTTGTGACATAGTAACTCGGATTTAGTTAGTCAAATGGATGACCTAGAACTACGTGCACGCCCTATATACCGAGACGTCTAAAAAACGAGACAGAGATGGTAGTTCAGTATGTATCTTTTTAGATTAATATAGTCGAGATTCACCAAGGAGCAAAACCAAGTGGTAGGCTGCACCTGTCGTGTTGGCGTAGCGACTCAAGCAGGGTCAGTCTGCACACGAAATGGCGACACACTTAACAGGACCCCTTTAGCCGACATGTGGCTCATCCACCGTATTGTTCCACGTGCGATGCCCCAAATTACAGTTCGGAGCAGCGGTTGGAATTGGAGGCACCCCAGTCGTAGCGCCGCAGTAGTAGAAAATGAGCGATGAGGGGTCAAATCACAAAGCCCCACCTTTCCCGCATTATGATGGACGAACGAAGCAACCATCATTTCACTCTAGGGCGCAAGAGCATAAAGAAAAGAGAAAACCAATGATGCGTGCGACAGCTACCTAGGGCACCCTAGGGTAGGGGTCTCCACTACAGATCATTTTTTTAAAACGCCTCCACTACAATTCGGCTTCTCCCTCGTCCTCTTGAAGAAAACTGATGATGCGTGCGGCGGTAGGGTTTGTAGGAGTACTACTAGGGCGTGCGGGGCCACGTCGTAGTAAACGGGAGAGGGATTGAGTTCGAGTTGACGCCTTAAATATGTGTGGGTCGCTTGGTTTTAAGGGAACGAGGCAGCATTTTGGGTTCGGGGACCAGTGGAGATATAGTACGTACAAAAAATTGTGGATGTAGGTTCGACCGAAAGGTAATGATGCATGGGCCCTGCATTTTGATATACCCGGGGCTGCGTGAAATTTGCTACTCTACTCAAAACTAGTAAGGTACACATGCATTGAACGCATGAGATTTCGAAACCAAATTATGAATAAATACACACTATAGCATGTAAAGCTTTGAGTCATATATGCATGATGTAGATGTTCGTTTAGTTCTTATAGTTCATCTCATTGAAAATCAATTAGTTTTACAAAAATGTTAACATTCATGGGGTTGTGCATTGTAAAGCATAAAGTAAAAAACAAATAATGGCTATTCATTTAGAAAAAAATCAATTATGATACGGAAGATTCTAGAACAAAGGAGAAGTGCTTGTGTTTTGAGGTTTGTGCGTTATGCTTAAGTTCAACCATGGAGTCCTCTAAATTGTACATGTGGCAGATCTGGTGAAATGTTGATGATATCCAACGGCCAGTAGTGCTTGGATTTGCCATCTCTGCACTGTCGGGTTAGCTTCATCCAGCGACCATCTTTCAAGTTATTCGCACACTATATAGTTCTTTAGCCATAGTTGCATGTCTTGGAAAAAAGCTACTAGTGGGTTGTACTAGCTATTTAGGAATAGAAGATGTATACATGGAAATTGTAGGGAAAGAGATGACATGGAGTATCTCAATTCCTATGAGTAGGGATTGGAAAAGAGATGTCATTTGGTTGACATCATAGGAACTTTTCTATTGAATCTAGAGATGACATGTATCTCAATTCCTATGAGGAGGGATTAGAAAAGAGATGTAATTTGGTTCATATCATAGGAACTTTTCTATTGAATATACGCTAATGTTTATTTTCCTTTGAAATTATGGGAGTATAGGAATCCATTCATATGAACCAAGTGGCTCTAAAGCTATAGAAATGATACCATGTTTATTTCCTTTGAAATGTGGAGTATATAAATCTATTCCTATGAACCAATTGGCTCTAAAGGAAAAAATCCTATAAAAATCATATCATATAGAGTTCCTATGATATTCCTCCACACCAAAGGATGGTTGAAATTGCTGCAGGTGATACGATGGTCTTTCTTTGTAGACTCCTCCCCCATCTTTATAGTTACCTCTCGAAGATGAATGAAATGATATATACAGGGTATTCTACATGTGCAATTTGGTACACGAAAATTCGGTAAAAGTTTGTTAGGTTCGAATTTTCAATAAAGCTATATGCACTGCATTTTGGAACGGAGGGAGCATACGACAGTTGCTAACACTCATGTGGAAGATTTTTGTGTAGGAGGAGTGGCTGTTCTATTAAATGACATGGCAAAACTGACACTGTCGGATGCCGATCTAACGGTTCTTACGGCGTTCGTCAGGAAAAGGCTTGTGGCAAACGTTTGTCGGATAATGATTTACGGACACAAGCATTGCATTGATACGTGCCCCCCTCTCTCTCGCGCACACGCACCCTCCCGAGTCCTCTCGCACCCGCCGTCTATCTGCAGGTAGACGTCACACACATATGTGCTCTTCACACCCTACCCTCAGAACTTCTAAAAACAAAAGACATCTCGCACATTTTATTTTAGCTCACACGTCACACACTTATACTATTACTCTTGTGGCGAACATTCTTTGGGCATAGTATATTGTACTCTCACGAAGAGAAGCGATGCACGCACGCACTAGTTCTCTCACACCCACTCGCGGGTACACGTAGGAGCGCATTTTTTTGAAGCTGGTACAACAAAATCACTCCACTATATATATAAGCAGGAGCCTTAGCGCTTGCTTTACTAGGGTTCCTCTCGTTCACTCTCTCATGCTCTCCAGATCTAAGCAAGTCATAGGTGGCCACACTCTCTCTCAGCTCACGGCTGGTCACAAATCTGGCCGGACAACCTCGATCGGAGCAGGGGTGCAGGTGCATCGTTCACGCTGTCGTCGGTGGCGAGGGAGGAGACTAACGGCTGCCCGCACGTCCCGATCGGCGGCCGTGCCGTTCTCTCCGAGAGAGTGCCGGCTCCGGAGGGCCTCCGACCCCTTCTTCCAACCTGCAGTATTGTGGCCAAGATGCGGCCTCCCGACGCCATCTTTGCCACATGCTGATGACCCTCAGGTATATATTCCTTCGAAACCTGCCTTGCTCTACTGCCCCAGCTGCCCACTTGGCTTCGTGTGGATCTTTTTCTACTTCCGTCCGCTGTTCCAAAGCCACCTAGACTTTTACTATTATTAGAGGTAAAGCTAGTTCATACAGTCGACTCTAAGAGTTGGTTCAAACAGGGAAGAAAGTGGGAAAGTTGTAGCATGAATCTTGGACTTGGTTCTAAGAGGAAACGGGGGAAAGTAGTAGATACTGGCTACCCAACCGGTCTCTTGGTTGAAAAGATGAAGAAAGCATTGTGGATGGCGAAGGGTGGGGGGAAGTGGACCTATCTCTTGGTTGAAAAAGGAAAGAAAGTGACGGGTGTTGTGGGACAACGCAAATGAGAATGAGCAGGTCTAGATTTCCGGTGCTCACATAGAAAAATGTCGCCGAGGAGATAAAAAATGGGACAAATGCAGACATGCTGCGTGAGTGTTTGCCGCTCTCGGCAACCACATCTGCCTCACCACTTTATGCCCCTGCTATCCCTACGCCCATATCGCTACCGTTAATGTAAAATCACATGAAGCATTAAGCAATGCCACCTAATGTCACTATAAGTAATGGTCTAGTGCCGTCGATAAATTGAAGCGATGCCACCACCATTTTATGAAGTGCTTCTGTCTTGCTTTATTTCCCATGAATTGTGTTTTTGCAGTTACACTTAAATCTCACACCGCTAACATTGCTTCATCCCAGTGGAACTGCACAAATTTGATTGCACGTTTACTAACCATGTGCTACTCTCATGACAGTAATACTAATGCTATTGTTCTGCATGTTAATCTAGTGGCAGTGTTGATGTGATGTGATGCTACTTACTTAAGGACACTTTCAAACTGTCAATCTAGTGCCAATTATAACACAATAGATGCTACCGTTAATCATACGCCACTGCAAATATCTGCCACTGTTTAAATAACCGTATTTCGTATTTGCGCAAACAGGGATGTCTGTCTCCATATCGTTTCGGGATGTCTGTATCTGTATCGTTCTATCCGCGCAATCAAAAGCACACACCTTAGTTTTAGCAGAACTGCGCAAAATGAGATGGATATCCCTCGTTGCCGTCGTCTAACCACTCGTCTTCCAGGTATTCCTACATTGGTAGTTACTAGGTAGAATGACCAACGCAATATAAAAGAAGTTGATTCGTACGTTTTACTTCCTGATTGCAGTGTAGGGACGAGCGAAAACAACTGCATCCTAGTCCGGAATGCACTTTCTACCAGTTCATCCATGGACCGAGGACTAGCTGGCACGGCTGCACGGTGGTTTTTTGGACAGGTGCGCGGACAAGAGGCATTGTGGTTTGCTTATTTCTGCAAATAGTGGTGCTTAAATTTAGTGGAATGCACAAGAATTTCAGCTGGTCAGTACACTACATGGTTCAGTTCAGCATTCCAGCTAAGAACACAATTATATTTGGTTATTCTAGAATGAGAGAACCTAACCCTGGATGGTGGCAACAAGAAAAAACCAGAGTGAACTCCAGGAAATTTAAGCCTACCGGGAGGCCCTTTTCTCAGAGAAGCCTTGCTTGTTTTTTCCTGATTTGTAAACCTTCTCACAACTTTGTCTTTTGCTGTGAACTAGTATATGTTTATTATGTTCTATGAATCATTGAGATGTATAAAATTGCTTAACTTATGCTTTTCAAGTTTTTTATGAAGCCGAGTTTAATGTCAGTGTTCCACATGAACGCTGGACTAGCGTGTCAACGTTTGGAATTTACATTGTGGCCTCAGTTAATTGCATGAACCACTGTAACAAGATACATAGTTGCTTATATGTCAGACAACAGATTGTTGATTGTTAGGTGGTCGATAGCCTAGTGTTGAAGCGAGCTGAGCCAATGTGTCGTGTTTTGCACAACTGCTTACAAGTGGGGTAGCACCAACAGTGTTTACAAGTACTTATGTATACATCGGCGCACAGTTCTCGAATGAGTACTCTATTTCATCAAGACACACACTACTCATATGATAAAACTAGTGAGGACGCATCTGTTTCGGCGACAATTACGATGATTCACGGGCACACAAAAGTAGCAGCAGTTCCCATAGACGGATTCAAACAGAGTACTAGCCCCAGAGGGCTCGATAACAGGCAAGGTTCGGATAATTAGACACAATGCAAACTACTATTAAACACTACCCGGGGCAACTATTTCATGCCTCGATCTAATTTGGGCTGGACACAAGACGGACCTTGCCATGAACATCATCGAGGACGTCCGGCAGTAGCTCAATCCTGTGAACCTTGATGAAGACAACCTTGTGGCCTTGCCACTCATAAACTTGTTTGTGGAGGCATGCCACATCATCTTCCTGCGTAAGCTTGACAAGAACAGTATGCCTCACAAACGAAGGAGTAGCTTTGAACTTCTTGTGCTTCATTACACCCTGGACAACACGCCTGACAATAGAGGCTGGAATACAACTCTTCATTGGTATAAGTGCAAATGGCTTCCAGGATCCAACAGCCTAAAAAATCTGTTTTCCTGGTGCGTATATTCAGGTCATCCGCCTCATAGCGAGTGACATGTACAACCACACAATCCTTGTCTGCATGAGGGCTCTAATTGAAACAGAACAAATTCTGAATTACTTTCCAGTATAAGAAACACAAGTTATTTAAACCACTATGTATAGCATGGCATCGAAGCTAATAAAATTTTGCATTATTCATCACCACATACTTAGATGAAAAACCACAATCGAGATCGGCAAAGAAGAAAATCACCTTGGGAAGCTCAGGGGGGGGACACATCCTCGAAGGGGGAAAACTGCTCCTGCAGTGCCACGGGGGCTGTAACCTCAAACAGGGCGTTGACCATCTCAGTAGTGGCCGTGAGCGTATCTGGGGTCGGCTCGGTGGCTGCCTCCATCTTCTTGGAGCTCTCTGTCTCGTGGGGATCAGCCTCCTGCGTCTGCTCCAATATCGGCAGATCTTTGCCTGGTTCTCCTTGGTCCATCATGAAACTGACGAATACTAGGAGACCACTGAAAGGAAAACACAATCGCAATGACAATGAAACAAAAAAGAGAGTGAGGATCGGTTACTGCTTTGCAAAAGTTCTTTTTTTTCTCTGAACGAAAATATACCAACATCACGGATCTGCTTACCTTCCCTTCGTTGGGAGAGAAGAACAGTGGCAGATGCGAGTGTTGCCTTTCTTGAAGACGGTGAGGGAGAAGGGGATTCAGCGAAGAGTGAAATGATGGTTGCTTCGTCCATCAAACTTAGACTGCGGGGAGGTGGGGTTTTGTGATACGACGGCTCGTTATTGCCGCGCTACGACCGGGGTGACTCTCCGCCTGCATATTGCCTTCTAATTTGGTGGATGGCATTTGGGCCCATGCGCTGCATGTCCCGCATGTCGGTGAACAAAAGTATAACGGCATTCCGTAGAGGGAGACGTTTCGATGACCTAGGAGGAGCCAGAAGCGGTATTGTATCCACTGTACTAGTAGTACTTGTTTTTCTGGGTAGCTGTAGAGTGTCTCCACTGTACTAGTAGTAATTATTTCTCTGGGCCCAAGACAAAACAGCCCATCCACCCTAGTAAATAGTAAAATCAATTCAAAAGTCCATATATTTACTGAATGAGAGGCGCTACCCACACCCAGCACACCGCCCCCCACTTCTTCCTCCTCACTCCCACCCACCTCACGTCAGCTCGCTCCACTCATACCCCCAAATTCCTCACCTCACTCCTACAGAAAACCCCAGCTCCCCTTCTTCCTCACTACTACAGAAAAACCCCAACTCCCCTTCTTCTTCACTCGCACTACAACTAGGCTCGTCATTCGTTACTCTGCTCAAATCCGTGAGCGCGACGCGACACCCTCAAGGAAAACGGAGTCGGCTGACCCCAGCGCCAAGAAGATGAGGCTCCCGCCAGCGGCGACGCCTGTTGTAGATCCCGCACCTGGCAGCGCGGGGAGAAGCGGCGACCCCGCCCCCACCGGATCCCAGGAACCCATAGAATCTCGGGTGGACCGCATCAGCGATCTCCCGGACGCCGTCCTTGGGGAGATCATCTCACTTCTCCCCACCAAGGATTGCTGCCGCACCCAAGTCCTCTCAATTTGATGGCGCCCTCTATGGCGTGCCGTGCCCCTTAATCTCGACTGTCGTCAGCTATCTCTCTTCAATGATTTTGAAATCCCCAGAGCCATCATCTCCTCCCACCAGGGCTCCGTTCAAAGCCTCTGCATCCCGTCATGCTACATGAGCAAGCATACCATGCCCACGGTGGACGCCTGGCTGAAATCCCCTGAATTCACAGAACTACAGCCGCTTGAGTTCTACAATTCCCCTGGAAATCACCTACCAGATACCGAACGCCATCCACCTGTGCCCTCAGCACCGATGTCCATCTCGCGGTTTTCCTCCTCTCTCCACACCGCCACCTTTGCGCTGTGCAACCTACCAGACAATCTGACACTAAACCTTCAACTCCCATTTCTCAAGAAACTTTCACTTGTGCGGGTTCGTATATCGGAGGCCTCATTGCACAGCATCATCCACTCCAGTTGCCCTGCCCTGGAGTGCTTGGTGCTTGTTTTCACAGTTAGAATCGGTTGTCTCCAAATAAAGTCGCCTAACCTTGTAAGAATTGGAATTTGTTTTGACAGAAGGCAGCTCATCATCCAAGATGCCCCTTCACTTCAAAGGTTGATCCTTGATTCTAGTTATTCACCATTGCAAATAACCGTCCTCTCTGCGCCTAAATTGGAGACCTTGGGTGTAATACATGATCTCTGTGCTCATTTCAATATGGTGTTTTGCTCCACAATTCTTCAGGTACTTTACATTATCATCTACACTTGTAACCATAAGCTGCATTTTAAATTTCTGCGCATAAGTTATATGTCATCTTGGAGTACACATTTTGTACTAATATTATGTTCTATGCTCAATGAAGAGTTTCTCCATGGATGGCCTATCAATGGTGCTGGATTCTATCAAGATCTTATATATCCAAATGAATAGTTTTGATTTGAACAAGATTATTGGCTTGCTGCAATGCTTTCCATGTCTGGAGAAGTTGTATATAAAGGTGATAATTTCACGCACATTGGAAGCCCGCATATAGTGTACTAGAATTAACCGTTCAGTTGTTGCTCTTTCGACACTCTTTTTTTAGACCTTAACTGTTTTCAATCTTCATGTCTATTTAGGCAACAGGACAGGGTAAGAAAGTTATAACCAATCGGTGGATTCATAAGCATCGGGATTTTCTCACTTCTCATGAGATTCGATTGAAGACAATAACGCTAGAACGATATGTAGACAACCGTGCAAACACTAGATTTGCCACATTCTTCCTACTGAATGCGAGGTTACTATTGTCCATCAGGCTTATGTTTAGCAGCAGCATGGTTTTGACGGATGGGTATGTGGAAGAGCAAAAAAAGGACTTTCAGGCGGGCAAAAGAGCTTCTGAACGTGCCGGGCTTCTATTTACAACATATTGTGGTCATAATCCAGTAAATTTTACGACCCAGGATGTTCGTTCTATGGACCTGACCGATCCATTTGACTATGACTGCCGAAAACAGTGCTGGAGTTAGATGTTGTTGCCCTTTTCAACCTGGGTTTTTTTGTAAACCTGATGAACAATTAACCCTCATGCTTTTGTACACTTTGTAAGCTGGAGTTAGATGTTCTTGCCCTTTTCAACTCGGCTGTGACTGTCATATTTTCTTTGAAGCAAGGCAAATGGCTTGTCAGTCGTTTAATTTAGAGTGAAATATTGTAACAACTAACAAATCCCAACCAAGGGAAATAACATCACTCTCGCCGGCTGCTTGAGCTCACTGTGCATTACAGAAGCCAAGTGATTAGCCCCCACCAGCACCCACAAACTTATTTCCAACTAGCACATTAAATGGGCTGTAAATTTTCATAGGAAAGGTTGCATGACCGTGACAGATTTGGATTCTGACATTTGGGACCCGCGAGGAAATAGCCTATCCAAGGTGGTGTCGACTTACTAGCCAGTCAACAAACGATTCTACCTACCAGCCATTGGATTGACATCCAGCATCTGTCGTGTATCTTCTATCCCTTGTCTTCTTCTTCCTCCAGCCACCCAAACCAAACCACCCCGTCGGCTCCGCCTGCTCCCGCCTCCCATGGCTGGCTGCGCCTCCGCCGCCCTATCGTACGTACCCTCCAACATTGGCCAGTCCCTCCCTCTATTCCCCACACGTCCTGTTATTCTCCAGCGACGTCAACCCCAACACGCACCCGCACCCGAACCAGTCAACCCTTGTACTCCCCTCCGCCTGCCACTGAACCGGCGCATCTTCCATGGCTCCTGTTTGTTTCGTCCGAGGCCTCGCCATCGTCCTCTGCCTTGCGGCCTTGGTTCGCTCGCCGTGTGCGGTGCGCCGCCCTCTTGCGTTGTCAACGTTGTCAACAACCGAGAGGAACAAGGAGATGACTGTACGTGGAGAGGATGACAGTAGGGACCCACCAACGTCATGGCAGTACGCAAGCAAGTGCTCTATATTACAAGCCCAAAAATATGCTTCCTCCTAATGGTTGGACATCTGGGGCTCACGCCATTGTCAATGTAGTCAATAAATGAGAGAATTACACTACGAGCGGCTGACACCAGGGACCCAGCAGGTTGCGTAGTTTATTTTTTTAGCAACAAGCAGTTGTTATTTATACTAGTTTTAGTGACGGATCAGGGTAACAACGGGGTTGTGCGGGGGCTGTGGCCCGTCTAGCCAGGGTTTTATTTATGTTTACCACATCATGAGCCCAGTTGTGTTTTTTTCTTGCTGAAAATGGCTAGCCCAGTTCTATTTTTTTAAGAAATACGCAAATGAGGCCTACTTGCTTTATCAGCCCTGCTAGGCTGCAAATCATTCAAGACGAGGAGAGTTTCATTCGGTTTGCCCAGAAATGGGCTGTACATTTTTAAAACACATCGAACCGGGAATTAGTTTCAATTTTTTTTCATTACAAGATTTTAAATTCCATGTGGACAATTATTTGGATTTTATATTTATATAAATTCTTTTTCAAAATAGTTTGAATGTGAATCGATATTTCGGGATTAAAAACAGTTGACCGCACCGAAATATGCAAAAATTCGTATACTTTTTAACCATGGCCACAATATGGGGTGTAATGCTAACAAAAAGAAGATGGGCTCCAAAAAAATTCTTAAGAATTAGCAAATGGGTTGTACATTATTAGAAATAATGCACACGAGAGCAGTGACTGTTGGATGTCCATCCAACGGCTGTCGTGCTTCTTCAATCTCTGCTTTTCCTGCTCCAGCCGCTCAAACAAGCGCCGGTGTGACTGCCTGCTCCCTCCTCCCACGGCCGGCTATGCTGCCGCGCAGGCCTCACCACCCCATCGTACTCCCATCACTGGCCTAGCCATCCCTCTACTCACCCACACCTGATGTTATTCTCCGGGGATGGCAGGCGAACCAGTAAACCCTCGTACTCCTCCGCGTGGGAAACAACTGCCGAGTCTTCCCTGGCTCTGTGCCGTTCCCTTCCTAGGCCTCGCCGTCGTCCACCGCCCTGGTCCTCTCAGCGCGGCCTGGTCAACATGGTCAATGAACGACATCCATCGGAAGTGGACTGTACGTGGAGAGGTTGACAGCTGGGTCCACGGTCGCACGCAAGGAAATGCCTCCTTATTACGAACAAAATAATGATTCCTCCACCTGACAGCTAGGACCCACGAGAAGGGCTTCTGTATTTTGCGAAAAAAATGTTCCCCCCGTTGACAGGTCAGACCCACCAGCTATATCTTCGCACGCAAGGAAGTGGCTCCTTATGACGCACAAAAAAATGAATACCCCCTGCTAGCTGGGACCCACCATAGTGGGCCTACTAAGTTGACGGGGACAGAGGGCTTTGTCAACTTAGTCAATATGAATGATTCAAGCTCCAGTGACCGTACGATGTCCATCCAACAGCCATAGTGCTTCTTCAACCTCTGGTCTTCTTGCTCCAGCCGCCCAAAGCAGCGCCGGTCGTGCCGCCTGCTCCTGCCTCCCGTGGCCGGCTGTGCTGCCGCGGAGGCCTCACCGCCCCCATACTACTCCCACCGCTGGCCAGGCCATCCCTCCACTCACCCACACCCCCTGTTATTCTGCGGCGATGGCAGCCTCACACCGCAGCCGAACCAGTGAACCCTCGTACTCCTCTCCACGTGGGCATCCACTGCCGCGTCTTCCCCGGCTCCGCGTCGTCCCCTTCCTAGGCCTCGCCGTCGTCCATCGCCTTGGTGCTCTCGGCGCGGTGTGGTCAATGTGGTCAACGACCGACTTCCATTGGAAGAGTACTGTACGTGGAGAGGCTGACAGCTGGGTCCACGGCCGCAGCTGGGTCCACGGCCACAGCCCAGTTTTTTTGTGATATGCCAAGTAAGTCGCTTTGTCAGGCCTGTCGGGCTGCAAATCTTTCAAGACGAGGAGAGCTTCATTCGGCTGGCCGAGAAAATGGCCTATCAGTAATGAGAAATGGGTTGTACATTTATAAAACACATCAAACCGGCAATTAGTTTCAAATTTCTTTTTTTCATTTCGAGATTTTAAATTGCATTGATTTTGATGCATGGACAATTTGTTGGATTTTATATTGATATACATTTGTTTTTAAAATCAGTTTGAATGTGACTCGAAATTTCGGGATTAAAAACAGTTCGGACCGCACCGAAATATGCAAAATTTCGTATAATTTTTGAACCGTGGCCACAATATGGGCTATAATGCTAACAAAAAGAATATGGGCTCCAAAAAAACCTTAAGAATTAGAAAATGGGCTGTAAATTATTAGAAATAATGGCAGATGGGTTGTATGCTATTTTCCACAGATTTAAGGCTTTCCTAAAAGAAGGTTGACACACAAGCAGTGACTGTTGGATTTCCATCCAACGGCCGTCGTGCTTCTTCAATCTCTGCTCTTCTTGCTCCAGCCGCTCAAACAAGCACCGGCGGGACTGCCTGCTCCCTTCTCCCCGCGACCGGTTGTGCTGCCGCGCAGGCCTCACCACCCCACCGTACTCCCATCGCTGGCCTAGCCATCCATCAACTCAGCCACGCCTGCTGTTATTCTTCGGCGACGGCAGACAAACCAGTAAACCCTCGTACAGTCGTACTCCCGTCCGTGTGGGAAACAACTGCCGAGTCTTCCCTGGCTTCGTGTCGTTCCCTTCCTAGGCCTCGCCGTCGTCCATCGCCCTGGTGCTCTCGGCGCGGCCTGGTCAACGTGGTCAACGACCGACATGCATCTGAAGTGGACTGTACGTGGAGAGGCTGACAGCTGGGTCCACGGCCGCACGCAAGGAAATGCCTCCTTATTACACGCAAAATAATGATTCCTCCACCTGACATCTAGGACCCACCGGAAGGGCCTCCGTATTTCGTGAAAAAAACATTACCGCCGCTGACAGCTCGGAACCACCAGCTATATCTTCGCACGCAAGGAAGTGCCTCCTTATTACGCACAAAAAAATGAATACTCCCCCTGCTAGCTGGGACACAGTATAGTGGCAGGCTGACTTGTGGGCCTACTAAGTTGACGGGGACGGAGGGCTTTGTCAACTTAGTCAATATGCACGATTCTAGCTCCAGTGACCGTACGATGTCCATCCAACAGCCGTAGTGCTTCTTCAACCTCTGGTCTTCTTGCTCCAGCCGCCCAAACTAGCGCCGGTCGTGCCTCGTGCTCCTGCCTCCCATGGCCGGCTGCGATGCGGCGGAGGCCTCACCGCCCCCTACTACTCCCACCGCTGGCCAGGCCATCCCTCTACTCACCCACACCCCCTGTTATTCTACGGCGACGGCAGCCTCACACCGCAGCGAACCAGTGAACCCTCATACTCCTCTACGCGTGGGCATCCACTGCCGCGTCTTCCCTGGCTCCGCGTCGTCCCCTTCCTAGGCCTCGCCGTCGTCCACCGCCTTCGTGCTCTCGGCACGGCGTGGTCAATGTGGTCAACGACCGACTTCCATTAGAAGAGTACTGTACGTGGAGAGGCTGACAGCTGGGTCCACGGCAGCCGCAAGGAAGTGCCTCCTTATTACGCGCAAAATAATTATTCCTGCACCTGACAGCGGGGACCCACCGGACGGGCCACCGTATTTTGTGAAAACAAATGTTTCCCCCCTGACTGCTGGGACCCACCAGCTATATCTTCGCACGCAAGGAAGTGCATCCGTGAAAAAAAAACGACTCGCCCCCTGACTGTTGGGACCCACCAGCTATATCTTTGCACGCAAGGAAGTGCTTGATAGTCGGGACCCACCTGGTCGAAGCGTACATAGCATTGTCATTCTGGTCGCGAACATGTACGTACATACTGGTCGATGTAGAGCGCGCACGTGTCGTAGTTGAGGCGTGCATGTACCATGTACACGTACGTACAGCGGCCAGTGTGCAAGAAAGAAAATACGGCCACGTACGTACATACGGGCGGGGTCTCGAACGCCTACTCGCGCATACGTACGGCCAGGGCTCGTGTACATGGCTGGGTCGGAACGGAGAAACTGCATCGTCATCGTGTTCATGGGGAGGAAACGAAATGCATCGTGTTCATCGGGAGGCAACGGAACGCGTGGGAGCCAACCGGCTTGGACGGAACAGCCGATGGAAACGAGGCCTGGCGTGCCGCATAACGGAGGAAACGGCCTTGTGTTCGACCGACCACGGTCAAAACGGGATCCTGTTCATCGGGAGTGGTCTGGCGTACCGCAAAACGGAGGAAACGGACCTCCTACGGTCGAAATGGGGGTCCTGTTGATCGGGAGGGGTGTGGCGTACCGCAAAACGGAGGAACGGACTTGTGTTGGAGCGCTACGGTCGAAACAGGGGTCATGTTCATCTGGAGGGGTGTGGCGTACCGCAAAACGGGACTCCACGGGATACTGTTCATCTCCACCGTCGACCCCCTCCAGCCTCCACGGGCTACTGTTCATCCACCGTCGACCTCCTCTAGCCTCCACCTGCGACTGTTCATCCACGGGCTCCTGTTCATCCAGCCTCCACCACGAGCTACTCCACCGGCTACTGTTCAACCAGCCCTCTCCACGGGCTACTGTTCAACCACCCCTCCATGGGCTACTGTTCATCCAGCCCTCCACCGTCTACTGTTCATCCAGCCCTCCACGGGGTGGTCCTGTTCATCCAGCCCTCCACGGGGTCCTGTTCATACAGCCCCAACCGGCTCGATCGATCGGGGTCCTGTTCATCCAGAGGCAACACCACGGGGTCCTGTTCATCCACCCCCACCGGGAACTATTCATCCAAACCCCCCCAGCAATGCTCACTGTTCATCCAGAGGCAGCATCGATCGGCTTCAGTTAGCAGCAGTAGCGAAGGAATCGATCGATCGGGTTTAGTTAACAGCCATCGATCGATCGCTCGGGTTCAGTAACGCGTAGCCTGCAGTGCAATCGCTCGGGTTCAGTTAGAGCCCAACACATCGCTCGGGTTCAGTTAGAGCCCAACGCCTCGCACCCATGCACGTGCGTGTACGAGAGAAACGCGCATCGCTCGGCCCCGACCACCCACCGTAACCGGGAACACCCCGATATTTTCCTCGCCCTCGCTTCTACCATGGTTTTTTCTGTCATGGACGGCCCAAAGAATGTCATGCAGCTGCATCTCCGGCCCACCCAGGATGAAAAGCCCATTTTCTGTCATGCTTTTTGTCATAGAAGTAGGAGCCCACCACATCTATGATAATACCGGGTTTTGTCACAATTATCGTCATAGAAGTGTCATAAGTATGACAGAAAAAAATTCGTTCGGACCAAAATGTCACGGATGTGTCTTTTTTTTGTAGTGTAATGTCTTAAATCATAGAAGAATTTTTTCTTTTGTTGGTATGTAAAGCTAGGTGGGAAATATTTAGCAACAATGTAATTAGCATAGTCAGCATACCAAGGAGTACTATTAGCAACATTTATTGCAACTAACTGCTCATCAGGAAAACTATCATCAATAGGTAGTGGGTCATCAAGCACATTTTCAAGCCTAGACAAGTTATCAGCTACGGGGTTCTCAGCTCCTTTTCTATCAATAATATGCATATCAAATTCTTAACAAGAGAACACAACGAATAAGTCTAGGTTTAGCATCTTTCTTTTCCATAAGATATTTAATAGCAGCATGGTCTATGTGAACAGTTACTTTGGAGTCAACAATATAAGGTCTAAACTTATCACAAGCAAACACCACTGCTAAGAATTCTTTTTCAGTAGTAGAATAATTTCTTTGAGCACTGTCTAGAGTTTTACTAGCATAATGAATAACATTCAATTTCTTATCGACTCTTTGTCCTAGAACAGCACCCACAGCATAATCACTAGCATCACACATAATTTCAAAAGGCAAGTTCCAATCAGGTGGTTGAACAATAGGTGTAGAGATTAAAGCTTTCCTGAGTGTTTCAAAGGCTTCTAAACAATCATCATCAAAAACAAAAGGAATATCCTTTTGCAAAAGATTAGTGAGAGGCCTAGAAATTTTAGAGAAGTCTTTAATAAACCTCCTATAGAAACCAGCATGACCTAGGAAACTATGAATACCTTTTATGTCCTTAGGAGATGGCATTTTCTCAATTGCATCAACCTTAGCTTGGTCCACTTCAATACCTCTTTCAGAAATTTTATGACCCAAGACAATGAGTTCATTAACCATAAAGTGGCACTTCTCCCAATTCAAGACAAGATTTGTTTGTTCACATCTCTGCAAAACTTGATCAAGATTGCTTAAACAATCATCAAAAGACTTCCCATAAACAGAAAAGTCATCCATGAAAACCTCAACAATCTTTTCACAAAAGTCAGAGAATATAGCAGTCATACATCTTTGAAAGGTAGCAGGTGCATTACATAAACCAAAAGGCATACGTCTATAGGCATAGGTTCCAAAAGGACAAGTAAAAGTGGTCTTTCCTTGATCAGGTTGAGAAACAGGTATTTGTGAAAAGCCAGAATATCCATCAAGGAAGCAAACATGTGTGTGCTTAGATAACCTTTCAAGCATTTGATCAATAAAAGGCAAAGGGTAATGATCTTTTCTAGTAGCTTTGTTTAATTTTCTGAAATCAATTACCATTCTATAGCCTGTAACAATTCTTTGTGGAATAAGTTCATTCTTATCATTAGGAACAACAGTTATACCTCCTTTCTTAGGGACACAATGAACAGGACTGACCCATTGTCGGGGGAACGACACCTATGGGATCACAGGGAATCCCTACTACGGTTAGTGGGGCACGGGGCTACACAAAGAGCAGGTCTAAAAGATCAGCACGAGGGGACTTTTACCCAGGTTCGGGCCGCGAACGATGCATAATACCCCAGTCCTGCTTTTGTGTGTATTTGGTGTTCTTGAGTTCTTTAACTAGCTGCAGTGCATGCCCAGTCCAAAAAGTCTGAATCCTTCTCTAGTACGCCTCGGGCCTCCTTTTATATGTCAAAGAGGTTGCCACAGTGGCACACATGAGGTGGAAAGTATGTATAGTGTACAAGTCTATCGCCTGGCACCATAGGACAAACGCATTTAATGCGCTGCTGACGTGCCCTCTTGCTTTATCGGGGACGGCAAGGAAACTCGTCCCGTCCATTGCCGCCTCGCCTCGCTCTGACGCGCGTGCAAGCTGACGAGGCATGCAGCGCCATGCTGGCTGGCTCGCTGTTGAGCTGGTGCGATGGCAGGGTGTTCACGAAGATCTGCATGCCACCACGCAGGTGCTTGACTAGTTGGCCTAGTGGTTGCTTGCTGTCATGTAGGTGCGTGCCTAGTTTGGTAGGCTAGTTGCCGCGTCGGAACGGCCGTGGGACAGCGAAACCTGGGTAGGTGCGGGCCTGGTTGTGGCCCCGCAGATGCCCCCGGCAAGGGTCTTGCTGGGGTCTTGTGGGCGTCCCCGGCAAGGATCTTGCCGGAGGTCTCATGGCCGTCCCGGCAAGGATCTTGCCGGGGGTCTTCGTCTTCTGGTTCCCATCTAGATTTGCAGGTCTTTGGTCTTCACAAAGATCCGCATGCCACCACGCAGGCGCCCCTGAGCCTTGGTCTTGATGTTTGTCGATGGTGTCAGGCTCTCAGGCTCAAGGGTGGAGGCCTTGATGGTGTTGGGCAAGTCGCCCAGACAAGGCTCTAGCCGGGGCTGTGTAGGCCGCCCCGGCAAGGGTCTTGCCGGGGGGAATCCACCTTGCCTCTTTTGCTCTTCATGCCTCTGGCTTGAGTGCTGCCTCGGCAGCCTTGTACCTTCCCTTCCTCTGCCCTGCTAGGCCCGGCCACAGGTGCGGCTACGACTGCTCGCGCACAAGTAGAGGGGTACAGAATGGCCCCTACTTTTGTACACCGACAGGAGCCCCCGGGCCTGGGCCACACATAAGCGCAGAGCGTTGTTGGGCCAGGCCCAGAACGGTGCGCGGGCACGCTTGGTAGAGTGTTAACTGCAGTAATCCCTTCGCTAGTTGCTCTTCCCCATGACCCGCATTGAGTGCATGGCGTGGGGGTCGTGCGTGGGATGGTTGCAGCGTGCTTGAGTCACCTCAAGGTGAATAGTAAAGAGGCGACCCGCGTCTTCCCCATAAAAAAGAGGAAACCGCAGGGGCGCTGCTCATTTACCCTCTGCGCCCTTTCCAGTCTTGGAACCGTTGTTCCCTTCTTCCTCAAGCGAAAATCGAAGCTCTCGCCTCTGCTCGCTGCCGCCGCGCCCCCATTGCCCTCGATCCTTCATCCCCTCCCGGTCGCCATGGCGCCCAAGACAAGCAAGGGCAAGGGAGCGGAAAAAGACGACGGAGGGAAGGAGGCGCCGGAGAGTGAGTTGGTGGAGCTTCGGACGCAGCGCGCCCTCTTCACCTCGACGGTCGATGCGCTCACCCTCAGGGACATGTTCAGGCCCCTGTGGGGAAGGGAGATGTCGGGGCACCCTTCCACGCGCATCGTCCCTGCCTCCTTCGCTGAGGCCGGTCCAAACCGGTATCCCTTCTTTGTCGATTAATGCTCCTGCGGGCTATGCCCCCCTTTCTCATATTTCTTCAATGACATCATGCACACCTACTGCTTCCACCTTCTGGATTTCGCGCTGAACGCCGTGGCGTGCATAGCCTTCTTTGCCCATCTTTGTGAGGGCTTTGCCGGAGTGCATCCCAGCACGGCGCTCTTCCGCCATTACTTCACCCCTCACATCCAGCCAGGGGGCGCCATCTCCGGCTGTATTACATGGATCCCGAGGACCCAGAGCAGGGGCACGTACCCGGAGGGTGCCCAGAAAGAGAGGTGGGACAAGTGGCGGGGCCGGTGGCGCTGGATCGAGGAGGCAGATCCGCAGGAGTTCTGCTGGGTCCGTCGGAGGCCGCCAGACCGCAGCAAGGACTGGGGCGAGCTCGATGCTGACGACAAGAAGCTCACGGTTGCCACCACCAGGATCCATCGCCTCACTTCGGCCGGGCTCAGCCTCGTGATGATTGGGGCTGACTTCATCTGCCGCCGGATTGCCCCACTGCATAGCAACGGGAGGTCGACCTGGGACTTCAGGAACGCGGCCGACGTCATGAGGCTCCGCCCCGGACTGAAACACAATTTCATGGTGCTGCAGCATGCTCATCTTTGCCAGAGGCTTTTTCAGCTCAAGGTTGATGAGGCCGGCGGGGTCGAGAGGACCGGCAAGGTCGAGAAGGCCGGCAAGGCCATCAAGGTCGGCGGGTCTCTGTTTGGTTGCCTGCGGGAGTGGTCCCATTGAGCAACAACTCTTTCCAGACCGCCATCATCGCCATGATGCCGGACTTCAACGCGCACAACCTCGATCTAACCTGGGGCGAGCCGGAAGCGGAGCGGGTGAAGGGATTCTTCGACGACCTGTCGGAGAGGTATGTTCGTGACGAGCCACTGCTCGTCCGCGACACCACTCATGAAGAGCTAGCGTACATTGCCGCCAGGGCGGAGGAGGCGGCACTTGCTAAGGAGGCCGACATGGCCGCAGAAGAGAAAGAGTTCGCCGAGTCGGCGGGGTCTGCCAGGGAAGCCAGCGGCGTCGGCGCCGGGCCCCCCCTTGTTGAGGAAGCGGTCGAGGAATTGGCCGAAGGGGAGACCGAGGCGGATGACTCCTCGGCCCCGGGGAGGAAACGCGTCCTGCGGTGGGCTAGCTCTGGCGAGCCGGTCCGGCCTGGCAGGACCACGCAGCGGCAACAGGCCCAGGCGTAGCCCGTGCGCCAGACGAGGGCCGCCGCAGCGAAGAAGGCAGTGGCCGGCGCCTCTTCCTCGTCCAAGCGGCGCAGGACCCCATCCCCTTCTCCTCCTCCTTCGGATGGCACCCCGGAGGCCGATTCGACCTCGGGTCCTTTAGCCCGAAGAGGAAGAGGAGGCCAGAGGAGGAGGACGAGTAAGCACCTCGCTCTTCATCATTTTCTGACCCTCGGCCTATGCCATCTTCCCTGACATGATCTTATCTTTGCAGCGACACAGAGACGCTGGCCCAGAGGGCGGCAAAGTGGGCCAAGGCTTCGATGGGCGACAAGCCCCCGGCGAGCACTCCGTGCACGCCGGTGTTGGTGGAGATCAGCCCGGACAACAGCCCTCGACGCAGCCCCCGCTTCAACCCCCAGCATGAGTTCATTACTCACTCCTCATCGATGGGCGTTGGGGCATGAATCCTTGGTGCTGACCTTGCCAGGTTTGCAGGAGGAGAGCGGTAATAGGAGGAGCCACTGAGGGCCGCCCCCGACATTCCACCCCCATCGACCGCGCCGCCCGGAGGGGCATCCCTGGCAAGGGCATCCACAGCCGAGCCCACGCGCACGGAGGAAGAGGAGGCGGGCTTGGGTGCTGGCGGCTCTGTCCCGGCCACGAACGTTGGTGGGTAGGGAACCACTTCTTCTCAGCTTGGCACGGGTAAGCTGCCTGCCTCCCGTCCCTGTTTTTTTTCTTTTGTTTGTTTTGAACCTTGATTTTGGCCTCGTTTTATTCTCCTTTCTTGTTTCCAGACCCTCCCTCGATGGACCAGGAAGATATCGACACCGTCATCGAGGAGGTCGCCAAGGACGCCAAAGCCGAGGTCGCCAAGATCGTGGCTGGGGAAGCTGCCAAGTCTGCCGTCGAGGAGGCCGCCAAGGGGCTTGCCGGGGAGACCGGCGAGGCCGCTACCGGGGAGGCCGGCAAGGGGCCTACCGGGGAGCCCGACAAGGGGCCCACTGGGGAGTCCGGCGAGGCCGCTGCCGAGGAGGCCGCCAAGGAGCCCACCGAGGAGGAGGTGGCCAACGACCAACCTTCCTCCCCCGCAACTCCCGCCCCGGGCAAGTACCTGAGGGTGGGTGACGACCTGTTCGTCCGCTTCCCAGGGACGGTGAGCACCAGAGCGCCAGCCAAAGGGGAGGTGTTTGATAACGAGGCGCTCGCCACCGCCGGGCTCCAGGTTGTTGAAGAACCGAGCACCGGCGGCGGCGGTTCCCAAGAGGAGCAGCTTCTCCGAGCCATGAGCGCCAACTTCCAGAAGCTCCAAGCACTCCACCATGCCCGCCAAGACAAAGTGAAATCCAGGATGGCGGCGGTGGACAAGGCGGAGGCGGATTTTGAGGAGCGCGTCGCTCAGACGCATGTCTGGTTTGGCGAGGCCCAGGAGGAACTGAGGACTGCCCAGGGTGAGCTGGATGAGCGCAAGCAAGAGCTCATCCTGAAGCAGGACGATATCGAGAAGGCCCAAGAGGCGGCGAAGGAACAGGCCGCCAAGGACGAAGCTGCCCGGCGGTAGCAGCAGGCTCTGCTGGACACCCAGGAGGAAGACCTTGTTGCTCATGAGCAGGCACTTGCCGCCACGCTCCGCAGCAAGGACGAGGAAATCGGGAAGATCGTCGCGCAGCAGACCTAGGAGCTGGAGTAGAAGCACAAGGACGCACTTGATGCTCTGGTCCTGGACCATGCCGGCAAGGTGGAGAAGCTGGAGCTGGAGCGGGATGGGCTGAAAAAGGAGATCTTGGAGCTGACGGAGGAGAGGGACACGGCCAACCGCACTCTGGCGGATTCGCAGGTCGCCATCTCTGACAAGGCCAAGCTGCTCTCTCAGGCCAACGACTCCATCAACGATCTGAAGCTGAAACTGGACGGCTTGGAGGGGACGCTTTCGGAGGCCAGGGCCCATGAGGAGACCCTGAACAAGGCCCTCGAGGACGAGAGGCAGCTGAAAAGGATGACGCCGCTGCCCATAAGGACTATGTGGCCAGCGTAAATCTCTGGATTAGCCGCCTCATTGACGTTGGAGAGAGGCTCACCACGCAGCTGGCCGTCATGGGCATGCCGAACTTCAGGTACTCCCAGGAGGCGAACATAAGCCCCAATGCCAGGCTGACCTTGTTCTTCGAGGGCGTCCTCGAAGCCCTGTAGCAGCTCCGCTCCAATCGAGCATCTTATCTGGCCAACGAGGCCCGGAGGCTCTGTCGGGGCGCCCTGACCAAGGTGCTCACCAAGGTGACGTTTTGGAACCCTAGCGTCGAGTTCGCCAATGCGCTGGAGAGCTTGCCGGAGGATGCGGACCTCACGACGCTTGAAGAGCGTATCGAGCCCATCATCAGCTGCGTCGACGGAGTCAAGAGGGTGGAGGGCCAGTGCCGGGACTAGGCACCCCGTTTCTCATCGCCGCTGCGAGTTCATGACCAAGACAATTTTATCTTAAGTTAGAACCGCAGCAACTATTGATGTAATATAACTTTGCAGTATTCTGAAATAGTGTGTGCTATCTTCCTGTCTGATCTTTCTTTGTATGTACGCACCCTACGCTTAGTTGGATAGGCTTGCCGGCACGTAAACCTGTGCTATGGCGCTTTGAGGAATGGATCCTTAGCAGCCTGTCGGGGGGCGCTTGCTGTCGGGCAAGCCACCTTGCCATTCTCAGCGCGGCCGCTTGAACTGTTGAGCAGACTCGAAACAGAACAAGGGTGTTGCCAATAGCGGAAGGGTTCCATTGCGTGCAGGTATTCCATACAAGGAGCAAGATCTTTTGAGGAGAATAACCTTATGTAAAAAAAAAGAAATTGCTCAAGGTTTTGCGTGACTTAGCTTTTCCGTCACCACACGGATGGTTGTTGTGGCTGCGGACGGCACCAGAGTGTGGCTGATCGACGTCGCCTTCTTCTCTCGAGCCATCCCGATGAGGGAGTCGATGCGTTAACTTCTAAACCATATTTTTCATAGCTTGCGCCCCGTACCTGGCGCGCCAAAGATGTCGGGGGAACGACACCTATGGGATCACAGGGAATCCCTACTACGGTTGGCGGGGCGCGGGGCTGCGCAAAGGGCAGGTCTAAAAGATCAGCACAAGGGGATTTTTACCCAGGTTCGGGCCGCGAACGATGCGTAATACCCTAGTACTGCTTTTGTGCCTCGGGCCTCCTTTTATATGTCAAAAGGGTTGCCATAGTGGCACACAGGAGCTGGAAAGTATGTACAGTGTACAAGTCTATCACCTGGCACCGTAGGACAAACGCATTTAATGCGCTGCCGACGTGCCCTCTTGCTTTATCGGGGACGACAAGGAAGCTCGTCCCGTCCGTCGCCGCCTCGCCTCGCTCTGACGCGCATCCACGCTGACGAGGCATGCAACGCCATGCTGGTTGGCTGGCTGCTGAGCTGGTGAGGTGGTAGGGTCTTCACGAAGATCTGCATGCCACCACACAGGTGCTTGACTGGTTGGCCCAGAGGTTGCTTGCGTAGGTGCGTGTCTAGTTTGGTAGGTTGGTTGCCACCTCGGAACGGCCGTGGGAGAGCGAAACCTTGGTAGGCATGGGCCTGGTTGTGGCCCCGCAGATGCCCCCGGCAAGGGTCTTGCCGGGGTCTTGTGGGCGTCCCCGGCAAGGATCTTGCCGGGGGTCTCGTGGCCGTCCCGGCAAGGATCTTGCCGGGGGTCTTTCTCGGTGTCAAAACCGCCAGATCTCGGGTAGGGGGTCCCGAACTGTGCATCTAAGGATCGAAGGTAACAGGAGGCGGGGGACACAGTGTTTACCTAGGTTCGGGCCCTCTTAATGGAGGTAATACCCTACTTCCTGCTTGATTGACTTTGATGAGTATTCGGGTTACAAGAGTGGATCTACCTCGAGATCGTAATGGCTAAACCCAAGATGTCTAGCCTGTATGATTATGATTGCCCCTACGGACTAAACCCTCCGGTTTATATAGACACCGGAGGGGGCTAGGGTTGTACAGAGTTGGTTTACAGAGAAATGAATTTTCATATCCGCATGCCAAGCTTGCCTTCCACGCCAAGGAGAGTCCCATGCGGACACGGGGGAAAGCCTTCCATCTTGTATCTTCACGGCCCATCAGTCCAGCCCACGTCACATAGCCCGGACGCCCGAGGACCCCGTAATCCAGGACTCCCTCAGTAGCCCCAAACCTATCTTCAATGATGACGTGTCCGGCGTGCAAATTGTCTTTGGCATTGCAAGGCGGGTTCCTCCACCTAATACTTCAAAGAATCTGAACCGCGGGGCTATACTCGGCCCTTACATCTTCGGTCTTGGTAAGGTGAACTCTTCGAACAGCTTGATATTAAATGTCATACCCTTCGGCTACTGTGCTTCCGCCGCTTCAGCTTCCACGTGGCAAACGAATATGAAGGGTCCAAGCGCTTTTACAGATAACCCCTCGACAGCGCACGGAAGGTGTCTATTTAAGTAGATTAGATCTCATATGCCATTCCACACCAGGCGAAAATCCTTCGAACTTGCCTCAAGAAACCACACAATCATGGCTAGCACTCCTAGTTCTTCCTCCCGCCCCCTACGGCCCTCAAAAAGGCGATTGGGAGAGCTGCTCTGTATCCCACGCCCAGCTGACCAAGCTCCAGGCGCAGGGTTATCTCCCCCCTGCGGATCTAGTCCCCGTTCGGGCGGGATTAACCTCTTTTACTAGCGAAGCCCTGGCAGAAAATTTTCCGAATCCTTCAGAAGGGGACCGAGTGTGCTTCGTTTCCTTTCTCTTAAGAGGCGTTGGATTTCCAATCCATCCTTTCCTCCGAGGTCTCCTGGAGTACTATAGCCTCCAACTGCACAATCTCACGCCAAGCTCCATTCTACACACGCGGGCTTCGTCGCTCTCTGCGAGTTGTTCCTGGGCTGCGAGGCCCATTTCGAGCTGTGGAGGAAACTTTTCTGCCTCATCCCTCGCTCCCAAAAGGAATCCATATTCGAGGTGGGCGGTGTCGAAGTATGGCGCATAGCCGAGACATGATACCTATCCGGCACTCCGAATAAGGCATCCGATGAGTGTCCCTCGGAGTGGTTTTATATTGAAGGTGTCGTTCTCTCGGACCCAATCCGTCGAGGCCTTCCTCAATTTTCCAATGCCCCATTAAAAAAGCGCCACAGCTGGCGCCCCCGGAGCCTCGAGGAGGCAGATAGTGCGGATGCCAAGATGCTAATGGACAAGATAAAAATACTCGCCCAATCCGGACTGTCCATAATTGAGGTCATGGCGATTTCCATAACGTGAGGTGTTCATCCACTCCAATCCAGAGGACTCCCCATGTGAAACTATAACGGGGAGGATGATACATCTCGCTACGGGTGCAAGGGTCCGGACAACTACGCCGCCCTAGCCACCATGTTGGCCGATATTTATAAAGGGGAGAAAGAAGAATTCACCTGCCTTAAGTGCCGAGATGGCTTTTCCATGTACAACCCCCCTAGCTGGGTAAGCTTTCAATCCAGAACCTCACTCAATCCTCTTCCTGAGTCACAACTAGTTGAACTTAACCCGACCACTTTTTAACTAGAATGGAGAAAGGCCACTGCGGGGATCTATAGCCCTGCTCCGCAGCCGGATCCCGGATTTGAGGAGGATCCGGATATATCCGTGGAGCTCAAGGAGGGGGTTTTCTATCAAGCGAGCTACGACGGCACAGAAGTGGCCATTGTAGCCGATTACCCCGGCCTCCTCCCTTCTTCCCATGTAAGTGCCCAGGGGGCGTCTCCTTGATACGTCTCCAACGTATCTATAATTTTTGATTGTTCCATGCTATTATATTATCTATTTTGGATGTTTAATGGGCTTTAATATAACTTTTTATATTATTTTTAGGACTAACCTATTAACAGAAGGCCCAGTGCAAATTGTTGTTTTTTTTGCCTATTTCAGTGTTCGCAGAAAAGGAATATCAAATGGAATCCAAACGGAACGGAACCTTCACGGGGATCTTTTTTTGGAACAAACGCAATCCAGGAGACTTGGAGTGGAAGTCAAGGAAGCAGCGAGGAAGCCACGAGGTAGGAGGGCGCGCCCAGGGGGGTAGGAGCGCCCTCACCCTCGTGGCCCCCTCGTAGCTCCACCGACCTACTTCTTTCGCCTATATGTACTCTTATACCCTGAAAACATCCGAGGGAGCCACGAAACCACTTTTCCACCGCCGCAACCTTCTGTACCCATGAGATCCGATCTTGGGGCCTTTTCCGGCGCTCTGCCGGAGGGGGATTCCATCACACAGGGCTTCTACATCAACGTCATAGCCTCTCTGATGATGTGTGAGTAGTTTACCACAAACCTTTGGGTCCATAGTTATTAGCTATATGGCTTCTTCTCTCTCTTTGGATCTCAATACAAAGTTCTCCTCGATCTTCTTGGAGATCTATTCGATGTAATTCTTTTTGCGGTGTGTTTGCCGAGATCTGATGAATTGTGGGTTTATGATCAAGATTATCTATGAACAATATTTGATTCTTCTCTGAATTCTTATATGCATGATTAAATATCTTTGCACGTCTCTTCGAATTATCGGTTTAGTTTGGCCTACTAGTTTGATCTTTCTTGCAATGGGAGAAGTGCTTAGCTTTGGGTTCAATCTTGCGGTGCTCGATCCCAGTGACAGAAAGGGAAACGACACGTCTTGTATTGTTGCCATCGAGGATAAAAAGATGGGGTTTATATCATATTGCTTGAGTTTATCCCTCTACATCATGTCATCTTGCCTAATGCGTTACTCTGTTCTTATGAACTTAATACTCTAGATGCATGCTGGATAGCGGCCGATCTGTGGACTAATAGTAGTAGATGCAGAATCGTTTCGGTCTACTTGTCACGGACGTGATGCCTATGTTCATGATCAGGCCTAGATATTCTCATAACTATGCGCTTTTCTATCAATTGCTCGGAAGTAATTTGTTCACCCACCATAATATATGCTATCTTGAGAGAAGCCACTAGTGAAACCTATGGCCCCCGGGTCTACTTTACATCATATTAGTTTCCCGTCAACTAGCTATTTCTATCGCCGTTTATTTTGCAATGTTTACTTTTCAATCTATACAACAAAAATACCAAAAATATTTATCTTATTATCTTTATCAGATCTCACTTTTGCAAGTGGTTGTGAAGGGATTGACAACCCCTTTATCGTTGGTTGCAAGGTTCTTGATTGTTTGTGTAGGTACTAGGCGATTTGCGTGTAGTCTCCTACTGGATTGATACCTTTGTTCTCAAAAACTGAGGGAAATACTTACGCTACTTTGTTGCATCACCCTTTCCTATTCAAGGGAAAACCAACGCATGCTCAAGAGGTAGCAAGAAGGATTTCTGGCGCCGTTGCCGGGTAGGTTTACGCCAAGTCAAGTAAAGATTTGATCTCCCGCCAACGTGCGGATTTCTGGCGCCGTTGCTGGGGAGATCTACGCACAAGTCAAGACATACCAAGTACCCTTCACAAACTCTCCTCCCTCGCATTACATTATTTGACATTTGCCTCTCGTTTTCCTCTCCCCCACTTCACCTTTGCCTTTTCTTCGCCCTCCTTCCGTTCGATCTTGTGTTACCATGTGCCTTCTTTTCGCATGCATCTTCGCTTACTAAAAGTTTATGGATCATCATCCCCTTTGCTAATCTTTTTAAGAGATCCAATTATGATGAACCAATTTCTAGTGATTTGAGTGCACTAGATTATCTTTATGAGGTTTTTCTTGAAATTCGTGAATCTGAAAATTGTGATGAAGAAATTTATGAAGAGATTCACGACAGCTCCTTGAATAAAAAGCATGATTGCAATGATTTTACTATAAATTCTCTTGATGTCAATTGTGCTAATAATATGCAAAACCCTAAGCTTGGGGATGCTAGTTTTGCTATGCCTACTACTTGTTGCAATGATCATGATTGGGGTGATTCTTCTTATGATCTTGAAAATTTATTTAAGCCCCATGATGAATATTAGATTGATAATAGTGTTTGCAATAATATTTAAAGTGGGTTTGGAAGAGTGTCAACTTTAGATCCCACATATTTGGAGAGGTCATGACTTAGTTAATGATAATCCCACTATTTTGGAAGAGTGTCAACTTCGCATGCATGTGGATCATGTTGAGAATATGTTATGTGATAGCTATTTTGTTGAATTTGCCTATGATCCTACATGTAATTATTATGAGAGAGGAAAATATTGTTGTAGCAATTTTTATCTTACTAAATTACCTCTTGTCATGTTGAGATTGCTTCTTCCTTGCATATGCTAATTTTTGCTTGCTATGATAATTTGTTTGCTTATAAAATGCCTATGCATAGGAAGTATGTTAGACTTAGATGTGTTTATCATGTGTTCTATGATGCTCTCTTTGTGCTTTAATTCTTATCTTTGATGTGAGCATCATTAAAATTATCAATGCCTAGCTAGGGGCGTTAAACGATAGCGCTTGTTGGGAGGCAACCCAATTTTATTTTTGTTACTTGATTTTTGTTCCTGTTTAGTAATAAACAATTCATCTAGCCTCTGTTTAGATGTGTTTTTATGTTTTAATTAGTGTTTGTGCCAAGTAGAACCTTTGGGAAGACTTGGGTGAAGTCTTTATGGTCTTGCTGTAAAAAAACAGAAACTTTTGCGCTCACGAGATTAGCTGCCATTTTTTACTGGAGAGTGCTTTTAGGTTGATTATTTTTGAAGATGATTAATAGATAAATTCCTCACGTCCAACAACTTATTTCAGAATTTTTGGAGTTTCAGAAGTATACGTTTGATACAGATTACTACAGACTGTTCTGTTTTTGACAGATTATGTTTTTCGTGTGTTGTTTGCTTATTTTGATGAATCTATGGCTAGTATCGGGGGGTATGAACCATAGAGAAGTTGGAATACAGTAGTTTTAACACCGATATTTTCTTATACTAACGGAGCTCATGAGATTTTCTTATACTAACGGAGCTCATGAGATTTTCTGTTTAAGTTTTGTGTTGTGAAGTTTTCAAGTTTTTGGGTAAAGATTTGATGGATTTCGGAATAAGGAGTGGCAAGAGCCTAAGCTTGGGGATGCCCAAGGCACACCAAGGTAAAATTCAAGGACAACCCAAAGCCTAAGCTTGGGGATGCCCTGGAAGGCATCCCCTCTTTCGTCTTCGTCCATCGGTAACTTTACTTGAGGCTATATTTTTATTCACCACATGATATGTGTTTTGCTTGGAGCGTCTTGTATGATTTGAGTCTTTGCTTTTTAGCTTACCACAATCATCCTTGCTGTACACACCTTTTGGGAGGGACACACATGAATCGGAATTTGTTAGAATACTCTATGTGCTTCACTTATATCTTTTGAGCTAGATAATTTTGCTCTAGTGCTTCACTTATATCTTTTTAGAGCACGGTGGTGGTTTTATTTTATAGAAATTATTGATCTCTCATGCTTCACTTATATTATTTTGAGAGTCTTTTAGAACAGCATGGTAATTTTCTTTGGTTATAAAATTAGTCCTAATATGATAGGCATCCAAGATGGGTATAATAAAAACTTTCATATAGAGTGCTTTGAATACTATGAGAAGTTTCATACTTGATGATTGTTTTGAGATATGAAGATGGTAATATTAGAGTTGTGCTAGTTGAGTAATTGTGGCATTGAGAAATACTTATGTTGAGGTTTGCAAGTCCCGTAGCATGCACGAATGGTAAACGTTGTGTGACAAATTTGAAGCATGAGGTGTTCTTTGATTGCTTTCCTTATGAGTGGCGGTCGGGGAAGAGCGATGGTATTTTCCTACCAATCTATCCCCCTAGGAGCATGCGTGTAGTGCTTGGTTTCGATGACTTGTAGATTTTTGCAATAAGTATGTGAGTTCTTTATGACTAATGTTGAGTCCATGGATTATACGCACTCTCACCCTTCCATCATTGCTAGCCTCTTCAGTACCGTGCATTGCCCTTTCTCACCTTGAGAGTTCGTGCAAACTTCTCCGGTGCATCCAAACCCCGTGATATGATATGTTCTATCACACATAAGCCTCCTTATATCTTCCTCAAAACAGCCACCATACCTACCTATTATGGCATTTCCATAGCCATTCCGAGATATATTGCCATGCAACTTTCCACCGTTCCGTTTATCATGACACGCTTCATCATTGTCATATTGCTTTGCATGATCATGTAGTTGACATCGTATTTGTGGCAAGGCCACCATGCATAATTTTTCATACATGTCACTCTTGATTCATTGCCCATCCCGGTACAACGCCGGAGGCATTCATATAGAGTCATACTTTGTTCTAGTATCGAGTTGTAATCTTTGAGTTGTAAATAAATAGAAGTGTGATGATTATCATTATTAGTGCCTTGTCTCGAAAAAAAGAAAAATAAGAGAAAGGCCAAAAAAAAAAGATAAAAGGGACAATGCTACTACCCTTTTTCCGCACTTGTGCTTCAAAGTAGCACAATGATCTTCATGATAGAAAGTCTTTTATTTTGTCACTTTCATATACTAGTGGGAATTTTTCATTATAGAACTTGGCTTGTATATTCGAACAATGGGCTTCCTCAAATGCCCTAGGTCTTCGTGAGCAAGCAAGTTGGATGCACACCTACTTAGTTTCTTTCGTTGAGCTTTCATTAGCTCTAGTGCATCCGTTGCATGGCAATCCCTACTCCTCGCATTGACATCAATTGATGGGCATCTCCATAGCCCGTTGATTACCCGCGTCAATGTGAGACTTTATCTTTTTTTGTCTTCTCCACACAACCCCCATCATTATATTCTATTCCACCCATAGTGCTATGTCCATGGCTCACGCTCATGTATTGTGTGAAAGTTGAAAAAGTTTGAGAATACTAAAGTATGAAACAATTGCTTGGCTTGTCATCGGGGTTGTGCATGATGAGAACATTTTTGTGTGACGAAAATGAAGCATAGCCAAACTATATGATTTTGTAGGGATTTGCTTTCTTTGGCTATGTTATTTTGAGAAGACATAATTGCTTAGTTAATATGCTTGAAGTATTATTATTTTTATGTCAATATTAAACTTTTGTCTTGAATCTTTCAGATCTGAACATTCATGCCACAATAAAGCAAATTACATTGAAAATTATGTTAGGTAGCATTCCACATCAAAAATTATGTTTTTATCATTTACCTACTCGAGAATGAGCATGAATTATGCTTGGGGATGCTTGATACGTCTCCAACGTATCTATAATTTTTTATTGTTCCATGCTATTATATTATCTGTTTTGGATGTTTAATGGGCTTTAATATACCTTTTTATAATTTTTTTGGGACTAACCTAACCAAAGGCCCAGTGCAAATTACTGTTTTTTTGCCTATTTCAGTGTTTTGTAGAAAATGACTATCAAACGGAATCCAAACGGAATGAAACTGTCGGCGTTCTA
The DNA here is from genome assembly GCF_002575655.3 of Aegilops tauschii subsp. strangulata. Classification (NCBI taxonomy): domain Eukaryota; kingdom Viridiplantae; phylum Streptophyta; class Magnoliopsida; order Poales; family Poaceae; genus Aegilops; species Aegilops tauschii. The sequence continues at coordinate 159,777,034 of NC_053040.3, read as the reverse complement.
GGAACAGGGGTCCCCAGACTTGCGTGCCTGCGGCCCATGGCGTGGCTCTGCGCGTGGGCCTGTACAGCCCATCTTCATCGACAAGGCATTCAAGACCCTCGCGAGGGGCCAAGCCTCGCGAGGCGGATGACGCAAGACTTCCTCAGGAGCGGCCTCACCAGGTTGGCTCGCGAGGAGCGGAGAGATCAAGGCAAGGCAAACCTCGCGAGGTTCTCGTGACGTGAGCCATGACGATCAAGACCAGGCGGGCGCCAGCGCGCGTAGTGTCCTTGTTTCCCCTTTGGTGCTAAGGAAGCAAGCGCAGGCGCAGAGTACCGAGGCGTCAAGAAAAGGTTTCCATATCAATGCAACAAGACCAAGACCAGCAGGACGACAAGATGGAGCCCACCATGGAGCCCAAGGCGGCGTCACCACCAGAGCCTTTTGCAGGCGAAGACCGCTTTTGTCAGGATAAGCTGTACTAGCTGTCCCCTTTCAAATTGGCCGTTGTTGGCTCCCTTCCCGCTCAATATTTGGGAAGAGGACCAGGGCCTATATAAATAGGATTAGCCACCACAGTAGAAGGCAACTGAGCCTGAGCTGGTCGAATCCACACACACACAAGTTCACCAAGCACAAGAACACCTCAACCTCAGGAGGCTGTTCTTCCCCTTGTACTATTCATCATCAGCCCAAGAGGCAATCCACCACCACACTGGAGTAGGGTATTACACCACAACGATGGCCCGAACCAGTATAAATATTCTGTCTCTTATGCTGTGAGTTCGTTGAGTTCGTCCGCGAGATCTTAGTAAGCTAGGGCGTGGATCGGTAGGGGGGGAAGAACTTCGCACGCACTCGAGAGTTCGAACCTTAAGGGTTTTGCCGGAACCCGTGATCTGATAGAAACCTTCGGGAGGATCTTTTTTGGAACAAACGCAATCCAGGAGACTTGGAGTGGGAGTCAAGGAAGCAGCGAGGAAGCCACGAGGCAGGAGGGCGCGCCCAGGGGGGGTAGGCGCGCCCCTCACCCTCGAGGGCCTCTCGTAGCTCCAATGACCTACTTCTTTCGCCTATATATACTCTTATACCCTGAAAACATCCGAGGGAGCCACGAAACCACTTTTCCACCGACGCAACCTTCTGTACCTGTGAGATCCCATCTTGGGGCCTTTTCCGGCGCTCTGCCGGAGGGGGATTCGATCATGGAGGGCTTCTACATCAACACCATAGCATCTCCGATGATGTGTGAGTAGTTTACCACAGACCTTCGGGTCCATAGTTATTAGCTAGATGGCTTCTTCTCTCTCTTTGGATCTCAATACAAATTTCTCCTCGATCTTCTTGGAGAACTATTCGATGTAATTCTTTTTGCAGTGTGTTTTCCAAGATCCGATGAATTGTGGGTTTATGATCAAGATTATCTATGAACAATATTTGATTCCTCTCTGAATTCTTATATGCATGATTTAATATCTTTGCAAGTCTCTTCGAATTATCGGTTTAGTTTGGCCTACTAGATTGATCTTTCTTGCAATGGGAGAAGTGCTTAGCTTTGGGTTCAATCTTGCGGTGCTCGATCCCAGTGACAGAAAGGGAAATGACACGTATTGTATTGTTGCCATCGAGGATAAAAAGATGGGGTTTATATCATATTGCTTGAGTTTATCCCTCTACATCATGTCATCTTGCCTAATGCGTTACTCTGTTCTTATGAACTTAATACTCTAGATGCATGCTGGATAGCAGTTGATCTGTGGAGTAATAGTAGTAGATGCAGAATCGTTTCGGTCTACTTGTCATGGACGTGATGCCTATGTTCATGATCATGCCTAGATATTCTCATAACTATGCGCTTTTCTATCAATTTCTCGGCAGTAATTTGTTCACCCACCGTAATATATGTTATCTTGAGAGAAGCCACTAGTGAAACCTATGGCCCCCGGGTCTACTTCACATCATATTAGTTTCCCATCAACTAGCTATTTCTATCGCCGTTTATTTTGAAATCTTTACTTTTCAATCTATACAACAAAAATACCAAAAATATTTATCTTATTATCTTTATCAGATCTCACTTTTGCAAGTGGCCGTGAAGGGATTGAAAACCCCTTTATCGCGTTGGTTGCAAGGTTCTTGATTGTTTGTGCAGGTACTAGGCGATTTGCGTGTAGTCTCCTACTGGATTGATACCTTGGTTCTCAAAAACTGAGGGAAATACTTACGCTACTTTGCTGCATCACCCTTTCCTCTTCAAGGGAAAACCAACGCATGCTCAAGAGGTAGCACTCCTCCAAAAGTGTTTTCCCATCGCGCCTCACCCACTGCACTATCTCATGCTTCAAAGGGGCGGCGCTCGTCTCGCCACACCACATTGGGATCATCCCTTAAGAAGAGGACGCCGACGCAAGGCGGGTCTTCGAAAAGAAAGGCTTACGGCGATACTTCTGAGCCGCTACCTTCATCAAAAAGGTACGGTCTTCAATATGTCCTGCGGCAAACATACCGAACTGTGATGTTTTCTACTGTGCCATATTTCAGGAAGAGCATTCACCGGATTGTATCCGGAGACCTTGTCGGGCATATGTCCACCAATCCGACCCCGGACCCTGCCTCTAGGGCTAGAGTTGGTACGAGTGCAATGCCGAATTGTCCTCTCTCCGACGATTCAGATAATGTATCTGTCACCAACTCCAAAGTGGAGAGTGCCATGAACCATCGGTGCCAGAGGGCAGCTATGCGCGATCCTAACTTTACTAAAGAGGCATTCAATGCCTTCAGCTCGGCGGATGCATATATCCGAGCTGCTCGGGATGGGCTTGCTGGAGCCACTTACCAGCTTTCAAAGGATATGCGGGTAAGATCATTTTGTGTAGATTCAACAGTCATATACCAGTAGCCCCCGAGAGTTGAAAACAGTTGAAGCAACTGATTTTAAGGATCGATGTATAATCAGGTACTCACGGAGAAGAACAACATGCTATCCTGGGAGCTTGAACAGTGTCGGACCCAGCTGACTGTTGTTACCGCCAAACTGGAGAAATCCAAGGAGGCACCGACTGGTAATGTCCCCGTCTGTCCGGAAATATAATCATGTGCCAGTAACATTTATGTGAGAAACACTGTTGTATTTTACGATGGCAGGACCGTCGAATCAGCTGCAAGAGAAACTAAAGGCCACACAGGCGGATAAAGAACATGCCGAAAGGCAAGAGGCCGCTGGTCAACGTGTATTGACATGACCAAGGATGAGAAGAACAAGCTGCAAGATGCCAATACCCAACTCGGCGAAGAGCTGAAAGACGTGTGAGCCCAACCGGCGAACACCCTAAAGGAGAACAGAAAGCTGAGAGGCGGCATATTCAGTATGCCTTTTAACTTACTGTCGTAGAGTTCGCTAATGCGAATCCTAACAAGTTTATTCCTGTAGGTGTGTTGACTGGGCAGCCTGAAGAAGAGGTGTCCGGATTTCAAGGCGACCTACTACAAGAGCTGTCCAAGGTGCATGAGTGAGCACGGAAGGCAATGAGAAACATCGCTAAGGCTTTATGGCCAGCCGATTCTCCTCCAGGAAGTATGGAGGAACTCGTCAATTTATTCAAGGGAGCTCGGTGCCGTTTTGGGCTATGGAAGATATCGGCGTGCCGAGAAGGTGCTCGAGAAGACTGGGCCATGGTAAAAACACGGTACACCGGACTTGATCCAAATCATATGGCGCGGGTCGGACCTCGAGGATCCGATGGACAAGAAATTCTGGTCAGGCTGGTGTACGACCAAGTGAAGGTGGCCGCCAAGTTTTCACAACAAGATTATAAGCTAGACAACCTGTTAGAGGGTCTAGAGGACGAAGAAGTTTTTGAGTCCAAGTAGCAATGTACTTTTATCGACAAACTTGTCTCCAACCGAATCTGTAAAACGATTGTCATGGCAGACTTTCTGCTTCGACCTCCAAAAACCCTAGGCTTGGAGTGTTTCCGAATACTATACCGTAGGTAAACACCAAAGTATGTTCGAAAACCAGGCAGTCCGGTCATAGTTGCTTGAACAGACAAGTTGTATTCGGGGAGTTAGGTTATATTACATTTGATTGTAAGAAACATCTTCCAGAGAGAATAGTTCCGTTAAGGGTTCCTCTCCCTGGGCCAGTATGCGCCTTTTTTTGTGCATACCGAAGCTGTCATACTAAAAAATCATAGTACGCATCATAATCTGGGATTTTATATTGCAACGAGGGCAGTTCGTCTTTTGCTCACCGACCAATCATTCCCTTAAGAACGCTAGCTTTTGGCTTCACCCGTCTAAGGTACACGTCCGGATAACCCGGCTGTAACAATCGCAGAGGTGCTCCCTATATGCCCTAGCCGAACAAGCGGGAACGTAGGGCATAAGCACAGGAGCCAGGCTGCTTAGCTTGGCAAAAACTTAAGTCATAAAGGTGCATATAATGGCGAAGAAAAGAAATATGAGTAGACGACACATATATAGGGTGAGCTTGATGCTCGAAAAATAATAATAAGCTTCTTGTGAAAAGAAGCCCCCAGGTATTGTGCGATATGTACATTTAAGTATATATACCCTCAGGTGTGCGGTTTATCCGAACATGAGTTAAAATTCGCATAGAAACGAGAAAAAGGAAAACAGTGAAAGGGAGAAAAGAAGGAACGAGGAAAAAGGGGTACATGTGCGGACTCTAGGCATAGAACCTTCGGAGCCTTGCAGCGTTCCATGGGTTTGGCTCCAGGCAATTATCCGAAGTATTGCGAAGGAAATAGGCTCCTCCAGTGAGAACTTCATCTATAATGAAGGGACCCTCCCATTTGGCCTTGAGCTTGTCCTTTTTATTCTCTGGTAGGCGTAGAACGAGTTCACCGACATTGTAAGTCTTTGCCCGTACTTCTCTGCTTTGATATCGCCGAGCCTGCTGTTGATAGAATGCGGAACGGGCCTTCGCGACATCGCGCTCCTCCTCCAGGCCGTCCAAGTCGTCCTGCCGATCGAGCTCGGCTTCTCTCTCTTCGTACATGCGCACGCGAGGTGAGTCGTGAATAATGTCACAAGGCAAGACCGCCTCCGCACCATACACCATGAAAAAAGGTGTATATACGGTCGTGCGATTGGGCGTGGTCCGCAGCCCCCGGAGTACGGAATCGAGTTCCTCGACCCAGTGTTTGTCTGATTCTTGCAGAGATCGCACTAGTCTGGGTTTGATGCCGCTCATTATCATGTTGTTAGCCCGTTCAACCTGACCGTTTGTCTGAGGGTGATATACGGAGGCGTAATCGAGCTTGATGCCCAAATTGGCGCACCAAGTTTTCACCTCGTCGGCTGTAAAGTTAGAGCCATTGTCCGTAATAATACTGTGCGGAACACCATAACGGTGTACGACGCCGGATATAAAGTCTATCACCGGTCCGGCTTCAGCCGTTTTAACTGGTTTGGCTTCTATCCACTTAGTAAACTTGTTGACCATAACCAATAAGTATTTTTTCTTATGGCTTCCCCCTTTAAGAGGTCCGACCATGTCGAGCCCCCGGACCACAAAGGTCCAGGTGATGGGGATTGTTCGTAGGGCGGTGGGCGGCATATGGCTTTGATTAGCGAAAAGCTGGCATCCAACGCAGCATTGTACGAGGTCCTGTGCATCTGCTCGGGCCGTGGGCCAAAAGAAACCCGTACGAAAGGCCTTGCTTACAAGGGCCCGAGCTGCGGCGTGATGGCCGCCGAGACCAGGGTGTATTTAAGCCAATAGCTGTCGTCCCTCTTCTTCGGAGATGCATCTTCAAAGGACTCCGGTAGTACTTTTCTTGTATAGTTCTCCTTCATGAACTTTGTAGGCCTTCGATCGTCGAACGATATGATGGGCCTCAATCTGATCCTCGGGGAGCTCATTTCTAATCAAGTAGGCAAGGAAAGGTTCGGTCCATGGGGTAATTACATCCATGATTTTCTGGGCCGATGGTGTTATTTCGGTGCCCGAGCCCCCGATGATATCAGAACTGTGTTCGGAATGTGGGGGTATGATCGGCTCCGGACTAGTGTTCCCGCTCTTGTCCTGCCACACCATGGATGGCTTGAAGAGCCTTTCCACAAAGGTGTTCGGTGGGACGGGGTCGCGTTTAGCACCCATGCGAGCAAGGATGTCCGCGGCTTGATTACTCTCTGGAGCCACGTGATGAAACTCGAGTCCCTCAAACCGAGCTGCTATTTTGAGTACGGCGTTGCGGTAAGCCGCCATCTTCGGGTCTTTTGCGTCGAATTCTCCATTTATTTGGGATATTGCAAGGTTTGAATCCCCGCGCACCTCAAGGCGTTGTATGCCCATGGAGACAGCCATTCGGAGACCATGCAATAGGGCCTCGTATTCGGCTGAGTTGTTAGAGTCTGTATACAATATTTGGAGCACATAACGGACTGTGTCTCCTGTGGGGGATGTCAAAACGACACAAGCCCCAAGTCCGGCTAACATTTTGGAGCCATCGAAGTGCATCACCCAGTTAGAATACGTGCCGTACTCTTTAGGGGGTTCGGCCTCTGTCCATTCGGCGACAAAGTCAGCCAACACCTGAGATTTAATGGCTCGGCGTGGTTTGTAAGTTATTTCAAATGGTAAGAGCTCAATGGTCTATTTGGCAATCCGGCCGATGGCGTCTCGGTTGTTTATAATATCATTGAGTGGTATTTCTGAGGCCACCGTGATTGAGCATTCTTGAAAGTAATGCCGCAGTTTGCGGGGGGGGGGGGCATAAAGGCCGCATATGCTATCTTCTGATAATGCGGGTATCGGGATTTGCATGGTGTAAGGACCGTCGATACGTAGTATACTAGTTTTTGGAGTGGGAACTTATGCCCATCCTCCTCTCGTTCAATGACGAGCACCGCACTCACCACCTATTGAGTTGCAGATATGTAGAGCAACATTGGTTCGCCGACGTTTGGTGCGGCCAGGATGGGGTTGCTTGCTAGCAAAGTTTTTATTTCCTCCAGTCCGTCTATTGTTGCGTCCGTCCATGCGAAGTGATCGGTGTGTCGGAGCAGGCGATACAATGGCAAGGCCTTTTCTCCTAATCTGGAGATGAAGCGGCTCAAAGCTGCCACGCACCCGGCTAGTTTTTGGACCTGCTTGAGGTCAGTTGGTGTTGCCAATTGTGACAGGGCCCGTATTTTAGCTGGGTTTGCTTCAATTCCTCTATTGGAGACAATAAACCCGAGCAGTTTGCCGGCGGGGACGCCGAAAACGCACTTTTCAAGATTGAGCCTTATGTCATATGTGCGAAGGTTGTCGAATGTAAGGCGTAGGTCGTCCACCAATGATTCAACATGCTTGGTTTTGAAGACTACGTCATCTACATATGCCTCCACGGTCTTGCCTATTTGCTTTTCCAGGCACGTTTGAATCATGCGTTGGTAAGTGGCGACGGTGTTGTTGAGCCCGAAAGGCATAGTGTTGAAGCAGAAAGGCCCATACGGGGTGATGAATGCCGTTGCGGCTTGGTCAGATTCCTTCATCTTAATTTGATGGTATCCGGAGTATGCATCGAGGAAACACAGTGAATCGTGTCCTGCATTTGCATCGATACTCTTGTCAATGCGAGGTAGTGGGAAGGGGTCCTTAGGGCAGGCCTTGTTAAGGTCTTTGAAATCGACACAGGCGCCAGGATTTATCCTTCTTTGGTACCATGACCAGGTTTGCTAGCCAGTCCGGATGTTTGATCTCTCTGATAAAACTGGCTTCGAGTAGCTTGGCTAGCTCCTCCCCCATAGCCTATCGTTCGGGTTCGGAAAATCGCCGGAGCGTTTGCTCGACCGGCTTGTATCCCTTCAGTATATTGAGACTATGTTCGGCCAACGTGCATGGGATTCGTGGCATATCCGAGGGGTGCTAGGCGAAGATGTCCCAGTTCTCGCGCAAGAACGTGCGTAATGCACCGTCGATCGTTGGGTCCAGTTGTGCCCTAATGGAAGCAGTTTTCTTGGGATCCGTCGGGTGAACTTGAAATTTGACTATTTCGTCAGCTGGCTTGAAAGAGGTGGATTTGGGCCTTTTATCGAGAATTACGTCGTCCCTATCCACTATGGAACGCAGAGCGGTGAGTTCTTCGGCCGCTAGGGCTTCGGACAGTGCCTCAAGGGCCAGGGATGCGGTTTTATTTTCGGTGCGGAGTGCTATGTCCGGATCACTGGAGATAGTGATAACACCATTGGGCCCGGGCATTTTTAGCTTCATATACCCGTAATGAGGTCTAGCTTGAAAGCGTGTGAATGCATCTCGCCCTAACAGGGCATGATATCCGCTGTTGAAAGGAGACACCTGGAAGATTTTCTCTTTGGACCTATAGTTTTCTGGTGTGCCGAATACCACATCCAGTTTAATTTTCCCTGAGCATCTTGCTTCCCTGCTAGGGATGATTCCCCTGAATGATGTATTGCTCTGCTCAATGCGACTCCTGTCCATTTGCATTTTGTTGAGCGTGTCCTCATAGATGAGGTTCAGTCCGCTGCCACCGTCCATTAGCACTTTAGTGAGCCGAAAGCCATCCACGATTGGGTTTAGGACCAGAGCGGCTGGTGCCCGGACTGAGAGGGATCTTGGTTCATCATCGGCATTGAAAGTAATCATCGTATCGTTCCAAGGGTTTATTGCTGCTACTTGGCAGACTTCGGCGAGGTTGCTGTCGGTGTCAAAACCGGCGGATCTCAGGTAGGGGGTCCCGAACTGTGCGTCTAGGATTGATGGTAACAGGAGACGGGGGACACGATGTTTACCCAGGTTCGGGCCCTCTCTATGGAAGTAATACCCTACTTCCTGCTTGATTGATCTTGATGAATATGAGTGTTACAAGAGTTGATCTACCACGAGATCGTAATGGCTAAACCCTAGAAGTCTAGCCTATGTGAATATGGTAATGAGTATATGCCTATCCGGACTACGCTCTTCGGTTTATATAGACACCGGAGAGATCTAGGGTTACACGGGGTCGGTTACATAAGCAGGAATCTTCATAGTTGGTCGCCTAGCTTGCCTTCCACGCCAAGGAGAGTCCAATCCGGACACGGGTATAGTCTTCGGCCTTCATATCTTCACAGCCCATCAGTTCGGCCCAATGAATAACAGGCCGGACGCCCGAGGACCCCTTAGTCCAGGACTCCCTCAGTAGCCCCTGAACCTAGCGTCAATGACGAGGAGTCCGATGCGCAGATTGTCTTCGGCATTGCAAGGCGGGTTCCCCTTTTTCTGAACACCAAGATAGTCTTCGGATGCGATGATTGTATCCGGACCTGTTACACACACCATACACAACCACAGAGAGAATATAAATTTTTACACGAGTTCCATCCGCTGACAACTTTTTTGCAGCTTTTATGTTCGACGCCCCACGTCCCGAGACGCAGTTGCCATTGGCACGTCTTGTCAAAGCAGAGATCGTGTCCCCTTATCGCGGGATTCTCATCAATGCGGGCATGGGTAACCCAACCGTGCCGTTTATACAGCCCTTGGGAATAGGTGAATCTTAAGGCGAGTGAGGAGGCGTTTAATATTTGCTGCCTTTATAAGGGGATAAGGATTCCCTCTTCCTCTTCTCACGCTCTCTCTCTCTCTGTCTCCGCCTTTCCATTCTCGAGCTCCAGTGCCCAAGTTCTCATCTCCTTTCCACTCAAGCAACCATGTCCGGATCCGGTGGTCAGGGCAAGTGGATGGTCTCCTCCGTCAAGGAGGAGGACATTACTGAGCTTCGGGTGGCCGGATATTTGGCAAAGGAGATCGCCCACCGTCTGCCGGCCAAGGGACAAGTCGTCCTCACGCCGAAGCCCACTGAGAGGGTAGTATTCATCCCCCATTTCTTCCGCGGGCTAGGGTTTCCACTCCACCCTTTCGTCCGCGGGCTGATGTATTATTACGGGATAGATTTCCATGATCTGTCCCCGAATTCCTTCCTCAACATCTCGGTGTTTACCGTCGTGTGTGAGGCCTTCCTCCCCATCCAACCCCACTTCGGGCTGTGGCTCAAAGTCTTCAACGTGAAGCCGAAGGTGGTGGATGGCCAGCATGCGGAGTGCGGGGGAGCCATGGTGAGTAAGCTGTCCAACGTCTCCTGGCCCAAGGGCACTTTTGTGGACACAGTAAAGGAGTGGCAGAAGCAATGGTTCTATATCACTGAACCTCGCGGCACCACCTGGGCCGCAGCCAACGAATTCCGCTCCAGCGCTCCCATGCGACTCACTTCCTGGGTCGAGAAGAGTCCGGACTGGTGTTCACCTGACGAGCTGATAGCGCTGCAGACGCGCGTTCAAAGCATGGTGACCAACAATATCAAGCTCGTCGATGTAATCCAGGTGATGCTAGTTCGCCGGATTCTTCCGTGCCAGCGCCGAAGCCGCCCTCTGTGGGAGTTCAATTCGAAGAAGCACCAGACCTTGGTAAGGCTCATCGAGACTACTCACGAAGGCGCCTGGAAGTTGCTTTTTAAGGGCAATGAGAAGCCACCGGCCACGGATTCAGACCGTGGTCACGATTGTAAACACCCCACCAGCGAGGTATGTTATTTTTTATGTACCCCCAACTTAATTGTTTCGAGGATGATGTGTGAGCTTTTATTATTGCTTTTTCAGGACTGGATGGAGAGGGCGAAGCGGATCAAGTGTCCGGCTCCGCTGCCTGAAGAACCAATCATCCCGCGTCTAGCGAAGATGCTGGTGCCGGTGCCATATAAGGCGCCAGAGAAGAAGGCCAAGAAGAAGGCAAAGGGGGCCAAGAGTGGCCCCCGTCGCAAGGTCTCGCGTCCGAAGACGACGAAGCTCATTCCTCTGTCCCTGAGGACAATGACGAGGAAGAGGAGGAGGAGGAAGAAAACAACCCTCCCCCTGAGGAGAGGAAGAAGAAGAGGGCGGCTTTGGCGCATCTGGAAGCGGAAACGCCCAAGAAGGGGAAGGGTGTCCCAGCGGTCAACACCGCGTGGGACGTTGATAGTAGTACGGAACGACGCCCCGCACTAAGCCCCAGGCCGCATCGTAAGTGACATGGCTCGCTCATGCGCACATCCGGCCCTTTCTCTACATTATCTTGACATAGTTAACTGTATTATTGCAGTCCGGCCCGCGACCTAATCCAACGATCCTTGTCTGGAGGTTCGTCGGCTCCGTCGGAGATGGCGAGCATGTCCCACCACCTACTTATTCCCTCGAGGCCAGGGATGACACCGAAGTGTTGTCCCGGAGTACCGCTCCGAACCGGGGAGGAGCCCAGGACGCTGTCCGGGAGGCGCCACGAGGCGAAGCTGTCGGCGTTCTGGGAACGGGGGTCCCCAGACTTGCCTGCCTGCGGCCCACGGCGTGGCTGAGCCAGCAGGTCGTATGGCCCATCTTCATCAACAAGCCATCGAAGACCCTCGTGAGGGGCCAAGCCTCGCGAGGCGGACGACGCAAGACCTCCTCAGGAGTGGCCTAGTCAGGAAGGCTCACGAGGAGTGGAGATATCAAGGCTGGGCAAACCTCACGAGGCTCTCGTGACGTGAGCCATGACGATCGACACCAGGCGGGCGCCAGGCGGGCGCCAGCGCGCGCAGCGTCCTTGATTCCTCTTTGGTGCTAAGGAAGCAGGCGCAGGCGAGGAGTGCCGAGGCATCAGGCAAAGGTTGCTATATCGGTGCAACGAGACCAAGACCAGGAGGACGGCAAGACGGAGGTCATCGTGGAGCCCAGGACGACGTCACCACCAGAGCCTTTCGCAGGCGAAGACCACTTTTGTCAGGATAACTTGTACTAGCTGTCCCCCTTCAAATTCGCCCGCCGTTGTTGGCTCCCTTCTCGCTCAATATTTGGGAAGAGGACCAGGGCCTATATAAGTAGAGCTAGCCACCACAGTAGGGGGGATCCAGCATCGAGCAATTCACCCAGCTCTCACCCACTGAGACAACAAGCACAAGAACACCTCAACCTCAGGAGGCTGTTCTTTCCCTTGTACTGTTCATCACCAGCCCAAGAGGCAATCCACCACCACCACACTGGAGTAGGGTATTACACCACAACGGTGGCCCGAACCAGTATAAATCTCGTGTCTTTCTGTGTTGCAAGTTCGTCGAGTTCGTCCGCGAGATCTTAGCGAGCTAGGGCGTACATCGGTAGGAGGGAAAGACTTCGCACGCACCCCAGTGTTTGAACCTTAAGGGTTTGCCGGAACCCCACATCCGACATTTGGCGCGCCAGGTAGGGGTGCGCCGGAGCTTCTTCTCTGCCAACTAACTCGCCGACGCTCCACAGCCACGATGTTCGGCGACTCAAGGGCCTGCTCCGACCGCTGGGCAGCCTGGCCGGCCCGGGCAGCGCCGCCTGCCCATGGAGACCTCGGCCCCGCGCTCCAGGCGGCGCGAGCGCCGCCAAACTCCGCCGGGCGCGGGCAGCGCGGCCAGGCGTCGTCCACCCTCACCCCACGGCAAGTACGAGTCGCTGCAAGAGCAGCGAGCCATGCCGCAGCAACGGCGCCGCACTCGCGGCGGGAGCAAGCAAACATGCGGGCAGCACTCACGGTGGCGGGGGAGCTGCTGCGATGCAGGCTGATGGAGAGCGGGCGAGATGCACTGCTGGAGCGTGTTGCCGAGCTGCTGGATGCAGCGGCGTCGGGAGCACCACCTTTCTGCTATCGACTTGCTCCTCGGGCCACTACAGGGCCACACGGCGGGCCTCACCACAACCGCACGCCATCAGCTACGCCCGGGGGCTTCATCAACATCAGCACGGCCAGCGGCGTAGGGGGCTCCGCCACCCCCATGTCGCCCGCGACAAGCATGGGCGCAAGCGTCGCCCCCATGGTCCTGGCCGGATGCCACGCTGCCATCCTCAGGAGGCCACCCTGGGCCGAGCAACATGGAGCGTGGGGCACAACGGCGAGGTGTTCGGGGTAACGGCCCCGGAAGTCTACGTGCCCCGCATGATGGACCAAGAGTACGCACCGGAGGACGACCCCGGCTCATTCGTTGGAGGAGATTGGGGAGAGGGGGCGCTAGGAGCCGAAGCCTTCCAGGAACCAACGGAGAACCACGACGATCACGCCGGCAACGGCAACTACAGGGTACCGCTAATCTCTCAGGAACAGGCTTACGCTAACCATGGGCTACAGATGAATCAGGTTGCAGCTTCGATCGACGACCCTGGCACCGCAGCACCCCTTCCAACAAGGGAAACACGTTGGGGGACGCCAGGAGGGAGCCAGGAGCAAGGCCCCTCCCCGCGTCGCGCGACGCCTGGCGACACCCGGAGGTAGGCCCTCTGCCGGGGAGGCCTTGTCAACCCTTCCCCCGGCAGAGGACCTGTGGTCGCCGAGGGCACCGTTGGCGTCCTCTTTCCTTCTTTTGTATCGTCCTGGCGACCAGTCGGCTCAAAGGAGGTCAAGGGTGGCGCAAGGTGGGGCCCTCGTCTGGCGATATGAAGCAAGGCCGGTACCTGTGAAGAAGGCCCAGTGCCTGTGAAGCTCGCCGCCCGTGACACTCTCACGTAATAATGAGTTGGGGTTGTACACGCCCCGGAGTCTCAGGAGCGTCGGCCTCAGGCCCTGGGGCTCCCTCCCACGCCTAGCGGCAGCACTTAGCTCCGCGCTGGTGAGAAGACTTGAAGACCAGAAGACTAGACTAGGTGCCGGACGCGGCCTTTTGCTTTGGATATCTCTTTCTGTAGCTTTGCTTTCCGGATATGGATTTAAGTTGAAGCCGAGTTTTTATCGTCGCGCGCGGGGGGGGGGGTGCCTGTTCTCGCTCAAGCAGTTTCTTGCCTTTTGGATCTCATTTCGTCTGGGACTCATGTCCGTCGCCCACCTCTCACGAGCTCCTCGCGAGCGGGATTGCGCGAAGCACGCGCACGCCAGGCGTGCGCTAGCACTGCAACTGGTGCTCACCTTTTGTGGGGCCTTTCCTAACGGGGCGACAAGCTCCGCAGAATTTTCAGAAACTCGACGCCTTGCGACCCAGCTCAAAGCTGGCGCTGACTAAGGTAAACCACGACAGAAAACTCGCACCTGGATTCATGAGTTTACGAGGACACATACTCACATCGCATAGGGGAGTAAAAACCGCAATTTTCTTACATGAGGGGCTCCCCCTCTCAAAATGCTCTTACAAGTTTTCCACGGGCCACGCCCGAGTCTTGTGTGCAGGATGAAACGACAGGGAAACATGGGATCTGCCAGAAATATCACTCGCTGCATCACCCGCGGATGCGTCACTCGCGTCATCATCATCTTCGTCGGCATTGTCGCCGCCGTCGGCGACGTCCCCATCGCCATCTTCAACCACGTCGCCTCCGTCCGCGACGACCACCACCTCGTCATCATCTGAAGTGAAGGCCCTGACCAACGCGTCCACATTGTCTTCAACCCAGCGCGCCAGGTCACCCCGTACGGCCGTGGGTACGGGGCGATGGCAGCGTCGAAATCTAAGTTGGGGTCGGCATTCAGAAGGTGGCTGAAGACACAGGAGAAAGCGCGCTCAAGCAGGCCACGACCCCTTTCCTCCACAAGCTGGTGAGCTCTGGCGGATCGAGCTTCCAGGCGGGTCACCACCTATGTGAAGAAGGTCAGGTGGCTGGCATAGTCATTCGAGTGAGGAGTCGGTGCATCCACGTCGCAGATATGGCCCAGGGCGGTATTGGCCCTGTTCCGGAGATCCTGAAGCATAGGGGCATGCTCGCGCTCTAGCGTTCGTCATTGGAGCACTTCCTCCGTGTTTTGACGTGCGACGGCCTTAGCGTCATCAACCCGCCTCCGAAGGGAACGCAGCTCAGCGCGGGCGGAGGCCAAGTCCACCTGCACCGTAACCAGGGCGGCGGCCGTGGCTTCCGCGCGCCTCTCAGCCTCATCCAACCTGGGCCTGAGGGCAGCAGCCCTGCCTGCATCCTCCGTACCCGCGAGCTTCAGCTTCAGGTTGTACCTACCCTCCAAGTCCGCGCAAACCTCGGCCACCCAGCGATTCACCTCCTCCTCGACTCTGGCCTCGCGAGCCCCTACGGCATCTTCTGCTTGAGCAACTTGACGCTCCCTTGTCTCCAGTTGCTCGAGCTCGAGGCTGCGCTCCACGGCTTCCAGGGCCAGCGCCTCATCGCGCTTCCGGACCTTCTCATCCTCCGCGGGCGTCCCCCTCAGTGATGCAAGAGCGGCCCTGCGCGCCTCCACCTGCTGCTCAAGGGACGCGCTCCAGGCCTGGAGCTCCCACGCGCGCTCCTCCGCAGCCTCGCGACGGCGGTCAGCCTCGCGAGCCTCTTCCAAAGCTCGCGAGCGGGCTTCATGGGCGATCTTGAGGGATGCCTCGGCCTTCGCATTCTCAAGGTCGCGCTGATAGCGACCGAGGTTGATGGCCACCCTCAGCTTGCACCGCTCCTCCACCAGCCAGAGACCCTCAGCCTCAAGGCACGAGTCGACACCCGCGAGCTCTTCACCAAGTCAGCTCATTGCGCCCATCGCCTCCTGGAAGAGCTCGTGACGAACTACGCTCCGCCCACGCTCGAGCTCAAACGCTCGGCCCACCTCGTCCTCCACCTCGGGGGCTGCTGGCGGGGCGCCAAGCGGTGCACCACCCCCCGACAGGGGGCTGGGGGCTGGCACTCCACCTGACGTCAGCCCATCCTCGCGAGGAGCCCAAGCCGATCGGGGCTCATTGCTTGAAGAGGAACCGAAGATTGAAGCCAACTAGCTGCTGCCCATGAGCAAAGGAGGAGTCTTAGGCATGCCCGCCTAGTTCCGCGCCAGATCGTGGGGGAGGGGTGGCCAAGCCGCGGGCTCGGCACGCCACGAAGGCGGAGATGCTCCCCCAACCGACCCCTCTCCAGGGGCGGCAGGCGGACTAGGAACGCTCAAGGCCGATGAGGGAGTTGATAAAGGAGGAGGCTACATCTCGGAAGACGCAACAGCTTCAACGGAAGGAGCCCTGAAGGACCGACGTCAGAATAAGGAGACTACACGCGGGAAGCCATGACACAAAGATACTTACGCATCAACGGCGATGTACTTTCGCCGCTTCAACGGCCCGAAGATATTGCTGCCGCCAGGGGATCATTTCCTCTTGCGGAGCTCCTCGAAGTCCACACAAAGATGACTGAAGCGCTGGACGTGACGACTGGTGCGCAGCGGGGCCGAAGAAGAGCTTGGAAGGATATCTTTAGGGATGCCCTGTTGCGGCGAACAGCCGGGCACCGTCTCACCACAACCTCCCGAGGCCTCTGGAGCCTTGGCCTCGGGAGCCGCATGCCGCGCCTCCTCAGTGGCCGACGCCTCAGGAGGGGGCTCGCAAGCTCCCGAGGACGACGCCCTAGGATCACCGTGCGGCACATGCTCCTCAGCACTTGAGCCACCAGCCTCTGTCAGAGCTCGCCCTCCTGCATCCCCACCTGGGGCGAGCTCAGCACCAGCGGCAAGGAAGGGAACCACGATGACGGGGTTCTCACGGGGCCCCACCAGGCCGATCGGCCGCAGCCCCCATTCGTCAAAGGAAGGCATGCTCGCCACAAACTCATCCTTGTTCTTGCAGCGATACAGCAGGCAATTCTTCCCAGGCATTTCGGCCGGCAAAGGGACACCCGTCAGGACCTTGAGCACTGTCTGCCGCGTCCCGAGAGGGAGTCTAGACTCTTGGAACCTCATGTGGTCCTGACTGTTGAGCAAGGTCCACATTGGGCGAGAGTGGCGCTGAAGCGGAGCAACCCGGTGTTTGACGAACTCCTTCACCACCATAGGCGCGGTCACACCGCGGTCCTTCAGCAGCCTCATCCTAGCCCAGACGAGAGCGAGGCGAGGGCTCGAGAGCTTCTGGTGGCACAACCCGGAGTTTGGAACAGCGGGCCCTGCCGGCAGACGAAGCAGGGGGCCGAGCACGCCGGCATCAACAAACACCCATCGCGTGCGAAACTCGCTCGTGGATGAAGGGAGCTCGAAGTCAATCCCCGCGCCCGCCGTCGCGGCCACGGCCTGTTAACTCACGCATCCCGAGCGTTGCTGAGGGTCGGTCAGGTGTAGTGAGAAGAAATGACGGAGGAGAGCCACCGAAGGAGCGATACCCACCATGGCTTCGCACAAAGGCAAAGACAGCAAGAAGAGTCACCGATTGGGGGTCAAGATGCGGCATATGGATCTGGTAATGCTCAAGCACCGCGTTGAGAAAGGCGGAGAAGGGAGGAATCAAGCCGGCCCAGAGGGCATCTATGAAGATTGGGACCTCGGTGGCTGACCGGGCCGTGCGAGTGCGAGACGCGGGCCAAGCCACCGTCTCTCCCCACTCGTTGAAGTTGGAAGCAAGTATCGGGCGCACCTTGTCCATGGCCTCGTCGTTAAGCACCCGGGATCGGCCGAGCGCTGGCTCAGCGGCCGAAGGCGCGCTTGGTGAAGGCAGGGGTTTCTTCCCCTTGTCTACTGGTTTCGGCGCCATGGCAGTAGGGCGAGTAAGAGGTAGGTCAGATTGGAAGGGAGAAGCAGAGCCTCGAGGGAGCAGAGAGGTTAGGGAAGCAAGGCGCAGACAACGGAGGAATAACTGTGTAGGCCGCGGGGGCCGCATAGCTAGGCGGATTCAGAGGCAGCATGGGGAAGCGGAGACGCCCACGTCCAATCAACCGCCACGCGTCAATCGAGGCCGCAGGCTTTTGGGGCCCGCGGTGCTCCGTACTTGACTCTTGGCTTCGCCGCGAAGCCAAGCCCGAGCGCACCTTGGGCCCGGGGGCTACTATCGGCGTTCTAGGAATGGGGGTCCCCAGACTTGCCTGCCTGCGGCCCACGGCGTGGCTGAGCCAGCAGGCCGTACGGCCCATCTTCATCAACAAGCCATCCAAGACCCTCGCGAGGGGCCAAGCCTCGCGAGGCGGACGACGCAAGACCTCCTCAGGAGTGGCCTAGTCAGGCAGGCTCACGAGGAGCGGAGATATCAAGGCGGGGCAAACCTCACGAGGCTCTCGTGATGTGAGCCATGACGATCGACACCAGGCGGGCGCCAGCGCGCGCAGCGTCCTTGTTTCCTCTTTGGTGCTAAGGAAGCAGGCGCAGGCGAGGAGTACCGAGGCATCAGGAAAAGGTTGCTATATCAGTGCAACGAGACCAAGACCAGGAGGACGGCAAGACGGAGGTCATCGTGGAGCCCAGGACGGTGTCACCACCAGAGCCTTTCGCAGGCGAAGACCACTTTTGTGAGGATAGCTTGTACTAGCTGTCCCCCTTCAAATTCGCCCGCCGTTGTTGGCTCCCTTCCCGCCCAATATTTGGGAAGAGGACCAGGGCCTATATAAGTAGAGCTAGCCATCACAGTAGGGGGGATCCACCATCGAGCAATTCACCCAGCTCTCACCCATTGAGACACCAAGCACAAGAACACCTCAACCTCAGGAGGTTGTTCTTCCCCTTGTACTGTTCATCACCAGCCCAAGAGGCAATCCACCACCACCACACTGGAGTAGGGTATTACACCACAACGGTGGCCCGAACCAGTATAAATCTCGTGTCTTTCTGTGTTGCGAGTTCGTCGAGTTCATCTAAGAGATCTTAGAGAGCTAGGGCATAGATAGGTAGGAGGGAAAGACTTCGCGCGCACCCCAGTGTTCGAACCTTAAGGGTTTGTCGGAACCCCACATCCGACAGAAGCCTCCACTGCCGGACACATGGGGGAGCCGATCCCCATGGAGACTGGCGAAGAGGGCCGCATCCAGTTCGGCCCTCAGTCGAATACGATTCTGGAGACCCATATGGCTCCGGAGTCGAGCGAGCAGCCCCCTTTGAAGGAGGGGGATGCGCCACTTCCGCCGGTGGCCCCTGTCCATCCAGGGATGCCGGATAACCTGATGGAGGCGCTACGAGGCGCCTCCGTTACGGACGAGCACCGTGTCCTTATAGGTGCGGTGATCGAGAAGGTTCAGTCCGCCAAGAGTGGACTGAACGAAGCCCGCAGCAACCTGTTGACAGGTTTCGAGGTAAGTGACATAGAAAGAGAAAATAACCCATGTAGTCAGTAGCCCCTGAGACACTGTCCGGTATTCGGCGAGAAGAACTGGACAGAGAATCGATCCTTTTGTATAGGAGACTAACTTAATATGTACCAATAAGCAGGCGTCACTGTTGGCCGCAACTGCACATGTTGCCGAAGTATCTGAACTGAAGCAGAGGCTGGAGCGGACTGAGAACGAGCTCGGCGAGGTTAAGATTCGGCTCCAGGAGGGGCAAGGTGAGTGACGACTCGTTGTGTGTTCGTAAAGAACAAGCGCTGTATGTTGACCGTAGTGTTGTAATATGTGTAGGAGCCGCGACCGAGGTCGAGGCCCTAAAAAAGGCCCTGGGTGAAGCCGAGGAGAAGGCTGTCCAGCAGCAAGCGGCCCGGAAAAAGCTCAAGGCCCAGGTCAAGGAGGTCCAGCAGGAGCTCCAGGATGCGGTGAAAAAATGTGAGGCCTTGGAGCATGATGCGTCGGTTCAAGGGACCGAACTCGCCAAGGCTCGTCAGAGCATGGAGACCGCACGGAATGAGGCCCAGGCCGCCCTCCAGGAGATCCAGGAGGCCAAGAAGATCACGGCTGGTAAGGCATTTAAGATGCAAAGCAAGTATGCGGAGAAGCAGTACCTTTTACTAACCCGGGTTCGGAGTTCCCCTGGGGCTTTTGCAGATCTACCACGCAGCGTATCAGACGCTGCGAAGTTCAACCGAGTCGAAGGAGGGGGTTCTACGGAGAGGCTATTCTGGTTGCAGTATGCGACGCCAGAGCATCCCGTGTCCTTCACCGATCAGCTGAAGCAGCTGGTGGAGCTGCACAGGGTGGCCGAACTAGCCATGAAGGATTTGATGATCCGGCTGTGGCCAGCCGAAGCTATGCCCGGCAGCTACTTCGGACTCGTGAGGCGGCTAGTGGAAGCCTGTCCGTGGCTGGACACCGTCAAGCGATCGGCCTGCATCGAAGGTGCCCGCATGGCTTTCGACCGTTGCAAGATGTGGTGGGCGAAGATGAACGCTGTTGACGTGGCCGAGGACCGCCCGAGGGCAAGGAGCACCGCACACCCGAGTGATATTTTGCAGATGTCTTAGAAGGGTCTCGACTTGTCGCAGCGTAGTGCGGGCATGACATTATTTTTGAATAAATACAATCGAGTTGTCCTTTGCCTTGTATTATGAAAACAAAGCCTGTTTTGTAATGTAATTTCGTTATGCTTTAATTGTTTCCTCCTGTGCGGCCGTGTTGTATGCAATCTAAGGGTTGGCCAGTCGTCGGCTTTTGCCCTCGCGTAGGTAGTACAGAGGTGTTCGAGATGGAATCTAAACAATCTTGATCCAATTATATGGTCCTTGAAGGAGTTGTTTAGCGCAACGAACGAGGCAATCAGACTATATGGCTTAAACGCCCTCACTTAGCCATAGGGGTTTTATAATAAAGCATGGGCGCAGCCCCTGGTCCAAGCCAGGGTGCTGTCAGCATCTGATCGGGAAGTGCCAATCCTTCGCATAACGCGGAAAAAATCTCCAACGATTTTGTGACCCTCGAACAGCTGACCGGCTCTCGCCGTATCATGACATTCAGTTTTTGGCTTTCTCTACTGAGGTGCTCATCCGGTTAAGGCCAGGGCACAATCGCAGTAGTTCTCCCTTTACTACCCTAGCCGATATAGCGGAACGTAGGGTAGCAGGCACAGGAGCCGGGCAACCCAACTATTAACCAAAGACATGATTCGGAGCCAATGCATATAATGCTAAATTCGGGGTGCCAAACTTATCTATAAGAAGTGTTCGGACTTTGCTGCCATATTATGGGGCCATGGGGAGCCCCTGGTGAATATGAAACGTACCAAAATGTACGGATGCGGTCGATAAACAGATCAAAATAAAATGCAGTAAGAAGCGAAAACAACAGAAACTGGGTCGCAAACCCTTTTTATTATAACTGGATGGATACGTCAAGGCGTATCTTATACAAATAGTGCGATAAGCATCCGGGCTATTTAACATGCCGGAATGAAGAAGGCGCAACGTGCGGGTCCTGAGAAATAAGTAGAAATACCGTCAAGAAGAATGTATAGAGGTTACCCTGCACACCTATGCTGCTTGCCTCCTTGGTATGCTGATCCTTCGAAAGGACTGGTGATCAGGCCTGAGGGAAAAGGAACCTGAAACAAAAAGGAAAAAGGTGGAAGTATGTGTGTGTCCGGGGTCGGTCTAGCCGAACTGTAGATCCCGGTTTAGCTTGTGCCTCCGTCGATGTCCATGGAATTTTGAGTGCGTAATTATGCACGCGTGGTACGAATGCCACTACTTCATCCGGACTGAGACGGAGGCTGAATTGCTAATCGAGCTCTTGATGAGCCGCGCTGCCCTGTTGCAGTGTGGTCCGGAACCTCTTAATGATGTCCAGGGGCTCGACAGCCGTACTGTGGTGCTGCTTGAGAAGGCCGCTATGTACCTCTACTGCTAGGGCGGCGGTGTGCTCCTCTGTTCGGAGGGAGCGTTTTGTATTGCCATTGACTGTTATGACGCCGCGTGGACCGGGCATCTTGAGCTTGAGATAAGCAAGTGTGGCACTATGTTGAATCTAGCAAACGCGGTTCGTCCAAGCAGTGTGTGGTAGCCGCTGCGGAAGGGGACGATATCGAAGATTAACTCTTCGCTTCGGAAGTTTTCCGGAGAACCGCGGACCACCTCCAGTGTGATTGAGCCCGTACAGCGGGCCTCTACGCCTGGTATGACTCCTTTAAAGGTAGTCTTTGTTGGTTTGATTCGTGAGGGGTTAATGCCCATCTTCCGCACAGTGTCCTGATAAAGCAGGTTGAGGCTGCTACCACCGTCCATCAGGACTCGAGTTAGGTGAAATCCATTGATAATCAGATCGAGGACCAGTGCGGCCGAACCACCATGACGAATACTAGTCGGACGATCTCGACGACCAAAGGTGATCGGGCATGACGACCACGGATTAAATTTTGGGGCGACTGGCTCTACCGCATAGACGTCCCTGAGTGCGCGCTTGCGCTCCCTTTTAGGGATGTGTGTAGCATATATCATGTTCACCGTTTTGACCTAAGGGGGAAACTTCTTCTGTCCCCCTGTATTCGGTTGCCGGGGCTCTTCGTCATCGTCCTCACTTTGTGATCCCTTTTCCTTGTTTTCGGCATTTAACTTGCCAGCCTGTTTGAAAACCCAACAGTCTCTGTTGGTGTGATTGGCTTGTTTGTCTGGGGTGCCGTGTATCTGGCATGGACGGTCGAGTATGCGGTCCAGGCTGGAAGGTCCTTCATTGTTTCTTTTGTAGGGCTTCTTCTGTTGGCCGGACTTGGAGCCACTACATCCAGCGTTAACTGTGGTGTCATCGGTGTTGTCGCCATTGCTTCGTCGTTTGTGTCTATTGCGCCGGAGCTTGCTGGTGCTATTCTTGGCCTCGGAGGGGCCTGCCTCGCTGGCTGTGTTCTTGCTACGAGCCAGCCAGCTGTCCTCACCCGCGCAAAAGCGGGTCATGAGTGCCGTAAGGGCTGCCATAGACTTCGGCTTTTCTTGGCCGAGGTGGCATGCTAGCCATTCATGACGGATGCTGTGTTTGAAGGCTGCTAGGGCCTCGGCATCCAGACAGTCAATGATCTGGTTCCTTTTGGTTAGGAACCTAGTCCCGAATTTTCTGGCTAATTCTCCAGGTTGTTGAACTATGTGGCTTAAGTCGTCGGCGTCTGGTGGCCGGACATAAGTTCCTTGGAAGTTGTCCAGGAAGGCTTCTTCAAAGTCCTCCCAGCTGCCGATAGAATTTTCAGGCAGGCTGTTAAGCCAGTGCCGAGCTGGCCCTTTGAGCTTTAGTGGGAGGTATTTAATGGCGTGGAGGTCATCTCCTCGAGCCATATGGATATGGAGAATAAAATCCTCGATCCATACTGCAGGATCGGTTGTGCCGTCGTATGATTCGATATTGACGGGCTTGAACCCCTCGGGGAATTCATGATCCAGTACTTCATCTGTGAAGCAGAGAGGGTGTGTGGCGCCTCTATATCGGGCCGCATCGCGGCGTAGCTCTGATGGAGTCCGTCTGCGGCATTCGGCCCGGGCGTGGTTAGGTTTGTCACGTCCGAATAGGTAGCCGTCGTCGTGCCTCGAGGCACGTCCTCACAATCCGTAGATTGATCGTGTATGTCATGCTCTACTGTCCAGGGTCTGCCGGAGGTTGTACGTGTGACCCCGAATTCTTCCGTCTCTATTTTTACGGGGCGGTGGGGCAGGCTGCTGTTCGGCATGGTTGCCGCTTTATCCCGACCACGGGGTGGCCGGTCGGCCACCCTGTCTTGACCACATGGTGGTCGTTCCGCATTACGCGAGGGAGATATGTGCTCCGGCGCCTCCTCATCGAATTGAGGTAGCAGTCTGCGTTTCGGGTAGCTCTTGGCTGGGCGCTTGAGGCCGTATTCCTCGGCTGTCAGAACATCAGTCCATCTGTCGACGAGTAGATCTTGTTCAGCTTGAAGCTATTGCTGTTTCTTTTTCAGGCTCCTTGCAGTGGCTATGAGCTGAAGCTTAAAGCGCTCCTGCTCCAGAGGATCCTCAGGCATGATGAAGTCTTCGTTGCCGAGGCTTGTCTCCTCCTCGGGGGGTGGATGGTAACTATAGTCCTTCGAGTCATCTTCTATGGCCTGTTCATCAGGGTTGCTTTGCCTGTTGTCATGTTCCTCCTGTTCGGATGTAGCTCCGACAGGGTCTTCATTGTTTTCGGCGTCGCCCGGGGTACTATTTTCTCCGGTGCCAGTGTTGCCATCCTTTGAGCGACGAGGCTTAGAACGGCGTTTGGGCTGCCGGCGCTTGGACTGCGTCTCAGAGGGTTTATTAGCATCTGGCTCTTCTTTCTCGTCGCCAGATCCTTTAGGTGTATCAACCATGTACACGTCGTACGAAGAGGTGGCCGTCCAACGTCCAGTGAATGGCGGGTCTTGGCCTTGCTCCTTGTCGGCATCGTTGTCCATACCGTCGATGTCTTCAGAGCCATAGTCAAGCTCGTCGGTTAAGTCATCGACAGTGGCTATGAAGTGGGTGGCGGGTGGGAAGCAAAATTCCTCATCGACCTCCTCTAGCTCGAACCGAATATAGTTCGGCTGTGAGTCCTTCTCCAAGGACAAATTCTTAAAATAGTTTAGCACATCGCCCAAAGGTGAATGCTGGAAGACGTCTGCGGTGCTGAATTCGAAAATCGATAACCGATCCAGCTCGGTGTCCGCAGGCGTACATGGTCCGGAACTTATAGCCGGAGACGAGTCCGGAGTTCCATTGACACAAATATTGCGGGATGTGGAGTCCATGTGTGGCTCCAATGCCGCGGACTCTGTGGCCTGTGATGGCACGGTCTGCTTTGGTTCTAGGGCCGTTGCAGCAACAGGAATCATCTCCTGGATGTGACCCGATGACAGATTTAAGTCATGTTCGTCAGGGCGAGGGGGAGCGATCGGCGCGGTCTCAGATCCGTTGAAGATCAAGTCTCCACGGATATCCGCGACGTAGTTCAAGCTTCCAAATCTGACCTGATGGCCAGGGGCATAGCTATCGATCTGCTCCAGATGGCCAAGCGAGTTGGCCCGCAGAACGAAGCCGCCGAACACAAAAATCTATCCGGGAAGGAAGGTTTCTCCTTGGACAGCGTCCCTATCAATGATTGAAGGGGCCATCGAACCTTTCGTCAACGGCATAGTGGAACTCTCAATGAAAGCACCAATGTCGGTGTCAAAACCAGCGGATCTCGGGTAGGGGGACCCGAACTGTGTGTCTAGGATCGATGGTAACAGGAGACGGGGGACACGATGTTTACCCAGGTTCGGGCCCTCTCTATGGAGGTAATACCCTACTTCCTGCTTGATTGATCTTGATGAATATGAGTGTTACAAGAGTTGATCTACCACGAGATCGTAATGGCTAAACCCTAGAAGTCTAGCCTATATGAATATGGTAATGAGTATCTGTATCCGGACTACGCTCTCCGGTTTATATAGACACCGGAGAGATCTAGGGTTACATGCAGTCAGTTACATAAGGAAAAATCTTTATAATTGGTCGCCAAGCTTGCCTTCCACGCCAAGTAGAGTTCAATCCAGACACGGGTACAATCTTCGGCCTTCATGTCTTCACAGCCCATCAGTCCGGCCCAACGAATAACAGCCGGACGCCCGAGGACCCCTTAGTCCAGGACTCCCTCAGTAGCCCCTGAACGTGGCTTCAATGACGAGGAGTCCGACGCGCTCATTTGTCTTCGGCATTGCAAGGCGGTTTCCCTCCTTCCGAACTCTGGAATAGTCTTCGGATGTAGTAAGTATATCCGGACCCGTGTATGTAATTGCAGAGAACACAATATTCCACAGGTCCAACCTGCTGACAACTGTTCATTACATTGCATTACGCCTGCCCGGTTATTATTTCCAATCATTGGCTAGCCCCTCGCCCCATGTCTCGGGACGCGGTTTTATCGGCACGTCTTTTCAAAGAAGGGATCGTGTCCCTTATTCACGGGATTTTCAATAATGTAGGCGTGGGTAAACCAACCGTCCCCTGGGTACAACTCTTTGAGGATAGGTAAGTTTCGAGACCCAGGAGGGGATGCTCAATATTCTGGGCCTTTGTATAGGGACCCAGACTTGTCTTTTCTCTTTTGCGCTTGCTTCTTCCCCAACCCCAGCCATCTCGAGTTCCAGCCCTCGGGTTCCAATCACCACCAGCCCCAATCATGTCCGGGTCCAGCCGTTCAGGCCGGTGGGTGGCCTCTTCTGTCACGGAGGAGGATATTGCGAAGCTCCGCGTGGCGAGGTATCTGATCCCAGAAATCCTTCATCGGCTTCCCGCCGAGGGGCAGGTTATTCCCACCCCCATATCTGGCGAGAGGGTAGTATTTGTGTCCCACTTCCTCCATGGGTTAGGGTTCGCGCTTAACCCCTTCGTCCGGGGGCTCATGTTCTACTATGGGCTAGATTTTCACGATCTGGCCCCGGACTCTGTTCTTCTCATCTCGACATTCATCGTCATGTGTGAGGCCTTCCTCCGGACTCCTCCGCACTTTGGTTTGTGGCTCAAGACTTTTGACGTAAGGCCACGGGTGGTAGAGGAGGAGCAGGCAGAGTGCGGCAGCGTCGTAATAGGCAAGCTTGTCGACGCGGTTTGGTTTGAAGGATCCTTCACCGAGTCTTCTGGCATGTGGCAGCAGGGGTGGTTTTATATCAACGAGCCGCGGGGCTCCAAGTGGGCGGCTACGCCTGCGTTCCGACCCGGCCCTTCGATTCAGCTTGCTTCATGGATCAATAAGGGATTGGATGGGGATCCGTCAATGAAGTGCAGACTCTGCAAAGTCGCATTCGGAGCCTTTCCGAAAAGGGCATCGATCTTGTGAACGTCGTTCAAGTAATACTAGTCCGCCGGACCCTGCCATGTCAGCGGCGGCCTCTCCGTATGTGGGAGTTTAATCTAGAAGGGCGGCGGACTCTTCATCACTTCTTCGGTGCTACGCACGAAGGAATGTGGAAATTATATTTCGGGGAGCGAGAGCAATGGTCGGACACCACCGAAGACGTTGGCCTTGACTGCAATCATCCAGACACTTCGGTAAGTATTCAATCTCCGAACACCTTCCATTCAAGCATATCTTGACAAGATACTGAACAATCCGTCCCTATACAGGACTGGATAAAGAAAGCGGTGTTAATCTGGTGTCCGGCGCCCCTTCCCGAAGACTCTATGACCGCCCAGCTGACGAGGATGCTGACTCCGACACCGTACTAGGTGTCTGCAGAGGGGGGCGAGAGCGGGGAGCCCAGAGGTGATGCCCGCCCTGAGGACGAATTAGATGCTGTGTTCGGGGAAACCGAAACCCTTTTGCCCAGGGGGAAAGGTGAAGAGGGGGCCCCCCATGGCAAGAAGAGGGCCGCTTCCGGAGGTCAGGAGGGGAAACCTTCCAAGAAAGGGAAAACGCCATTGTCGGGCGGCTTGAGCCGGGCAAGCGATGTCGATGTAGAGCTTTATGATGAGGACAAACCTCTAGCCAAACCGTAAGTGCAGTGGGGTATTTTAATCATACCTCATTCCTTTCTTATTACTGAAGTAATCCTCCGACATATGTACGTCCTCGCAAGTTAACGCCTGGTGTTTCTCAATCGTCTTCCTCCTTGGGAGACCTTCTTCCAGAGATGATGGAGAGTGACACGCCTTCCCCAGCCTCCTTGCCCAACAGGGTGGATGATTTTGAGGCATCGTCCCGGGGGGCTCCTCCCGATCGACAAGTAGTGCAGGAAACAAAGAAGGCGTTACCCGAAGGTGGTGCCTCTGTCACTCGGGGTTCGGGAATCAAGTACGACGGCCCCGAACTATCCGATTTACAACCGGAGATGATTCTAGAGGCGAGTGGGCGGATCCCTTCAAAGGAATGCCGTACTCCGGCGGCGGTTTCCGGAGACCCAGTAGCGCCGGAAACGCTGACGGACATGCTGCGACAAGCGTCCGTTTCGGAGGAGCATCGTGCCTTGATGGCTATGGTGGTCGAAAAGGTTTTATCCGCGAAGAGCGGGTTGAATGAGGCCTTTACAAGCCTTCTGAGGGGTTTTGAGGTTTATGATGTAGTTTTGCCAATAGAATTTTATTGACAGAATGCACCTGTTGTATATGCAGTAGCCCCTGAGACTCGGATTGCCTTCCAAAGGAAGCGATCGGAGGATCGAAAAGATATGCTCAGGTACTAACCTTGATTTAACAATGAATACAGGCTGCCTCCCCTCCTGCGGCTACCCGAAATACGGAAGTGGCTGAACTGCAGCGAAAGCTGGATATTGCGGAGGATGACATTGCATTGATCAACAGGCGTCTTAACGACTCACAAGGTATATATTTCGAGCATTCCTTACACCAATGTGCTTGTATTTTAAGACTAACTCTAAAAAGAGTTTTATATGACATGTGCATGAATGTAGGTGGTGTTGCTGCCGTGGAGGCCCTTCGGGCGGAGCTAACCCGGGCCAAGAAGCAGGCCTGGTTTAGTAATGCGGCTGCCGAAAAGGCAACGTCTGAGTTGAAAGCCGAAGAAGTTGCACGGCGCCAAGACCAGGAGAAGATGTCCACCATGGCGCATGATGTCTACTACACAACCTTCTTCTTGTAGACGTTGTTGGGCCTCCAAGTGCAGAGGTTTGTAGGACAGTAGCAAATTTCCCTCAAGTGGATGACCTAAGGTTTATCAATCCGTGGGAGGCATAGGATGAAGATGGTCTCTCTCAAGCAACCCTGCAACCAAATAACAAAGAGTCTCTTGTGTCCCCAACACACCCAATACAATGGTAAATTGTATAGGTGCACTAGTTCGGCGAAGAGATGGTGATACAAGTGCGATATGGATGGTAGATATAGGTTTTTGTAATCTGAAAATATAAAAACAGCAAGGTAACTAATGATAAAAGTGAGCGTAAACGGTATTGCAATGCTAGGAAACAAGGCCTAGGGTTCATACTTTCACTAGTGCAAGTTCTCTCAACAATAATAACATAATTGGATCATATAACTATCCCTCAACATGCAACAACGAGTCACTCCAAAGTAACTAATAGCGGAGAACAAACGAAGAGATTATTGTAGGGTACGAAACCACCTCAAAGTTATTCTTTCGGATCGATCTATTCAAGAGTTCGTACTAGAATAACACCTTAAGACACATATCAACCAAAACCCTAATGTCACCTAGATACTCCAATGTCACCTCAAGTATCTGTGGCTATGATTATACGATATGCATCACACAATCTCAGATTCATCTATTCAAACCAACACAAAGTACTTCAAAGAGTGCCCCAAAGTTTCTACCGGAGAGTCAAGACGAAAACATGTGCCAACCCCTATGCATAATTCACAAGTTCACTGAACCCCCAAGTTGATCACCAAAACATACATCAAGTAGATCACGTGAATATCCCATTGTCACCACAGATAAGCACATGCAAGACATACATCAAGTGTTCTCAAATCCTTAAAGACTCAATCCGATAAGATAACTTCAAAGGGAAAACTCAATCCATTACAAGAGAATAGAGGGGTAGAAACATCATAAGATCCAACTATAATAGCAAAGCTCGTGATACATCAAGATCGTGCTGAATCAAGAACACGAGAGAGAGAGAGAGAGAGAGAGAGAGAGAGAGATCAAACACATAGCTACTGGTACATACCCTCAGCCCCGAGGGTGAACTACTCCCTCCTTGTCATGGAGAGCGCCGGGGTGATGAAGATGGCCACCGGTGAGGGATCCCACCTCCGGCAGGGTGCCGAAACAGGGTCCCGATTGGTTTTTGGTGGCTACAGAGGCTTGCGGCAGCGGAACTCCCGATCTATTATGTTCCCCGATGTTTTTAGGGTATATGGATATATATATATAGCCGAAAGAAGTCGGTCAGGGGAGCCACAAGGGGCCCACGAGGGTGCAGGGCGCGCCTAGGGGGTGGGAGCACCCCCTTGCCTCGTTCCTTCCTCGTTGCTTCCCTTACGTACACTCCAAGTCTTCTGGATTGCTTCCGTTCGAAAAATAACTCTCCCGAAGGTTTCATTCCGTTTGGACTCCGTTTGATATTCCTTTTCTGCGAAACACTGAAACAAGGGAAAAAACAGAAACTGGCACTGGGCTCTGGGTTAATAGGTTAGTCCCAAAAATAATATAAAAGTGTTTAGTAAAGCCCATAAACATCCAAAACAGATAATATAATAGCATGAATACTTCATAAATTATAGATACGTTGGAGACGTATCAGCATCCCCAAGCTTAATTCCTGCTCGTCCTCGAGTAGGTAAATGATAAAAGAAATACTTTATGAAGTGTGAATGCTAGCAGGTACACAAGTTTGATTAATGATAATTTCAATCACCTTTTCTACCATCATTATATATCATAACAGTAGCTCAACTCATAAAACTTTTCATGATCAAGTAACAAGCTATTCACATGTTAAAGCATAAACCATAAACTTTGTTGAAAACTAACAAACTATGTTCTCAGTCATCAAACAATTGCAATTCATCTTATTTTCAGGAAGGGTCTATGTAAGAGCTTTGATTTAGCAAATCCCACATACTCAACTATCATATAGTCTTTCACAATTGCTAACACTCACGCGATATTCATGGGTTCAAAGTTTTAATCAGACACAGAGAAAGATAGGGCCTTATAGATTTGCCTCCCAACCTTTTACCTCAAGGGTAATGTCAACAATAATAGCTCATGATGCCTTACATCCAATTGGATATATATATCAGAATCTTTCCAACACAATGTGCTTGCCAAAGGATAAAATGTAAAAAGGAAAGGTGAAGATCACCATGACTCTTGCATAAGGTAAAAGACAAGAATAAAAGATAAGCCCTTCGCAGAGGGAAGCAGAGGTTTCCATGCGCTTTTATAGTTGGATGCATAAAATCTTAATGCGAGGGAACGTCACTTTATATTGCCACTTGTGATAGGGACCTTTATTATGCAGTCCGTCGCTTTTATTGCTTCCATATCACAAGATCGTATAAAGCTTATTTTCTCCACACTAAAAGATCATACATATTTAGAGAGCAATTTTTATTGCATGCACCGATGACAACTTACTTGAAGGATCTTACTCAATCCATAGGTAGGTATGGTCGACTCTCATGGCAATACTGGTTTAAGGGATGTTTGGAAGCACAAGTAGTATCTCTACTTAGTGGAAATAATTTGGCTAGCATGAGGGGGAAAGGCAAGCTCAACGTGTTGGGCGATCCATGACAATATACTTTATTTCGGATATAAGAAAACATAACCCATTACGTTGTCTTCCTTGTCCAACATCAACCTTTTAGCAAGTCATATTTTAATGAGTGCTCACAATTACAAAAGATGTCCAAGATAGTATATTTATATGTGAAATCTCTCTTCCTTCAATATTCTTTCATGAATTGTTCAAGTGACCAATACAACGTTTGCTAACCTTCAAAAAAATTACCACCTCTACTTCTTATATGTAAAGTCATTACTCCCCATGGGATAAGTATATGAAACATATATAATTTCAGATTTATGATATTCAAATCATTCAACTATTTACTCATAGGATATAAGTGAAGCACACGAGTAAATGACAAACTACTCCAAAAAGATATAAGTGAAGATCAATGAGTAGTTAAATAATTATGTAGCTATGTGAAGACTCTCTCTCATTTAAGAATTTCAGATCTTGGTATTTTATTCAAACAGCAAGCAAAGCTAAATAAAATAAAATGACGCTCCAAGCAAAACACATATCATGTGGTGAATAAAAATATAGCTCCAAGTAAAGTTACCGATGGATGAAGACGAAAGAGGGGATGCCTTCCTGGGCATCCCCAAGCTTTGGCTTTTTGGTGTCCTTAGATTACCTTGGGCATCCCCAAGCTTAGGCTCTTTCCACTCCTTATTCCATAGTCCATCGAATCTTTACCCAAAACTTGAAAACTTCACAACACAAAACTTAACAGAAAATCTCGTGAGCTCTGTTAGCGAAAGAAAACAAAACACCACTTCAAGGTACTGTAATGAACTCATTATTTATTTGTATTGGTGTTAAATCTACTGTATTCCAACTTCTCTATGGTTTATAAACTATTTTACTAACCATAGATTCGTCAAAATAAGCAAACAACACAGGAAAAACAGAATCTGTCAAAAACAGAACAGTCTGTAGTAATCTGTAACTAACGCAAAATTCTGGAACTCCACAAATTCTACAAAAATAGGATGACCTAGATAATTTGTTTATTTATCTGCTTCAATTGGAATAAGTATTTTATCACTTTCTGGTGATTTTTAACAATTGTTTTCGTGAGCAGAAAGTTTCTATCTTTTTCAGCAAGATCAAATAATTATCATCCAAGAAGATCCTATAGGTCTTACTTAGCACAAACACTAATTGAAATATAAAAACACATCTAAACAGAAGCTAGATGAATTATTTATTCCTAAACAGAACCAAAAAGCAAGAAACAAAAATAAAATTGGGTTGCCTCTCAACAAGCGCTAACATTTAACGCCCCTAGCTAGGCATGATGATTGCAATGATGCTCACATAAGAGATAAGAATTGAAACATAAAGAGAGCATCATGAAACACATGGCAAGCACGTTTAAGTCTAACCCACTTCCTATGCATAGGGATTTTGTGAGCAAACAACTTATGGGAACAATAATCAACTAGCATAGGAAGGCAAAACAAGCATAACTTCGAAACTTTAAGCACATAGAGAGGAAACTTGATATTATTGCAATTCCTACAAGCATATGTTCCTCCCTCATAATAATTTTCAGTAGCATCATGAATGAATTCAACAATATATCCATCACATAAAGCATTATTTTCATGATCTACAAGCATAGGAATTTTATTACTCTCCACATAAGCAAAATTCTTCTCATTCGGAATAGTGGGAGTATCATAAGAGACTCGAATGCTATAAATCGTTTCCACATTAAAAGAGTAATGTTCAGAAAAAGGGTAATCATAATCATGACAAGTTTTATAAATATAATCATCACTACTTTTTATAGCATAAGTTTCATCACAATAATCATCATAAGTAGCAACTTTGTTCTCATCATAATCGATTGAAACCTCTTCCAAGATAGTGGACTCATCACTAAATAAAGTCATGACCTCTCCAAATCCACTTTCATAAATATTATAAGATTCAACATCCTCCAAAATAGTGGGATCATTACTTCGTAAGGTTGACACTCTTCCAAACCCACTTTCATCAATATAATCATCATAGGTAGAAGGCATGCTATCATCATAACAACTTTGCATATCAAAACTTGGGAGGCTAAAAATATCATCTTCATTAAACGTAGCATCCCCAAGCTTGGGACAAACATTAATTTCAGAAAATATATTCTCAAATCTGTCATCCTCATCAAACATAGCATCCCCAAGCTTGGGCCTTTTCATATCATAGGTATAATCACTCTCTTATTAATAGTATGGATAGCACCCATGGTATAGCAATTATCATCATCACAATGAGTAGTAGGAGCAACATCATTTGGGAGGGATACCTTTTTACCTTTGCTTCTCCGTTTTTTTCTTTTTCTTCTTCGCATCATGTGCGGGTTTATCCCACTTTTTTGAGCTCCTTATTGATGAGATTGGTTGAATAGAAAGCTCCTCCTCGTTACCTGATTCATCATAAGAAATAATAGGAGGATATTGGGAAGTCTCTTCCCTTTCATTAGTGTTCTCTTCATCTTCTATTTGCTTTCTTTTCTTTATGTAATTGGCAATATAAGGATTTTCAATGCAATTCACTTCACAATACATATAAATTTCCTCTAGATCAAAATCAAGAAGTTTATCACGGGAAAATACTGGAAGATAGTTAGTTATACGTTTCATTTCTTCATAACCCATAAGCAAACTAAGTTCATTATGATGTGCAAGGGAAATCAAGTCATCACAATTTTTGGAAACGATTAGATCATGAAACAATTTGCATCGGATAGTTAAATGACCACGTTCATTGCAAAGTTCACAAGTACGATAAGAAAATTTAAATTTTCAGCACAAACATCTAGCCTTTCTTGCAACCATTTAGTTTCTAAGTACTTATGCCTCTTACAAAATCTATCTTCCCTTTTTGGTATGTATTTGCAAACTCTATGCACTCCACAGAAATCGACATGCTTATAGGAAACATTTTCATCATGAATAGTGCAATCATCATTAGTACCATGGATATTCAAAGAATTCATACTAACAACATTGCAATCATGCTCATCATTCACATATTTTATGCCAAGCATTCTATGTAATTCTTCTTCTAGCACTTGAGCACAATTTTCCTTTCCATCATTCTCATGAAAGATATTAAAAAGACGAAGCGTATGAGGCAAACTCAATTCCATTTTTTTTGTAATTTTCTTTTCTAAACTAAACTAGTGATAAAACAAGAAACAAAAAGATTTGATTGCAAGATCTAAAGATATACCTTAAAGCACTCACCTCCCCGGCAACGACGCCAGAAAAGAGCTTGATGTCTACTACACAACCTTCTTCTTGTAGATGTTGTTGGGCCTCCAAGTGCAGAGGTTTGTAGGACAGTAGCGAATTTCCCTCAAGTGGATGACCTAAGGTTTATCAATCCGTGGGAGACATAGGATGATGATAGTCTCTCTCAAGCAACCCTGCAACCAAATAACAAAGAGTCTCTTGTGTCCCCAACACACCCAATACAATGGTAAATTGTATAGGTGCACTAGTTCGGCGATGAGATGGTGATACAAGTGCAATATGTTTGGTACATGTAGGTTTTTGTAATCTGAAAATATAAAAACAGCAAGGTAACTAATGATAAAAGTGAGCGTAAACGGTATTGCAATGCTAGGAAACAAGGCCTTGGGTTCGTACTTTCACTAGTGCAAGTTCTCTCAACAATAATAACATAATTGGATCATATAACTATCCCTCAACATGCAACAAAGAGTCACTCCAAAGTAACTAATAGTGGAGAACAAACGAAGAGATTATTGTAGGGTATGAAACCACCTCAAAGTTATTCTTTCGGATCGATCTATTCAAGAGTTCGTACTAGAATAACACCTTAAGACACATATCAACCAAAACCCTAATGTCACCTAGATACTCCAATGTCACCTCAAGTATCTGTGGGTATGATTATACGATATGCATCACACAATCTCAAATTCATCTATTCAAACCAACACAAAGTACTTCAAAGAGTGACCCAAAGTTTCTACCAGAGAGTCAAGTCGAAAACGTGTGCCAACCCCTATGCATAAGTTCACAAGGTCACTGAACCCGCAAGTTGATCACCAAAACATACATCAAGTAGATCACGTGAATATCACATTGTCACCATAGATAAGCACATGCAAGACATACATCAAGTGTTCTCAAATCCTTAAAGACTCAATCCGATAATATAACTTCAAAGGGAAAACTCGATCCATTACAAGAGAATAGAGGGGGAGAAACATCATAAGATCCAACTATAATAGCAAAGCTCGTGATACATCAAGATCGTGCCGAATCAAGAACACGAGAGAGAGAGAGAGATCAAACACATAGCTACTGGTACACACCCTCAGCCACGAGGGTGAACTACTCCGTCCTCGTCATAGAGAGCGCCGGGATGATGAAGATGGCCACCGGTGAGTGATCCCCCCTCCGGCAGGGTGCCGAAACAGGGTCCCGATTGGTTTTTGGTGGCTACAGAGGCTTGCGGTGGCGGATCTCCCGATCTATTCTGTTCCCCATGTTTTTAGGGTATATGGATATATATAGGCGAAAGAAGTCGGCCAGGGGAGCCATGAGGGGCCCACGAGGGTGGAGGGCGCGCCCAGTGGGGTGGGCGCCCCCCTGCCTCGTGCCTTCCTCGTTGCTTCCCTTACGTACACTCCAAGACTTCTGGATTGCTTCAGTTCCAAAAATAACTCTCCCGAAGGTTTCATTCCGTTTGGACTCCGTTTGATATTCCTTTTCTGCGAAACACTGAAACAAGGGAAAAACAGAAACTGGCACTGGGCTCTGGGTTAATAGGTTAGTCCCAAAAATAATATAAAAGTGTTTAGTAAAGCCCATAAACATCCAAAACCGATAATATAATAGCATGAATACTTCATAAATTATAGATACGTTGGAGACGTATCAGCGCACGAATTAGAGAATGCGGCTAGCCGTTGTAAATTTCTTGAGAAAGAAAATGAAGCCAAAACGGCTGAACTTGACAAGGCCTTACGAGAGGCGAGAGAAGCGCGGTCTGAATCCAGAGCGGCCCGTGAGGAGATCCGGCAAGCTGTGGATATTGCTGCTGGCAAGCCCTTTTTGCTGCAGACTAAGTTCGGCGATCCGAACTATGTTCAGCTTAACCACGTATGGAGTTCTCCGGACAAATTTTTAGACTTGCCAAAGAGATCTTCCGATGTGGCGCGGTTTTACCACGCACAAGAGGGGTGTGCAATGAAGAAGCTTTTCTGGTCACAATTCGGCGCGTCAAAGCGCCCTCTGCTGCTAAATGAACAGATGTCCCAGTGGGCCGAGCTGCATAGGATATCCGGCGCTGCCATGAAGAATGTCATAGTCCGGTTGTGGCCGACTGAGCCTGTTCCGAGTAGTTATTTCAGCCTGGTGCAGCGGCTTGTTGACACGGTGCCACATATAGGAAAATTCATCACTGTAACGTTGGTCAGTACAGCCAAAGATAATATCATCAACATATATTTGGCACACAAATAATTCACCATCATAAGACTTAGTGAAAAGAGTAGGATCAAGTGAACCGGGTTTGAAGCCTTTCTTCATGAGGAATTCCTTCAAAGTATCATACCACGCCTGAGGGGCCTGCTTGAGGCCATAGAGGGCCTTATTGAGTCTGAAGACTTTGTCAGGATGCTTTGGATCTTCAAAACCTGGGGGTTGAGCAACATATACTTCTTCCTCAGGCTTACCATTGAGGAATGCACTTTTCACATCCATTTGATATAAAGTGATGTCATGATGGTTAGCATAAGCAAGTAATATGCGAATAGCCTCAAGTCTAGCAACAGGTAAAAGTTTCATCGAAATCAATTCCTTCAACCTGTGTGTAGCCTTGAGCTACAAGCCGTGCCTTATTCCTCACCACAAGGCCATTTTCATCTTGCTTGTTGCGGTAGATCCACTTTGTGCCAATGATATTGTGCTTGCGAGGATCTGGACATTTGAACAGTTCCCAGACGTTGTTGAGCTCGAACTAATGTAATTCTTCTTGCATAGCTTGAATCCACTCAGGTTCAAAAAATGCTTCATCTACCTTAGCGGGTTCTGTGATAGACACGAAAGCAAAGTGCCCACAAAAGTTAGATAAATGTGAAGCTCTTGAGCGTGTGAGAGGACCTGGTGCTTCAATGTCATCGATGATCTTCTCAATTTGCACTTCGTTTGCAACGCGAGGATGAGCTGGTTGTCGTCGAGGAATTTGATCAGCATTTTCTTCAGCACCATTTTCTTCAGGTGCCTCAGCTCGACGTTCTTCACGTTCTGGAATGAATTCTTCAGCAGATTCTTCGGTCGGAATGACATCCTCAGTAGCCTTGAACTTGATAGATTCCTCATGTGTTGGTTCATCTATCATAGAAGGTAGGTGCTCTCTTTGCGAGCCATTAGTTTCATCGAACCGCACATCTACAGTTTCAACAACCTTGTGAAGAATGTTGTTGAAGACTCTGTAGGTGCGCGAGTCCTTTCCGTAACCAAGCATAAAACCCTCATGTGCTTTCGGTGCAAATTTAGAGTTGTGATGAGGATCTCTAATCCAACATTTAGCACCGAAGACTTTGAAATAACTCACATTGGGTTTCTTGTCAGTGAGGAGTTCATAGGCAGTCTTCTTGAAGAATTTGTGAAGATATACCCTGTTGATGATGTGGCACGCAGTATCAATTGCCTCAATCCAGAAACGACGAGGCATCTTGTATTCATCAAGCATAGTGTGATCCATCTCAGCAAGAGTCATGTTCTTGCGCTCCACGACGCCATTCTACTGAGGAGTATAAGGAGCAGATAGCTCATGAGTAATACCAAGTTCATCAAGATAGTCATCAAGACCAGAGTTCTTGAACTCAGTTCCATTGTCACTTCTGATGTGCCTGATCTTCACATCAAAGTTGGTTGAAGCCCTCGAGGAAAATCGTTTGAAGACTTCCTGCACTTCATGTTTGTAAGTAACTATGTGTACCCATGTGTAACGAGAATAATCATCAACAATAACAAAGCCATATTGAGATGCTTCATTTGAAACTGCAGAATAATGATTAGGACCAAAAAGATCCATATGAAGTAATTCAAATGGTCGAGTGGTAGTCATGATTGTCTTCGCTGGATGTTTGGCCTTGGTCATCTTTCCAGCTTAACAAGCTCCGCATAAGTGATCCTTGAGGAATTTGACATTCTCAATGCCAATGCCATGCTTCTTCTTCGCAAGCGTGTGCAAATTCCTCATGCCTGCATGACCAAGTCGTCTATGCCATAGCCAGCCTTCTGAAGCTTTTGCAAGTAGGCACACGGCTGGTTGTGGTCCTGTAGAGAAATCAACAATATACATGTCTCCTCTCCTAAAGCCTTCGAAGACTTTGGAATTGTCAGCTTCCATGATCACAACACAACGATACTTGCCAAAGACAACAACCATATCAAGATCACAATGCATTGAGACAGACATGAGGCTGTATCCTAAGGACTCGATAAGCATGACTTTGTCCATGTGTCGATCCTTTGAGATCGCAACTTTACCTAGACCCAATACCTGACTTTTGCCTTTGTCAGCGAAGATGATATGCTTCAGATGTGATGGAGATAAGGGAGCATCAATCAATATATTCTTGTCACCAGTCATGTGATTTGTACATCCACTATCGAGGACCCACTCATTGGCTTTGGGTTGATCATCCTGGAGATGAATTAGTGCAGCTTACGAACTCATATACTTCATCAGTGAAGAATATGACATCAA
Source organism: Aegilops tauschii subsp. strangulata (assembly GCF_002575655.3). NCBI lineage: Eukaryota > Viridiplantae > Streptophyta > Magnoliopsida > Poales > Poaceae > Aegilops > Aegilops tauschii. The sequence continues at coordinate 159,738,594 of NC_053040.3, read as the reverse complement.
TTCATCAGATCAATCTCATCAAGCAATAGAACAGATAATGCAGTATGAGGACGTGAGAAATGAAAGTTCATTTCTTCATGATTAGCCTGCGTCCTTTCAGGCACTCTCAGGTCTCCAGCAAATTCTTCAGACGTTTACGCACATGTAGAGACCTGACCCTGCAGAAGAAATTAATTCTTTTTCTTCACCACCCACATCTGAAGGGGTGGCAAAGAGTTCATCACTCTGTGAGCTCCATACGAGAAAGGTGGCATAGAAGCCAGTCCATTTCGTTTCACATAAGAGGAGTTAGGATAAGCATATGAATAAGCAGAGAAATTCTTTGAGGACTTATGAACATAATGGTTAGAAGAACAATGCTCATATTCATAGCCCTTAGCTCTTCCCTGCGAAACAGAGGGGTTAGCAAGATGATGATCATATGAGGACTTTGATCCTTTTGAGGAATTCGATCCACGTGAGGAATTTGGTCCATATGAGGACTTGGATCCATATGAAGAATTTGGTCCATATGAAGAATTTGATCTGGGGTTCCTATTCTTCACTGGTGGTGTCATGATGACATTCACCTGAAGATTTTCAAGGCACCTTTTGGGAACCTAGATTTTCTTCACAGGGGAACCGTTCCTGCAGTTAGTGCCAACATATCTAGCAAATACTTCACCATTCTGATTTTGAACAGTTTATAGTTGGAGTCAAATGACTCATCAGAAGAATGAGGAGATTCACATGTAAAGCCAGATAAATTGGATGGATCAACTGGAGGTCCTTTTGCAGCAACCCATGATGTTTTGGGGTACTGCTCAGGCTTCCAATATGTACCATCAGCATTGAGTTTCCTCTCAAAGGCAGTACCCTCTTTCCTAGGGTTCCTGTTCAGGATCTGCTTTTTAAGCACATCACAAAGAGTCTGATGCCCTTTGAGGCTTTTGTACATGCCTGTCATGTACAATTCCTTCAGCCCTACATCATCAGTGATACTAGCAATGTCCTGAGATGAGGAATTAGTGATAGCAGAGACAGTTGAAGAATTTGTAACATTAGAAGCACTTGAACATTCAGGTGAAGAATTAGCAGATTCACGTTCAATGCATTTCAAACATGGAGGAACAAATTCTTCCTGAGCAGCGCTGATTTGTTGATCAAGTAATGAATCGCGCTCCTTCTGAAGATCTTCATAACTCACTCTTAGCTTTTCAAGATCTTGCTTTCTTTGAAGAAATTCATAAGAAAGCTTCTCATGATCAGATAAGAGAGTGTTATGATGACCTTGAAGGTTATCAAACCTAGACTGAAGTCTCTGAAGATTTTCAGTTAAGGTTTTAGTGCGATCCATTTCTTCACCCAACATATCATCACTTTTGTCTAGCATATTTTGAACCTTTTCAAAAGCCTTTTGTTGTTTCACAGCAATCTTAGCAAGTTTAGAGTAGCTGGGTTTGAGGTTTTCATCAGATTCATTCTCACTTGATTCAGAGGAGGTATATTTGAGTACCTTGGCACCCTTTGCCATGAAGCAATAGGTGGGAGCGTAGTCATCATTGTCTTCATCAGCCTTGTTGATGGAGCCATTTTCTTCAGAGTTGAAGATAGACTTGCTAATGAATGCAGTAGCGAGAGCTAGACTCGCCACACCAGACTCGGACTCCTCAGATGCCTCCTCTTCCTCATGTTCCTCATATTGAGCCTCAGAGTCCATTTCCTTGCCAATGAATGCCCGAGCCTTCTTGGAGCTGCTCTTCTTCTGGGACGAAGACTTCGAGGATTTTGATGCTGAAGACTTTGAAGATTTCTTTTTCTTCTTCGCATCATCCGAACTATAATCCTTGTACTTCTTCTTCTTTGATTCCTTCTCCCACTGAGGACAATCTTGAATGTAGTGACCAGGTTTCTTGCACTTGTGGCATAGCCTCTTCTTGTAGTCACTGGATGAGGAATCATTGCTCCTTGAGGATTTTCCAAAGCGACCACGTCTTGAGAACCTCTGGAATTTCTTCACGAGCAGTGCTAGCTCCTGGCTCAGTTCTTCAAGATCACCAAGGCTACTACCAGAATCTTCACCTTCAGATTCAGAGATAGCCTTGGCCTTCAGGGCACATGGTCTGCCATAGCTCAAACCATAGAGGTCTCTCTTTTCAGCAAGCTGGAACTCATGAGTGTTTAGCCTCTCGAGGATATCAGCGGGATCAAGTGACTTGTAATCAGCACGTTCTTGTATCATCAATGCCAGAGTGTCAAATGAGGAATCAAGCGTTCTCAGCAATTTCTTCACCACCTCATGGTCGGTGATGTCAGTGGCACCAAGTGCTTGAAGCTCATTTGAGATGTTAGTGAGGCGATCGAAGGTTTGCTGAACATTTTCATTGTCGAGTCTTTTGAAGCGATTGAAGAGATTGCGAAGAATGTCAACACGAGAGTCATGTTGAGTTGAGACTCCTTCATTCACTTTGGACGGCCTATCCCAGATAAGCTTAGCAGTTTCCAAAGCACTCACTCTTCCATACTGGCCCTTGCTTAGATGGCCACATATGATGTTCTTCGCTTGAGAATCGAGTTGCTTGAATCTCTTCACATCAATAGCGATCAGAGAAGGTGTGACTGAGGGAACACCATTTTCCACAACATACCAGAGATCGTTATCAATTGCCTCAAGATGCATTCGCATCTTATTCTTCCAGTAGGGGTAGTCCGTCCCATCGAAGGTAGGACACCCAGCAGAGACCTTGATCATACCTGCGGTCGACATAACTAAAACTCCAGGCGGTTAAACCAAAATCACACAGAACAAGGGAGTACCTTGCTCTAATACCAATTGAAAGTGTGTTATATCGACTAGAGGGGGGTGAATAGGCGATTTTTATGAATTCTTCACTAAGGAATTTGCGGGTGAGGAAATTCCTTAGGGAAGAACTACTTGCAGCGGAATAAGTACTCAAAAGTAAACAGAACAGAACACAAGCATGGTCATCATGATGAAATGAAGACAAGCACGGAGTACAAAAAGCGTAAACACAGGATAACACAGGATGAAGACAAACAGACTGAAGAAATTGAACTGAGGAAATTGAGAAAGTCTTCAGTCAAAGTCTTCAAACACAGATATGAACAAATGCACAACACAGTTATGAGGATATGAAAGAGTTGAGGAAATAGAACCAGTAAGCTTGGTGAAGACAATGATTTGGTAGACCAGTTCCAACTGCTGTCTCAGTTGTACGTTTGGTTGGAGCGGCTAGGTATTTAAACCTGAGGACACCCAGTCCCGAACACACAGTCCTCACCGTATTCTCCTTGAGCTAAGGTCACACAGACCTCGCCCAATCACTCGTGGTAAGACTTCAGGTGACTTCCAAACCTTCACAAACTCGGTCACTCGGTGATCCACAATTCCTCTTGGATGCTCTAGACCATGACGCCTAACCGTCTGGAAGAAGCACAGTCTTCAAAGGTAACAAGCATCAGATCCACGCAGGATCAATCTCTTCAGTGATGCTCAATCACTTTTGGGTTTGTAGGTGTTTGGGTTTGGGTTTTCCTCACTTGATGATTTTCGCTCAAAGTCCTCGGAGGATGGGATGCTCTCAAATGACAAGTGGCAGTTTCTCTCGGAGCAGCCAACCAGCTAGTGGTTGTAGGGGGCGGCTATTTATAGCCTAGGGAGCAGCCCGACATGATAAGACATAAATGCCCTCCAATGATATGACCCTTAGGTGGGTAGATATTTTGGGACAGCTGGCGCGTAGCACATCAACGGTCGGATATTTGAGGCTCAAATTCCTCAGGGCTATCATGTTCCTCACTGTGTAGGCAATCCGCACTGGCGAATTCCTAACTCCTCAGTTAGAACAAATTCCTCAGCGACCAGAAGAACTTCATCTCTGTCACTGAAGAAATTGACTGAACTGTATGAGATTTCCAATGGCTTCACTCGAAGGGATTGGTAGGTGTAGGATTTTGAGTTGAGCATCACATGGAAATTTTTCCTTAGTATTTCCTCGACCCCCTTTAACAGTACGGTGTTTCCTATGACCCAAGAAAGAGAAAAAGAAACTACGAAAACAAAAGTCTTCACGCTTCATGTTCCTCGAATGAATACCAAGTCTTCAAGGTCACACCAATTTCTTCACTTTCAAAGTCTTCAGAAATCCAAAGTCTTCAGTCGAAGAACTTCATTTTTAGGGGTCAACTTTCTCTGTAAATATCAAACTCCTCATAGAGTTATAGACCTGTGTACACTCACAAACACATTAGTCCCTTAACCTATAAGTCTTCAATACACCAAAATCACTAAGGGGCACTAGATGCGTTTACAATTATTTGGTTCTTCTCTGAATTCTTATATGCATCATTTGATATCTTTGCAAGTCTCTTCGAATTATCGGTTTAGTTTGTCCTACTAGATTGATCTTTCTTGCAATGGGAGAAGTGCTTAGCTTTGGGTTCAATCTTGCGGTGTCCTTTCCCAGTGACAGTAGGGGCAGAAAGGCATGTATTGTATTGTTGCCATCGAGGATAAAAAGATGGGGTTTATATCATAATGCTTGAGTTTATCCCTCTACATCATGTCATCTTGCTTAATGCGTTACTCTATTCTTATGAACTTAATACTCTAGATGCATGCTGGATAGCGGTCGATGTGTGGAGTAATAGTAGTAGATGCAGAATTGTTTCGGTCTACTTGACATGGACGTGATGCCTATATTCATGATCATTGCCTAGATATTATCATAACTATGCGCTTTTCTATCAATTGCTCGGCAGTAATTTGTTCACCCACCGTAATACATGCTATCATGAGAGAAGCCACTAGTGAAACCTATGGCCCCCGGGTCTATTTTACATCATATTAGTTTCCCGTCAACTTGCCAATTTCGGTCGCCGTTTATTTTGCAATCTTTAATTTCCAATCTATACAACAAAAATACCAAAAATATTTACTTTATTATCTTTATTAGATCTCACTTTTGCGAGTGACCATGAAGGGATTGACAACCCCTTTATCATGTTGTTTGCAAGGTTCTTGATTGTCTGTGCAGGTACTAGGTGACTTGTGTGTTGTCTCCTACTGGATTGATACCTTGGTTCTCAAAAACTGAGGGAAATACTTATGCTACTTTGCTGCATCACCCTTTCCTCTTCAAGGGAAAACCAACGCATGCTCAAGAGGTAGCAGGCCCCTACTTTTGTACACCGACACCCATCTACTATCAGCTATAGGATAGATTATACCTGCTTCGAGAAGTTTTAATATTTCCGTTCTTACCACCTCTTTCATCTTTGGATTTAACCGGCATTGGTGATCAACAACTGGTTTAGCATCAGGTTCCATATTAATTTTGTGCTGACATAGAGTGGGACTAATGCCCTTTAAATCATCAAGAGTATATCCAATGGCAGCTCGGTGCTTCCTTAGAACTTTCAATAATCTTTCTTCTTCATGTTCTGAAAGGTTAGCACTGATAATAACAAGATATATTTTATTTTCATCAAGATAAGCATATTTCAAAGTGTCTGGCAATTGTTTTAATTCAAACACAGGATGACCTTTAGGTGGAGGAGGACCTCCTAGAGTTTCAATAGGCAAATTGTGTTTAAGTAGAGGACGTTGTTCAAAGAATATCTTATCTATTTCATTTCTTTCATGCATATGTAAATCATTTTCATGGTCTAGCAAGTACTGTTCTAAAGGATCAGTAGGTGGCACAGCAATAGAAGCAAGACTAATTAATTCATCCTTACTAGGCAATTATTTTTCATGATGATATGTACTAAACTTGGAAAAATTAAACTCATGAGACTCATCACCAAAACTAACATCGATAGTTTGTTTCTTACAATCTATCTTAGCATTAACTGTGTTCAAGAAAGGTCTACCAAAAATAATGGGACAGAAGTCATCTTGTGGGGAACCAAGAACAAGAAAATCAGTAGGGTATTTTATTTTCCCACACAAGACTTCAACATCTCTAATAATCCCAAAAGGTGATATGGTGTCTCTATTAGCAAGTTTAATAGTAACATCTATGTCTTCTATTTCTGCAGGTGCTATGTCTTTCTTAATTTCTTGATATGAAGTGTAAGGAATAGCACTCACACTAGCACCCATGTCACATAAACCAAGATAACAGTGATCTCCTATTTTAACTGAAATGACAGGCATGCCAATAACTGGTCTATGTTTATCCCTTTTATCGGGTTTAGCAATTCTAGCAGCTTCTACACATAAGTAAATAACATGCCCATCTATATCTTCTTCTAAGAGGTCTTTAACCATAGCAACATTAGGTTCACCCTAATTTGTTCATCTGGTTTAGGTGTTCTAACATAGCTTTTGTTAACCACAGTTGAAACTTTAGCATGTTACTTTATCCTTACAGGAAAAGGTGGTTTCTCAATATAAGCAGTAGGAACAGCTGGATCAACATTATAGAGTATAGTTTCTTCTTTAACTGGTACTGGTTTTTAGTTTTCATCTTTAATAGGTGGGTGATATTTAAACCACTTCTCTTTAGGGAGTTCAACATGAGTAGCAAATGATTCACAAAAGGAGGCTACTATCTCAGAGACAAGTCCATATTTAGTGCTAAACTTTTGAAAAGCATCGGTATCCATAAAAGATTTAACACGATCATACTTAAGCTTTATACCTGACTCTTTACCTTCGTCGAGTTCCCAATCTTCATAGTTGCATTTAATTCTTTCCAAAAGATCCCACCGGAATTCAATAGTGTTCTTCATAAAAGAACCAGCACAAGAAGTGTCCAGCATGGTTTGATCATTACGAGAAAGCCGAGCATATAAGTTCTGAATAATAATTTCTCTTGAGAGCACATGATTGGGGCATGAATATAACATTGACTTAAGCCTCCCCCAAGCTAGAGCGATACTTTCTCCTTCACAAGGCCAAAAATTATATATATAATTCCGATCACGATGAACTAGATGCATAGGATAAGAAATTTGGTGGAACTCCAATTTTAAACGATTCCAATTCCATGATCCAATATCATCGCATAGCCTATACCATGCCAATGCTATTCCCTTCAAAGATAAAGGGAAAACCTTTTTCATCACCTCATCTCCGGGTAAACCTGCAAGCTTAAACAATCCACAAATTTGTTCTACATATATCAAGTGCATATCAGGATGTTCGATTCCATCTCTAGCATAAGGATTAGCTAGCAGTTGTTCTATCATACCCGAAGGAATTTCATATTCAATATTTTCAGTAGGTGCAGTAGGTTGAGGGGCAATTAATTGTGGTTCCGGACGAGGTGAAGATACCCCGAACAAACCCCTCAAAGGATTGTTTTCCATAGTAGCAAGTGACAATAAATTTCAGCACACTATATAAATGTTTCCTTACCAAATTCCACTTACCAAAGGCGCTTCACTCCCCGGCAACGGCGCCAGAAAATAGCCTTGATGACCCACAAGTATAGGGGATCAATTGTAGCTCTTTTCGATAAGTAAGAGTGTCGAACCCAACAAGGAGCAGAAGGAAATGACAAGTAGTTTTCAGTAAGGTAATGTCTGCAAGTGCTGAAATTGTAAGTAGTGGATTAGTTTGATAGCAAGATAATTTTGTAACGAGCAAGTAACGATAGTAGCAATAAGTATGCAGCAAGGTATCCCAATCCTTTTTAGGCAAAGGACGGGCCAAAACGGTCTCTTATGATAAGCAAAGTGTTCCTAAGGGTACACGGGAATTTCATCTAGTCACTTTCATCATGTTGGTTTGATTCGTGTTCACTACTTTGATAATTTGATATGTGGGTGGACCGGTGCTTAGGTGCTGTTCTTACTTGAACAAACCTCCTACTTATGATGAACCCTCCCGCAAGCATCTTTAACTACGAGAAAAATATTAAGAATAAATTCTAACCATAGCCTTAAACTTTTGGGTCCAATCGATCCCTTACGGAATAGCGCATAAACTGGGGTTTAAGCTTCTGTCACTCCCACAACCCACCATCTATTTACTACTCCACAATGCATTCCCTTAGGCCCAAATATGGTGAAGTTTCATGTAGTCGACGTTCACATGACACCACTAAGGGAATCACAACATACATATCATCAAAATATCGAACACATATCAAATTCACATGATTACTTGCAACATGATTTATCCCGTGACCTCAAGAACAAAAGTAACTACTCACAAATAATAAACATACTCATGATAATAGGAGTATTAAATAGCATCATGGATCTGAACATATAATCTTCCACCAAATAAACCATATAGTAATCAACTACAAGATGTAATCAACACTACTAGTCACCCCCTAGCACCAATCTATAGTTCCGGTAACAAGATTGAATACAAGAGATGAACTAGGGTTTGAGATGAGATGGTTATGGTGAAGATGTTGATGGAGATTGCCCTCCCCAAGATGGGAGAGTTGTTGGTGATGATGACGACGATGATTTCCCCCTCCGGGAGGGAAGTTCCCCCGGCAGAATCGCTCCGCCGGAGGGCAAAAGTGCTCCTGCCCAAGTTCTGCCTCGAGACGGCAGCGCTCCGCCCCGAAAGTCTTCTCCTTCTTTTTTCTAGGTAAAAATGACTTATATACCTGAAGATGGGCACCAGAGGTGGGCCGAGGAGGCTACAACCCACCAGGGCGCGCCTGGGCTGCCTGGCGCACCCAGGTGGGTTGTGCCCACCTGGTGGCCCCCCTGTGGTAGTTATTGGCTCCAATATTTCTTAAATATTCCATAAAAAATCTCTGTGAAGTTTCAGCTTGTTTGGAGTTGTGCAGAATAGGTGGCCTGGCGTAGCTTTTCCAAGTCCAGATTTCCGGCTGCCGGAATTCTCCCTCTTGGTGTATACCTTGCAAATTATAAGAGAAAAATCATTAGAATTTCTCCAAAAAAGCATTATTATGGATAAAAACATTATAAATAACAGTAAGAAAACATGATGCAAAATGGACGTATCAGTAGTCCACCCTCGGGGCTAAGGGTTTGTACGAGTAGCTATGTGTTTAATCTCTCTCTCATCATCTATATCATGGGCTTTGTTAATATAGATGGATCATATGATGTTTCTCCCCTCTATACTCTTGTGGTGATGAATTGAATATTTACCCTTTGAAGTTTTGTCTTGTCGGATTGAATATTCAGATATGAGAACACATGATGTCTGTCTTGTGGTATGAACACTTGAGGTGACAATGGGGTATCGTATTTATTCACTTGATGTATGTTATGGCACTCAACTTGCGGATTCCTGAGGTGACATTGGGGTAATCTATGCATAGGGGTTGATGCAAGTTTTTAATATCTTTTCTCCGATAGAAACTTTGGGGTCTCTTTGTAGTTCTTTGTGTGGATTGAGTATTATGAATATGAATTTGCTTTGGTGTTATTTTAGTACGAACTCTTGATTAGATCGATCGGAAAGAATAGCTTGCGTTATTTTAGTACGAACTCTAGGATGGATCGAATGGAAAGAATAGCTTTGAGGTGGTTTCGTACCCTACAAAAAATTTCTATCTTTTGTTCTCCGCTAATAGGAACTCGGGAGTGATTCTTTATTGCACTTTGAGGGATAATCATATAATCCAACTATGTTAGCAGTGTTGAGAGATTGCACTAGTGAAAGTACGGACCCTAGGCCTCATTTTTAAGCATTGCAATACCGTTTTTGTGCCCGTTTACTATTTGCTACCTTGCTGTTTTTATTTATTCAGATTATAAAATATATTTCTACCATCCATATTACACTTTTATCACCATCTCTTCGCTGAACTAGTGCACCTATACAATTTGCCATTGTATTGGGTGTGTTGGGGACACAAGAGATTTCTTGTATTTGGTTGCAGGGTCGTTTGAGAGAGACAATCTTCATCCTACGCCTCCCACGGATTGATAAACCTTAGGTCATCCACTTGAGGGAAAATTGCTACTGTCCTACAAAACTCTGCACTTGGAGGCCCAACACGTGTCTACAAGAATAAAGTTGCGTAGTAGACATCAAGCTCTTTTCTGGCGCCATTGCCGGGGAGGTGAGTGCTTGAAGGTATATCTTTAGATCTTGCAATCGAATCTTTTAGTTTCTTGTTTTATCACTAGTTTGGTTTATAAAAGAAAACTACATAAAAATGGAATTGAGGTTGCATCATATTATTGATCATCTTTATAATATCTTTCTTGAAAATGATGCATCGGAAAATTGTGCTCAATTGTTAGAAGAAGAAGTCAATAAAATGCTTGGCACAAAATATTTGAATGATGAGCATGATTGCAATGTTGTTAGTGTGAATTCTTTGAATATCCAAAATGCTAATGATGATTGCACAAGTCATGACAAAAATGTTTCTTATAAGCATGTCACTTTTTGTGGAGTGAATTGGGAGTGCAATTGCACACCAAAAAAGGAAGGTAGATTTTGTAAGAAGCATAAATATTTAGAAACAAAAAATTTGCAAGAGGGGCTAGATGATTGTGCTGAAAGATTAAATTTTTTCGCCATCCTTGTGAACTTTGCAATGAACATGGTCATTTAAATCTCCAATGCAAATTCTTTCATGATCAAACCGTGTCCAAAAATTGTGATAACTTGATTACCCTTGAGCATCATAAATAACTTAGTCTTCTTTTGGGGTATGAAGAAATGAAACGTATAACTAAGGGTATTCCAAAATTTAATCTTGAGAGATTTCTTGATTTTGATTTAGAAGAAATTTATATGTTTTGTGCGGTAAATTGCATTGAGAATCCTTATATTGACAACTACCTAAAGACAAGAAAATATATGGAATATGAAGAGAGTACTAATGAAAGGTAAAATGTTTCCCAATACCCTCCTAGTGTTTATTATGATGAATCGGGTAACGAGGAAGAGCTTCCTATCCAATCAATCTCTTCAACAAGAAGCTTGAAAAAATTAATTAAACCCACACATGATGTGGTGAAGAAGAAGACAATAAGAAAGAATAAAGGTAAAAAGGTATCTCTCCCAAATAATGTTGCTCCTATCACCATTGTGCCTCATGAAAGTGAATCAAATATGTTGATGGAGGATGATGATATTGAGTATGATTTTGTGATACCTACTACTTTTTGTAATGATTATGATTGGGAAGACAACGATATCCCTTATGATCTTGAAAACCTTTTTAGCACTTGCTTGGAAGAATATGATAATAATGTTTGCTATACTATTGGTGCCATTCATGCTATTGATAAGAATGTTTGTGATGATATGCAAAACCACAAGATTGGGGATGCTATGCTTAATGAGTATGACATGTTTGAAGATTTATTTGCTCGAAATAATTCTTGTCCTAAGCTTGGGGTGTTTTGCTTAATGAGTATGATCCTTTGATTCCTTCTACTTTCAATAAGAAAATTTATTATGATGATAGCATGCCTCCTATTTATGATTATTACATTGATAAAAGTGGGTTTGGAAGAGTGTCAACTCTAGGTAGTAGTGATCCCACTATTTTGGAGGGTGTTGAATCTTATTACAATATTGATGAAAGTGGATTTGGAGAGGTCATGACTTTATTTAGTGATACATCCACTATTTTGGAAGAGATTTCAATTGATTATGACAATGAAGTTGCTATCTATGATGATTATTATGATGACATGTATGCCATAAAGAGTGATAAATCTTCTATGCTTGTGCATCATGAAAAGAGTGTTGTTTGTGATGGTTATATTGTTGAATCCATTGATGATGTTTCTAAAAATTATTATGAGGAAGTAACTTATGCTCTTACATATCTCAATAACATCAAGTTTCTTCTCTATGTGTTGATTCTTTTGAAGTTGCACTTGTTTTGCCTTCCTATGCTAGTTGATTCTTGCTCCCATAAGTTGTTTGCTCACAAAATCCCTATGCATAAGAAGTGGGTTAGACCTAAATGTGCTAGTCATATGCTTCATGATGCTTTCTTTATGTTTCAATTCTTATCTTTTATGCGAGCATCATTGAAATCATCATGCCTAGCTAAAAGGCATTAAAGAATAGCGCTTGTTGGGAGACAAACCAACACTTTTACCTGCTGCTTTTGTGTGCTCACATGATTATGCTACTGTAGTAATCATGTTTTGTTGCTTTTTTTCAATAAAGTGCCAAGTAAAGCCTTTGGGATCATGTTGGGTGATAGTTGAGTTGATCTTGCTGAAAAACAGAATCTTATGCGCTCACGAAAATAATTCTCATTTTTAACAAAAGAGTTCTTTTGAGTTGATTATTTTTGAAGAAGATTAATATACAAATTTCTCACGTGGTCCTAACTTTTCATAATTTTTGGAGTAGCAGAAGTAAGGTTATTCTGCAGATCATTACAGACTGTTCTGTTTTTGACAGATTCTGTTTTCAATGCATAGTTTGCTTGTTTCCTAGTTTCTATTGCTTATATTGCCCAATATAAATTGTGGAAATGATTTGATATAGCAGGCATTGTGTGAGAACAATTATGAATCTTGTCTTTGGCAGTACCAAAAGTGGAATGGTTTGCTCTTTATCATACTAACCTATCTCACGAAGTTACGTTAAGTTTTGTGTGATTGAAGTTTTCAAGTTTTGGGTGAGAGATCGATATGAGGAGAATAAAGTGTGACAAGACCCTAAGCTTGGGGATGCCCAAGGCACCCCAGGTTAATATCCAAGAAATATCCAAGCAACTAAGCTTGGGGATGCCCTGGAAGGCATCCCCTCTTTCGTCTTCAACATTATCGGTAACCTCACTTGGAGCTATGTTTTCATTCATCACATGATATGAGTTTTTGGAGCGTCAATTTATTTTGTTAGGATTTGCTTGCTGTTATTTAGAATAATGTTTTGCATCTTTTATTTCAATAAAAGTAGCATTGATAGCCTTTACTATCCTTATTTTGCAAGTCTACATGTTGCTGTTTGAAAACAGAAAGTTTACCGCTGTTGCAGAAATTCCCTAGAAAAGTCAGAATGTGATAAAATGTTGAAACTTTTTGCAAAATAAGCTCTGATAAATTTTCTACAGTGTGGTAAATTTTCATAATTTTTGGAGTTAGGGAAGTATTCATACTCTTGCATTCTTACAGACTGTACTGGTTTGGCAGATTGCTGTTATGTTTGCACTGTTTGCATATATTTGCTTGTTTAATTATTCTAATTGAGGATAGGAGTATTAAATATGAAGAGGCATTTAGTATGCAATGTTGAATAATAATTTTAGTGATTTGCTACAGTAGAGAATGATAAGGTTTTTGCGTTGGTTTATAGTAACTTATCTCACGAGTTCTTGTTGAGTTTTGTGTGGATGAAGCTTTTGAGATTTAGGAAAACCATGATATGCGAGGAATTAAGGAGACGCAAAAGCTCAAGCTTGGGGATGCCCAAGGCATCCCAAGTTAATATTCCAAGAAGTCTCAAGCATCTAAGCTTGGGGATGCCCCGGTAGGCATCCCACCTTTCTTCTTCAACAATTATCGGTTAGTATCGGTTGAGCCTAAGTTTTTGCTTCTTCACATGATGTGTGCTATCCTTGAAATGTCATTTTGTTTTGTTTTGCTTGCTGTTTTAATAAATTACTTAGATCTGGAAGTTTTTAAATAAGAGAGAGTACTCAAATAGCTACCTATTTACTTAATCAAAGATGGTTAAGTTTCCTAACCATAGACATGTGTTGTCATTTGATGAATGGGATCACATCATTAGGAGAATGATGTGATGGACATGACCCATCCGTTAGCTTAGCATATTGATCGTTCAGTTTTATTGCTATAGCTTTCTTCATGTCATATACATATTCCTTTGACTATGAGATTATGCAACTCCCAGATACCGGAGGAATACCTTGTGTGCTATCAAACGTCACAATGTAACTGGGTGATTATAAAGATGCTCTACAGGTATCTCCAAAGGTGTTTGTTGGGTTGGCATAGACCGAGATTAGGATTTGTCACTCCGAGTATCGGAGAGGTATCTTTGGGCCCTCTCGGTAATACACATCATAAGAAGCCTTGCAAGCAATGTGAATAATGAGTTAGTTGTGGGATGATGTATTACGGAACGAGTAAAGAGACTTGCCGATAACAAGATTGAACTAGGTATGAAGATACCGACGGTCGAATCTCGGGCAAGTAACATACCGATGACAAAGGGAATAACGTATGTTGTCATTTCGGTATGACCGATAAAGATCTTCGTAGAATATGTGGGAACCAATATGAGCATCCAGGTTCTGCTATTGGTTATTTACCGGAGAGGTGTCTCGGTCATGTTTACATAGTTCTCGAACCCGTAGGGTCCGCACGCTTAACGTTTGATGACGAATTTGGATTATATGAGTTATGTGATTTGGTGACCGAATGTTGTTCGGAGTCCTGGATGAGATCGCGGATATGACGATGAGTCTCGAAATGGTCGAGAGGTAAAGATTCATATATAGGATGATAGTATTCGGACACCGGAAGTGTTTCGGGGGTACCGGGTACGTATCGGGTCACCGGAAGGGGTTCCAGGCATCCCCCCGGCAACTACATGGGCCTAATGTGCCAAGAAGGGGACAGACCAGCCCCTAGGGGGCTGGTGCGCCCCATCTAGGCCGGAATAGGGGGGAAGGAAAGAGGAGAAGAGGGAAAGGAAGGGGAGGGATTCGGCCTCCCCCTTCCTTCTCTCATCCCTCCTCCTTCCTTCCCCCTCCGGATGAATATGTAAGGGGGGTGGGAGGCCGAATTGGGAGGCCAAGTAGGAGTCCTCCTACTTGGGGCGCCCCATTGGCTGCCCCTCCTCCCCTCCAACCTATATATATGAGGGGGGCACTGCTAGAACACACAACATTGATTCCTAGCCGTGTGCGGCGCCCCCTCCATAGTTTACATCTCCGGTCATATTCACGTAGTGCTTAGGCGAAGCCCTGCGCCGATCACTTCACCATCACCGTCACCACGCCGTCGCGCTGATGAAACTCTCCCTTGACACTTTGCTGGATCAAGAGTTCGAGGGACGTCATCGAGCTAAACGTGTGCAGAACTCGGAGGTGTCGTACGTTCGGTGCTTGATCGGTCGGAACAAGAAGAAGTTCGACTACATCAACCGCGTTGTCAAATGCTTCCGCTTTCGGTCTATGAGGGTACATGGACACACTCTCCCCCTCTCGTTGCTATGCATCTCCTAGATAGATCTTGCGTGAGCGTAGGAAAATTTTGAAATTGCATGCTATGTTTCCCAACAATGGTACCCTTATGTCCTGGCATCTTAAGCTGCAAATATACATAACAAAGCCGTGCCATAAAGTTGGCATAAGCCGGCCGGCCAAACAGGGTGTGGTAAGGGCTTTTAATCTTAACCACTTCAAACCACAATGTCTCTGCCCTATAATCATAATCATCGCCAAAGGCCACTTCCAAGGCAATCTTACCAACTGGGTACGCCGACTTACCAGGTACCATGCCATGAAAAACTGTAGAGGATGGCTTAAGATCTTTGTCAGTTAAGTTCATACGGCGAAAAGTATCATAATAAAGGATATTGATGCTGCTTCCACCATCCATGAGCACTTTAGTGAATTTATAACCCGCAACTTGAGGGGCAACCACTAATGCCAGCTGACCCAGATTATCGACCCGGGGCGGGTGATCCTCACGACTCCATACAATTGGATGTTCTGACCACCGCGAATATCGAGGCACCACCGGCTCAACTGCATTTATGAACCTTCTGGTCTCTCTTGCAAAGGCTTGTGGTGAAAACATGATATTGGCCACTATTAACCTTCTTGGGATTACTCTGATATCCTGAATGTTGTTGTTGGTTACCCTGACTAGGCTGCTGATTATAACCGCTCTGATTACCTTGTCCTTGATATCCAGAATTTGAGCCACCGCCCCCAAAGCCGGGACCGTGTGAGCCGGATCCTGACCCACCGTGCGGGCCATTATTGTTATTATGATTCTGGTGATAGCCAGAATTCTTGTATTCCTTCATAATAAAGCAATCCTTCCACAAGTGAGTCAATGGTTTATCCGGGAAACTATGTTTTGGGCAAGGTTCATTCAATATCGCCTCCAGGTTAAATCCCGGTCCTCCAAACTATGGCTTACCCTTACGATGCTGATTATTACGTTGTGTATTGGTGTTAGCCACAAAGTCTGACCCGCCATCGGGTTGCTTGCGTTTGCCACCATTGCCCTGGTTAAGACCTGTCATGTTTTGCTGCGGACCATTCTTCTTCCCCTTGTTGGACTTCTCATCATCGGATCCAAGATCTTTGGTGTTGTCTGAGTCAGCATACTTGATGAGAGCCGCCATGAGCTCTCCCATGTCATTGCAGTGACGTTTAAGCCGCCCCAACTTCTGCTTGAGGGGGGTGAAATGGTATTTTTTTTAGAATTAGAACAGCACACCCAGCGTTGATACTATCCGATGAGTGGATAATGGCTGAAACCCGATGAACCCAATGGTGGGCCGACTCATACTCTCGCTCCACACAAGCGTCAGATCAATAATCGATAGGGGCTGCTTACATGTGTCTTTAAAATTCTGAATAAAGTGCGCCTTCAACTCAGCCCATGAATTGATAGAATTGGCGGGTAACCCCTTCAACCAGGTCTGAGCCGGCCCATCCAGCATCATGGTGAAGTACTTAGCGCATACAACATCGTTCACGTCTATCTCCATCGCCAGCTTGTAGCTCTCAATCCAGGCCTCAGGTGGAAGATCAGCTGTGTAATTAGCCACCTTACGAGGGCCTTTAAAATCCTTAGGCAGATGTTCATTACGTAGAGCCGACACTAGACACGGTACATCAACAGTCCTGGAAGTCATCCCATCCTCCACAGACGCCGAAGGGTTTAACTGAAGCCACTGATGAGCCGTTGATTGAGCTGCCAGATCTGCCTCTTGACGTGCTCTAGCCTGATCCATAAGGGCCTGAACATTATTATCATCACGGGGCGGGTTATGCCCATGGGGCGGCTCATCGCTGCGAGGCGGGTTACGACGCCGCTCGCTGCTGGAAACCGCCGGCGATTCAATGCGCCGGTTGTAACTTCGACTATGGCGTGGAGTTGAATGAATTCGCTCGCGGCTGTATGAGTAAGCCGCCTGCTGAGCTACCACTGTCTGAAGAAGTTCCACGGTGTTCCGGGTCTCTCTCGCAGCGGGAGACTCGCCTTCTACCGGAAGAGCCGCCAGCCGGGAAGCCACGACAATCATATTATCCAGTGGGTTGGAGTAATGGCCCAGAGGTGTTGGTACGTGCTGAGGCGGGATCAAATCCATATGAGGCGGGTCTGGCATACGAGGCTGAGCCGTTGTGCCTGTCACAGGCGCCTCAGCAGCCCGGATCACACCGGGCGGGTTACTCGTTCCTGCTCCGGGTCTATTAAAAAGGTTCTGCCCCTCAAACAGCAAAGGTAAACGAGTCTGGAGCCTCCTCCGAACGACAACATTTGATGCATTTTGATCAAGACTTAAGTGGAAAGCCTCGGCCCTTATTCGCTGCATCTCGGCCTCTAAGGCGGCTCGCTCTGTGGCCATACTGACATTCTCTGCCTCAAGGTCCTCTCGGGCCTTGGTCACCTCACCCCGTATCTTTGCAACATCCACCTTATGTTGTACCTGAGTCGCTGGAGTCACCTCCGCGGCTAACAGAGTCGCCAAAGCATCCAAGAGGTAGGATAGGACTTGAGTCGATGGACGCGCAGAGCCGCTCGCTTCAGCTGTTGCAGCAGCAGTTGAGCCGGACATCATGGCCGCAACAGTTGAAGATTGTAACACTGGTTGTGTGCCGGCCATAAAAATTGCAGCCCTACTCGGCGGCTCATAGGGCTCCGGAATACTATCACCATCGGAATAGCCCCCAAGCCCGCCGTCCTGAAGTTGATAGATTGACTCTGTTTCGCCGGTTGAGGACTCATCACCTGAATAGATGGTCGTCTCTTCACCAGACATAGATCCTTCCTCAAGATCTGTCCCATGAACAAAGCCAACGAAAGCGCGCTTCCGGCCGGGTTGAACCCTGGTGGGTCGCGCGCGCTGAGCCGTCCCAATGATGTTGGTGCAGGAATCCGGCTCAGGCTCTGATTAGCCGATCTTGCCGATGAAAACGTGAATTCCACCAAAGGGGACCCGGTACCCGTACTCAACTGAGCCAGCCTCGGGGCCCCAGCCAACATCGTCAATGTAGATCTTACTGCGGCGACTCTTGGTCATCTGGCCCATGATGTATCCCTTGAATCCTGATAAACCGCCCTTCAAGAACTCGAAACCACCATGCTCTAGCCCCATGGTGGATGCCAACTGTGGTGGTTTTGTCACGGCAGATGCCCTTGTGAAAGGACTTAGGTGTGGAGCCATCGCAACGTAGGTTAGCTCGAACGGGTTGAACGGGACAAAGGACACAAAGGTTTAACCCAGGTTCGGCCCCTCTGTCGGTGTCAGAACCGGCGGATCTCGGCTAGGGGGTCCCGAACTATGCGTCTAGGATCGATGGTAACAGGAGACGGGGGACACGATGTTTACCCAGGTTCGGGCCCTCTCTACGGAGGTAATACCCTACTTCCTGCTTGATTGATCTTGATGAATATGAGTATTACAAGAGTTGATCTACCACAAGACCGTAATGGCTAAATCCTAGAAGTCTAGCATATATGACTATGGTAATGTGTATCTATCCTTTCCGGACTACCCCCTCCGGTTTATATAGGCACCGGGGGGATCTAGGGTTTACATAGAGTCGGTTACATAAGAAGGAATCTTCATAATCGGTCGCCAAGCTTGCCTTCCACGCCAAGGAGAGTCCAATCCGGACACGGGTACAGTCTTCGGTCTTCATGTCTTCACAGCCCATCAGTCCGGCCCAAGGATAACAGGTCGGATGCCCGAGGACCCCTTAGTCCAGGACTCCCTCAGTAGCCCCTGAACCTGGCTTCAATGACGAGGAGTCCGGCGCGCAGATTGTCTTCGGCATTGCCAGGCGGGTTCCCCTTTTTCCGAACTCCAAGATAGTCTTCGGATGTAATAATTGTATCTGGACCTATATACGCAACTGCAGAGGATATAATATTTTATGAGTTCAATCCCCCGACAACTTCTTGGTAATATGACATCACGCCTGCTTCGGCCATTATTTGCGAACCGTTTTAGCTGGCCCGCCGTCCCACGTCTCGAGACGTGGCATGTCTTATCCCAGCGGAGATCGTGTCTCTCCCTTTTTAAGGGATTCTTATCAACCCAGACGTGGGTAACCCAACCGTCAATTGGGTACAACTCCTAGGGAATAGGCAAGTTTTGAGGCCTAGGAGGAGACGTTCGATATTCGCGGTCTTTATATAAGGGTATAGACCCGTCTTTTACCTCCACGCTTGCTTCTTCCTCAACCCCCGCTACCCCAAGTTCCAGCACCCGGGTTCCAATCGCCACCAGCTCCAATCATGTCCAGATCCAGCCGCCAAGGCCGGTGGGTGGATTCTTCTGTCATGGAGGGAGATATTGCAAAGCTTCGGGCGACGAGGTATCTAACCGTGGAAATCCTTCATCGGCTTCCTGCCGAGGGGCAGGTTACTCCCAGCCCCAGATCCGGCGAGAGGGTCGTGTTCGTGTCCCACTTCCTCCGCGGGTTGGGGTTTGCGCTTAACCCCTTCGTCCGAGGGCTCACGTTCTATTATGGGGTAGATTTTCACGATCTGGCCCCGGACTCTATTCTTCTTATCTCGGCGTTTATCGTCACGTGCGAAGCCTTCCTCCGAACTCCTCCGCACTTCGGCTTATCGCTCCAGACCTTCAATGTGAATCCGCAAGTGATAGAGGGGAAGCAGGCAGAATGCGTTGGCGCCATAGTGAGCGAGCTTGCTAGTGCTGTTTGGCTGGAAGGATCTTTTGCCAAATCTTCCGACTTATGGCAGCAGGGGTGGTTCTATATCACCGAGCCCCGTGGCTCCAAGTGGGCAGCTGCGCCTTAATTTTGATCCGGCCGCCCAATTCAACTGGCATCATGGATTAATAAGGGGTTGGACTGGGGATCAACGGATGAGGTGCGAACTTTGCAAAGTCGCATCCGAAGCCTCATTGAGAGGGACATCAATGTCCTCAATGTTGTTCAAGTAATGCTGGTCCGCCGGACCCTGTCGTGCCAGCGCCGGCCTCTCCGCATGTGGGAGTTCAATCCAGAAGGGCCGCGGACTCTTCAGCACTTCTTGGGCACTACGCACGAAGGAATGTGGAAATTATTTTTCGGGAAGCGAAAGCAATGGCCGGACACCACCGAAGATATCGGCCTCGGCTGCAACCTTCCGGACACCCCGGTAAGTACCCGTTTGCCGAACACCTTATATTCGGATACACAGTGGCAAGACACTGACCGAATCATCCTTTTTCAGGGCTGGATAAAGAAAGTGGAACGGATTAGGTGTCCGGCTCCCCTTCCCGAAGACTCAGCCAGTCCTATGTTAACAAGGATGCTGGCCTCAGCACCATACCAAGTATCGGCGAGGGAGAGTAAAGAGGAAAGTGAGAAGACCCAAGATGACCTTGGTTCTGGAGGTAAGTCGGACACTGAGTTAGGGGAAATCGATCTTTCCTCACCTGAAGACAGAGGCGGGAGAGGACCCAGTATCCCTTCCCCGAGCAGGGGGAAAAGGGCCGCCTCCGAAGGTTGGGAGGGGCGGTCTCCCAAGAGGGGCAAGATGTCACCGTCGAGCGGCTTGGGTTTGGAAAGCGACGCCGTTGAACAGCTCCAAAAAGGGGACAAGTCCTCGGCCAAACCGTAAGTGAATCCAGAGTACTTTGATAGCGTCTTGCTGTTGCCGAAGATATACGTAACGCGTTCTTGCATTTTACAGGTTGGCACAGAGTTTTTCTGGGCAATCCTCTTCTTCGGGAAGTCTCCTCCCAGAGATAATGGAAAGCGAGATGCCTCCCCCGACCTCATCGCCCAATAAGGCAGACGACTCTGAAGTGTCATCGCAGAGGGTTTTTCCTGCTAAACAAGCTATGCAGGGGATGAAAGAGGCAGTACCCGAAGGTGGATCTCCGACCGTCCGGGATCCTGGGGCCAATAATAAAGGCCCCGGACTGTCTGGCTTGCAGCCGACGACGATTTCGGAGATAGGTGAGCAAATTCCTTCAAAGGATGACTGTGCTCCTAGAGCGGCTTCCGGAGACCCAACGGCTCCGAACATATTACGGGACATGTTGCGGAATGCATCTGTCTCTGGGGAACAGCGTACCTTGATGGGTACAGTGGTTGAGAAAGTTTTGTCCGTGAAAAGCGGATTAAATGAAGCCTTCATGAGCCTGCTGAAGGGCTTCGAGGTTTGTGATATAATGTTTTCAGCTATGTTTTGATTGCAAAGATGCACCTGTGTATAGGTAGTAGCCCCTGAGACTCGGGTTGGCTTCCACTAGGAAGCGACCGAAGGATCGAAAAGGATCGTTTGAGGACTAACCTGATGAACCTGAACACAGGCTGGTTCCCCCTTGGCCACTTCCCGGACTATGGAAATTGCCGAGCTGCAACGGAAGCTTGATGTGGCAGGGGATGATCTTGCATTAATCAATATGCGTCTTGACGAGTCGCAAGGTATGTATTCGGGGCAATCCCCATACGTTTTTGTGGTATAAGCATAACGCTGGAATTGAGATGCTGGAATATGCATGGCTGCAGATGGTGCTGCCGCCATTGAAGTTCTTCGAGCGGAACTGGCCCGGGCCAAGGAGCAGGCCCGGTGTGGCAGTGCTGGTGCCGAAAAGGCATCGGCTGAGCTAAAAGCCGAACAAGCTGCGCGGCACCGAGACGAGGAGAAGATACCCACGATGGCGCTCGAACTAGAAAATGCCACTGGCCGCTGCGAATTTCTGGAGAAGGAGAATAAAACCTTAACGGTTGAACTAGACAAGGCCTTACAAGAGGCGAGAGAAGCGCGGTCAGAATCCAGAGTAGCACGTGAGGAGGTTCGGCAGGCTAGGCAGATTGCGGCTGGAAAGCTCTTTCTGCTGCAAACGAAGTTCGGTGACCCGAACTATGCTCAGCTTAACCAAGTGTGGAGTTCTCCGGACGAGTTCTTGGACTTGCCGAAGAGTTCTCTCGATGTGGCGCGGTATTACCAAGCGCGAGATGGGTATGCAACGGAGAAGCTTTTTTGGTCGCAGTTTGGCGCATCAAAGCGCCCTCTGTTGCTCAATGAACAGATGTCCTAATGGGCCAAACTTCATAGGATATCCGGCGCTGCCATGAAGGATGTCATAATCCGGTTGTGGCCAACTGAGACTATTCCGGATAGCTACTTCGGTTTGGTACAAAGACTTGTTGACGCGGTGCCGCGAATCGATGCTGTGAAGCAATCAGCATGCATTGAAGGTGCACGGATGGCCTTTGCCCGAGTCAAGACATTCTGGGGAAAGATGAAGGCCATCGATATCGCTGCTATAGAGTCCACCCAAGGGCAAGGACCATCCTAAACCGGAGGTTATTTTGAAGACGTCCTAGAGGCCACCCGCTTAATAGAGGGTCAATGCTCGAAAGACATAATGTTCGAGTAAGGTGTATGATAATTGTAAAAGACAATTTTATAGTTAATCTATTTTTATGTTTTGCTCGAAAGCCTGAATTCCTCCTGTTCGGCCGTTTTAGTATAATCTGAAAGTTTTCCAGTCGTCGGCTTCAACCCCCTCGTAGGAAGTACGAGGGTGTTCGGAAAAGCATTTAATCACTCTATATCCAACGTCTTGGTCCATGAAGGAGGTGATAGTGCGGCGAACCAGGCAATCGGACTATAGGGCGTTAATACTTTCACTTAGCCATAGGAGTTTTATTGTGGGGCTACGACATAGCCACTGGTATGTGTGCGGCATATGGTGCCTTACATATTTGATCTGAAAGAGATCCCTCGTGTGACACGGAGAATCGCTAAAGATTCTAAGAAGTCGCCAAGTGGTTGACCAGCTCTCGCCGCATCATGACAGTCAGTTTTCGGCTTTCTCTACTAAGGTGCTCATCCGGTTTAGACCAGGGCACAATCGCAGTAGTTCTCCCTTTACTACCCTAGCCGATAAAGCGGAACGTAGGGTAGCAAGCACAGGAGCCGGGCAACACAACTATTGACCCTAGACAATGATTCGGAGCTGATGCATATAAGGCCAAACTTGCGACGCCGAAGTGCGCTGTAGAGCTGTTCGGGCTTTTGCTGGCAACTCATTTGTTCCCATACCGAGCCCCTGGCAGGTTATGCCAAGGTATATTTGAGAAACAACCGTGGCAGCCGTATTTCGTGGCGAGACAACACGGATGATTAGTTCGGATATGTTTTACTGGGAACTAAGCGGTATGCCAATGATTACTTATGATATATATACAAGCCATCACTACAAAAAAATACACTTCCGTGATGATACGTGTTTGTCACAGTAGGTCGCGTTTTTTGTCATGCATGTACATCCATGACAAATTTATGACAGAATCAAGATAGTCATACCTGTGTTGTCGTAGAAGTGTTCCATGACATTACCAAAATTATCATCACGGAAGTGTCCACTTCCATGACGATAAATCGCGCGTCACAGAAGTGCTTTCGTCAAGGGTGACCGACACGTGGCATCCACCGTAACGGAACGCCGTTAAGCTATCGGGTCGGGTTTTGGATCCGATAACCCGTTAACAGCCCCGACCAATGGGGATTTTCCACGTGTAAAATCATCATTGGCTGGAGGAAACACGTGTCGGCTCACCGTTGGGACAGATGTCATCCGCTCATTGGACTGAAGGCGCCTATGATACGGCGACATGTGGCACGGCCCAATAGAGGCCCATTCCTGTGAAAAGGCCGGCCCGTTTGACTTGGTCAAAAGGTGGCGGGCCGGCCCACGGAAAGCCTGTTAACGGCCTGTTCGCATACAGCCCATTTACAGCCCGCTAACCCAGGGCCCGTTACGCCCTATCCGAATTAGGCCCAGTAGCGTCATCTGGGCCGTCCAATATGATTCAGCCCGTTTTAACTTCCGGCCCATGTGTGGCCCATGACTTCTTTCAGCCCATATGAGGACCTTTGTAACTCTTGGCCCATTAACGGCCCGTGGTGAAACTGGCCCGTAATGAACAGTGTATCACTTTATACCCATTAACGGCCCGTTATTCCATTGGGCCGTTTCCAGCCCAAGTTATCTTTCGGCCTTCTCAGGGCCCATTGATTCTTGGGCTCATTTGCAGCATTCGGTTACATACGGCCCGTTACTGTCATTTTCTGCTTGTGGGCCAAATTCAGCCCGTCGTTACAGTCGGCCCGTTTGCGGACCGTTAATACGTTGGGCCGTTTTCATGTCAAAAAAACCTGTTGGGCTGTTTTCATAGAGTTATCAAATACAGCCTATTAACGGCCCGTTATGGTCCACGAATAGTACGGCCCATGATTGGCGAAATGATGATACGCCCCGTAGAAGGCCCATGGATCCTACGGCCCGTATGAGGCCCATGGATAGTACGGCCCGTAGAAGGACCATGGATCGTACGGCCCGTAGAAGGCCCATGGACCCTACGGCCCGTAGAAGGCCCATGGACCCTAAGGCCCGTATAGAAGGCCGATGGATCCTACGGCCGGATGAAGGCCCATGGATCATACGGCCTGCAGGAGGCCCATGGTTACAACAGTCCGTGTGTTGCCACGATTATTTTGGCCTAGTTACCAAAAATAGGCTATTGTGGCCACTAGAAAAAAACATAAAAAGAACTGCAGTGACTACAAGCAAACAACTAAACAAGACAATAAGGAAATAAATAAGCAAGCAATTAACGCTAGCCTATTACCGCTATTACACATATTACATCCACTGGGCATCAAAGTTCGCCACCAGTGCAAATATAGGGAACAAAGCAGCACATTACATACACTGGCCGTCAAAATTGGCCACCAGTGCAAATAAACACGGCAGCAAAACAAGAGCATAACTGAAACAACTTCAGAAGAGCTCAAGAAACGTTATCCTGGGTATCCACCATGCTGGCAATAAGCTTAGCAAGCTGATTAGCTTTGTCCTGTTTGGCGCTAAAATCCTGCAACGCTTGTTGTTGCACCAGAAAGTATGCATCTGAATGCTCCAGGGACTTCCGCAGTCCTTTCGCTTCTTGTCGCAGCACAGCTAATCGATGTCTTTCAGCTTGTAGTTGAGACTCAAGAAACCGAACTAATTCAGACAGTGAGTTTCAATAGCTTGTGCAAGCAGTAATGGCCAGTAACTCGAACACTAAACCAAGACAGGACTTTGGGGTTGTCTCGCTGTCTTCAAGATAGTCTTCCTTAGCTGTTTTATCAGCTTTGTTGGAGACCAACAAGGATGTGTCACTATCCTGAACCTTATCTGCATTACTTCCTTTACCATTGCTTAATAAGGCACTCTTCCCCAATATTATGTCAGCATTCTAAAAGAAGAAACAAGCAGACACATAACAAGTTTAGCATGTACTAGGATATGAAACTCATTTCGGTGAACCAGTTCATTAGTAAGGTGGACAGGATATAACTACCAAGTCTTCTATTGCCAAGTACTAGTACATAATAAAAGCATCAAACAAACATATATCTATGTCCTATGGTCACTGCATTGTCTTGCCAAATCAAAATAGAGACACGGTTCAAATCATATCAGTTCAAGACAAAGCAGCACTGAAAGAATACAAAGCGTGGGAAACTACACGGCACAACAAGATTTCAGATGGGTACCACGGGTCTACATGTACAACAACACTATTGGCTCTGTTGTGATGCTAGTAATGTGCATGATATGAAAGTCAACTGTATACACAATTGAAATTGAAATCAACAGAGCTATTGATAAGAGCAAGCCTGTTAAAGAAACATGTGTGAACATACCTGCTGTGCCATTGGAGTTTCGATTGGATCCTTCAATTTAAAAATAAGTTTGTATGAGTAAATACAGTGATACAAGAGCAAAGCAATCATAGTTAAAAAAAGGCGCGCCTAAGCGAGCGCTTAAGCGCGCCTAGGCTCTAGGCGTTGGCAAAACGCATTGCGCATAACTGCGCATAAGCATGCGCTTTGGTCAGTAAAGCTCAAGGCGGTGGCAAAACGCACAATTAACGCCTAGCGCTTTTTTGAACTATGATAGCAATGGAATCTTAAATTAGAACAGTTGTTCTTCAGGTTTAGGCACTTGTTCTACATGAACAGAGTACAGTAAGACGCAAGAATATAATACTAAAAAATAGAAAATGAGCTCATAGACCTTACCACATTCTTGGTTCGGGACCAGTACAGAACAAGGCGTTCCCAGTCATCGTCCAGTAAATGTGTCTCAGGAGAACGTAAGGGAATTTGATGAGTTTCTTTGCCGGTGAAGTACGTTTTCTTCAGGCTGCCACCAAGCATTCTTGAAGATACCAGAGGTATTAGCACAGGTTACCTCATTCTGAGTTTCCAAATCAGTCCTTCTCTATAGAGAAAAATGGGAAAATTTGCTGTATTATAACCATCATGGAGGTAGGATGTATGGGACGAAGCAAAGTAATTGCCATGAATAACATTACTTACACATAACTCCTGGACAAACACCTACAACTGGCATTTTCCTTCATCTTCAGTATAATATTTCCAAGATGGGAAGATACGCACATATGATTTAACAACATCAAATGCGATAGATGCTAAACTACGACTAGCTGGTTGTGCTTCCTCCACAGGAATAGGCGTACTAACTGGTGGAGTTGGGGTTCGCCGTGATAGTACTGGCCCTTTGGGCACTGGAGCTACCTTACTAACTGCTCTTGTTTAGGAGCTCTGTGGTGGAGATGGTGTTGTGTCAACAGGAACTGGGTTACTATCGGCTGGGGTTGGGGTTAGATTGGGTGAAGCTGGTTCTCTGTCTATCGCAGTAGGGGTACAATCTGCGAGAGTTTGGGTTATGTGTGGTAGGGCTGGTTCTTGTGCATGTACAACCGGGGTGCTATCTCCACCAAGAGGTAGCACTGTTTTATTTGAAGACCGTGTTTTTAGTCCGCTACATACTGGCATCACCCGCTCCAATTCAAATGGCTGATAAATAGGAAACATAGTTGAATGTGCAGACATTGTATGAGAGACAGATGCAATAGATAGTGTGGAAAAAAGAGGGCATGAAATAGTTGACATGTATATTGTTTAACTAAAACGGATAGCATGACATAATTTCACATATATGATGTCTATCTAAACTGGATAGCATAGCATAACATAATTCAAAGATATGGTGAATAACTAAACAGGATCGCATGACATAATTCACCTACATGTTATCTAAGTAATCAGGATCGCATCATTTAATTCACATATGTGATTTATATGCTAAACAGAGGGCATTCGATATCATGTCTGAACTAAGAACATGGTGTTGAATATTGTGTATATGATGTCTAAACTATGCAATGCAAGACACCGTATGCATGATATGAGCAGTATAACCGTGCCAAGTTAGAGCATACACCTCAGTGGGGGAATAGGACTGGTCATCTGTCTCTGAATCCATCTCTGAGGAACTATCAGGACCCAACAAGAGATCTGCTTCGACAGGTAGCACTGTCTGCTCTGAAGGCCTTGTTTTCACTCCAGATTTTTCCATCTCCCACCCAAATGGCTGATTCACAGGAAGAGTAGTTTAATGTACAAACATTGTCGACAAATGGAAATGTAATGAATAAAAGGATGGGCAAGATATCATTCAAATATATGATGCCTGGTTAAACAGGATGGCATTGCACATTTCACATATATTATGGCTGGCTAAAAGACATGAGACTGCATAATTCCCATATATGATATAGAAACTAAACAGGTGGCATTACAAAACATGTCTAAACTAAGCAGATGACATATATGATGTCAAAAGTAGGCACTGCAAGGCAACATATGCATGATATGACTAACATCATCATGCC
Organism: Aegilops tauschii subsp. strangulata; assembly: GCF_002575655.3. Classification (NCBI taxonomy): domain Eukaryota; kingdom Viridiplantae; phylum Streptophyta; class Magnoliopsida; order Poales; family Poaceae; genus Aegilops; species Aegilops tauschii. The sequence continues at coordinate 159,710,728 of NC_053040.3, read as the reverse complement.
AAGGTAGAGAAAACACCTTGGGGGTAAATAGGAGTGGTCAGCGGCGTCTGAATCCGCCTCAGAACAGATATCTTCCTCTGGATTACAATCTGGAGAGGGGTGGGGAGGGTTTGCCATTGAACCCACCATGGAGCGATGTCTGCATGACATTGTATTGCCGCGCAAAACTCTTCTCTTTTTCTCTACATGTTCAGCATGACTGTGTACAATATTTGACATGCATACGAAAAAAATATGGTGAGATTATGTAAGGAGAGCATGCAAAAATTTAGAGTGATGGTAACAACCAGTGGATCGATGTTTTTCCGTTGAACCAAAATAGCCCTAATGGATCGACGTGAATGTATAGTAATAAGTGATGCAACAAGTATACAACCTCTTTGCCGTAGCCGTGTCGACCTCAGCATCATTGGGTTGGTCGCTGAAGCAGTTGAGGCAGAGGTGGTTGTCGGAGGTGTGGAGGGAGATCTGAGGAATCTGTAGACAGGGTCCAGGGCACTGCTCTGTTGTGATGGATCGTTCTGTCGTTGGAGCAGCTCCGGTGAGCCGTAAGACGTCAAGGCTGAAGTAGCACAAGACAGACATCGTCAATCTCAAGTGGGATTCTAATAGCATCTCCAATAGATGATGTAAAATGGATGTAAAATTAACATCACCAAAAACCACCTGACTACAACAGATGAGGTAAAAACTGTTGACTCTGAACATAACTGTCGAAACTGAAATTTACTGTGGAATCTGAATGCTACTGTCGAAATTGAACGCAATGGTAGCAGAGAGGCAGTTGACATGTAGTTTAGGGAGGGCCTGCAGTTCATCTTCAACCTGCACCCCCCTGAGCCGCCAGCCACCACCGGCCGAACCGCCGGCCCCAGCGCCGCCTTGCCGCCCCGAAACAACTCGCCACCGCCGCCCCGGCCAGCCCTCTAGGCCCCTTGCCCCCCACCCTGAACCCTAAGATAGATAGTGGGGTACCTCTCCGGCGAGCCCCCGTCCCCGCTGCGGGTGGTTCTTCCTTAACTCCGGCGAGCCCCCCAACCCCTGGAAATCGACTGACCCAAAAGTCGATTCAGTCGACTGAAGTGTGGCTTAATCGGAGCAGAGCAGTAGCACAAGCGAGGGGGAGAGCAGCAGCAGCAGCAGCAGTTGGGCGAGCGAGCGATCGAGCGAGAGCCGGAGCAGCAGCAGCAGCGCGAGCGAGCGAGAGCCGGAGCAGCAGCAGCAGATCCGGCTGGTATGGACACCACCACCGAAGGCGCCTCGCACTGGGGGAGAGCCGCCGTGGAGATGTCGCCCGCGGCGCCGGCTTCAAGGTAGCCGCTCCATGGGGGTGCGGGATGGAGCACCGTCGGCGCTGGGAGGTCGAGTTAAGGAGAAGGTGCAATGCGATGAGTGTACAACCTCTTTGGTGGTGCCGAGTAGGCCTCGGCTTCGTCCGAGGAGTCGGTGAGGATGCTGCGGTTCCGGTGGAGCAGGTTAAGGCGGCGCTGTGGGGATGGAGCAGCCGCGATAGACGAGGCGATCGTCGGAGCAGCTCCTTGGAGGTGGAGGACGGGGCGGCTGAACCGACGGAACGGCGAGATGGACGACGGATCCTCATCCGGGGAGGTGGACGAGGGACGTCGAGCTATTGCGGTGGACGACGTCGTCGGGGAAGAGGCTCCGGCTGGGCAGCGGTGACGTGGCGGACGGAGGAGGGTGGGGTTTTGCGGCTGGAGCGGAGAGGTTATGGCGGCCTGGGATTTTGAATGGCGAAAAGGGGGCGATGGGAGGGGGTGAAGCATGACTTAGGGATGCGCTTGTCCAAAATGTAGGGTGTGTTACAAAAGTACCCCCCACCGATTTGAACTAGCGGCCCTTTCGGCTCAGGGTTAGAAGGGGGATTACGCGTGTCGGGATTTGGCAGCTGGAGGGAGTTTTCACGCGCGTTGTAATTTCGGGATAGCAAGGCGCGGGTTGTGAAGGCGCCAGGTTTGGGAGCACGATATCTGAATTTTCGGGATATAACAAGACGCGGGTTGAATTTTAGGGACAAGTCTAACGTGTAGTAATATTGTACTTGTACGTACCAAATCAATTCGCACTTCCCTCAACCAAAAAGAAAACGAAAAAAATAAAACTATTCACACCACACAAAGAGAGAGTCTTGCCCCGTTTTACTATACAAATTCTATTCAAAGCTACTCCGTCCTTCCATCTATATAGGGCCTAAAGCGTTTTTCGATGCTAACTTTGACCAAATATTAGAGCAATGATATATGACATGCAACTTACACAAAGCACACCGTTAAATTAGTCTGTGAAAGGTTCTTTCAATGATATAATTTTCACATTGTGCATGTCATGTACTATTAATCTTGTCAATAGTCAAAGGCGGTCTTAAAAATCTCATTACGCCCTATATAGATGGAAGGAGGGAGTATGAATCCATGTTATGTCCGATTAAATTTTTTTGCTTGCTGTATAATGCATGTAACCTACTCATACCAACATTTTAGTGCATTCCAAATGTCTATACTACCGCTGCAATTCGAACTAAATTTGAATTCGTTTCTCTATTTCAATAAGAATCTACAATCATGATTGTTGCCAACTTCAACCATCATAGTTTCCTTGCTAACCGCCAGATATAAATCGGACGGCCTATAATGCAGGATGGCAGGCACACCATCATCAACAACTCCGTTTTTTATAAGAGTAGAGATAAAATATATTAAATGTAGTATAGCATGTTCATAACCACACCATGTGTATCACCGTTATATATATTCACACATGCGTCGGTTTGAAACACTATGATAAATTCTTCAAATATCCTAATTCGCTTTTTATAATGAAGTATATATGATCTCTATTCGTCTTTTACACCCACACAACCCTCTTATCTTTGTAGCTAGCGCTAACTTTCTCTTGTGCATGCACACGCCCGCATCCCTCTCACCCTCCCTCAGCATTCTCTAGCTCCATCGCGCAAATTCGTCTTTTCACTTTAGGTCATTCACCCACGGTGTGTGTAGGCTCCCCAGGTCCTTCTTTACGGCACACATCAATCGATATGCCTCTCTAGCCAGGTGTGCCTAGCACAAACACAAGCTTCCCCTCTTCTCTTGTCACCGTCCATGCCTCACTCCCACCACTCTTTTCATCGTTCTCATACTCGCACACTCCTCCCCCCTTGATATAGTATGCCTCTCGTACCACCTCCTACATGCATCCCTCTCTCTCTCTATCCTTCTCCTCGTGCCTCATTTGCTTCTAACACACACATGCATGTATACCGATCGATCTCCCAACATATACCTAGATCGACTTTAACTACCCCTCCCCCCATCGATCGACGTACCTCACAAGTTATGTCTCTCCTTTCTCTAACAAAGGGCGATTGATCTTCCTATGTAGTTACGTCTGCTTACCACAGCCACATCGTCCCCCCTCATCATTTGTGCATGCCTCCTAACCCGTCTCTCACACGCACGTGCACAGACGACAAGCAGCCATCTCCTCTCTTATTGATATTGCGGGCGTGCCCTCCGTTTGTCTAGCAAGCCTATCCCACCATTTGTTAGAAGCAACTCCACTACCACCCCCTCCAACACTCTAGCTCTGTCTCTCTCCCAGCCTTATTCCTCTCCTGCACATATGCATGGATGCCGATCAATCTCCCTTAATACATGAGGCAGATCGATCTCCTTAATACATGCGGTAGGCCTCTCTCCTCCTCCACACATATACCAGCCATTGTACCTCTATAGTTAATTGGGCCTCCCTCTTCCCCCACCACACACTGATAGTCGAGCGCTGCAGGTAGGTATCCATGCCACAGAGACAAACTGCACATGTCCCATCTCACGTTCCAGTAGGCCAGCCACTCTATATCTTTGACGTGGGCACACACAAATTCGATGGCACTCTTTATCGATCGCGCGCGCACACACACACATCATCCCTCTCTTCGATTCTATGGACACCTCAAGCCGATGATACCTCCAGTCTCTTCTCGTGGATCGCCCCCTCTATATATATGTTATATCCAGGACTCTATTTCACACACATTGCATATGTTACATTTTTTGATTGACCCCCCCCCCCAAAAAAAACTCTCAAGAACCCACACACTATATCTCTCTAGGTTTGTATCTCTCTCACACAACCCCACGTAGGTGGTGTACGTATACAAGAAGAGAATAGGTGCACGGTGCACGTACTCACGCTTCGTGCCCAGCCACACCCGCGCGGGTCCACGGTGGAGCTCATTTCTTTACGAAATGGCAGCCCACGTGCTAATTTGAACGCCTGTAGCGGTTGTTTACCTAGGGAGGTCGTGTACCACGCGCGCACGAAACAAAGTTCGACTTGACGCGTTGCCGCGTTATTTTTAAATAAAGTTATAGCGCTCAATGGCACGTACACAGAATATAAAACGATTTTTATGGAGAAAAAGGTAGTCCGCTCACTATATACAATGGAGCCTGCCTGCCTGGTTTGTCGCTCTTCAGAGTATCTCACACAAGGCTGCGGTGGCCTCTCTCTCTCACCGTTGGTCACTGATCCGGCCGCATCCCGTCCGCCGGGGGAAAGGGAGTGCGGTGGCCTCTCTCTCTCTCACCGTTGGTCACTGATCCGGCCGCATCCCGTCCGCCGGGGGAAAGGGAGTGCGGTGGCCTCTCTCTCTCTCACCGTTGGTCACTGATCCGGCCGCATCCCGTCCGCCGGGGGAAAGGGAGGAAGTGCATTGTTTCTCCGTTTGACGGCGCCGAGGCAGCACGTCCCGATCTGCGGTACACGCCGTTCTCTCTGACCAAGCTCCGGCGCGGCAGGGCCTACGCCACCTGCTCGAAGATTCCGCCCGCCGCCGCTCACCTAGTTACATCCCGACGACCTCCAGGTATCCCCTCCGGCCTTGCTCCACTGCCCGTCTTCCCACGTCGCTGCATGTGGATCTTCCATAGCTCTTTGCCCAAAACGTAGCTCGTCCAGTGTACTTTCCATATTGCATTCTCGTCCTCACACCGTTTTAGACAAACACAACCGTGTTGTTATCTTCCCTTAGGACAAGGAATATGCTTCTTTTTTGTCGTCGCATGTGTCATCAACTGTTATTGGCCAGTAATTGTTTCCTTTCTACTCGTTGCTATTGCGACCTTTTGGTGAACTACACAAATCACTTTTTTCTTAAGAGTGTTTTGTGCAGTTGTACTAAAATGTCACACGGGCAACGTCTCTACATTTCAGTGCGACTGCACAAAGGGAGATTGGTTTTGCTCTATCCTCCTCATCCAATTCTGAGCCTAATCTTCTCCAACTAGTTAGTCTTAAGAGAGAAGGCAAAGGTGACCGGCTTCTATTTGTGTGTTTATTGTTTCATCAGCAGTCCTCTATTATCGTAATCACACTTAATATCTTTGGAACAGGGACGCTCAGCTCTATTTTAGTGGAACTGCACAAAATGATCGGAATGTTGCATGCTCCAGACAGCTACTTTTTTCCCAACATGCCTTGTTGATTTAGACAGAGCTGGGGGGACGTTGCTGCCAATGAAAGCATGGATCAATTTTAATTTAACACCTTCTCACAACTCTGTCTTCAGGTGTGACGTAATTATTAGCTCTGATCTGCTAATAATTGACATGCATTAGCAAGGAAGTTAGTTTTTTATTGTTTCCGAAAGAGCATCGATGGCAAGACACGTGAAACAAAAGCTGAAAGCTCACACCATTGTACAATTTCATGTCACTGGAAAATTATTTGTATAGTACGTCAATTATGTAAACAAATGATGGAAGCTTGATAGCATTGCCAGAAGCCTCTTCATCATCCAGGTCCATGTGCCATGCACAAAATTATACTCCTTCGTTCCTAAATATTTGTATTTTTACAAATTTCAAACGGCATATTTTAGAGTATAGATTCACTCATTTTTCTTCGTATGTGTACTCCCTCCGTTCCTAAATATTCTATTCGTCTTTCTAGAGATTTCAACAAGTGACTACATACGGAGCAAAATGAGTAAATCTACACTCTAAAATATGTCTATATACATCCGTATGTGCCAGTCCATTTGAAATCTCTAAAAAGACAAATATTTGAGTAGTCACTCGTTGAAATCTCTAGAAAGACAAATACTCCGGAGTATATTTAAGAACCGAGGGGTAGTGCACAACCGCATGGGAGACTCAGCCCGGTCGTTGCGCCACATTAATAGTGAGTAATGAGCAGTCAAATCATAAGCCCCACCTTTCCCACTGTAAGTTGCTCTGAAGAAGCAACCATCAATACGCTCTTCTTTGAATCCGCTCATACTACTCCATCCGTCACTGTTTATACAGCGCGCTTCAGAAAAAGAAAAAAATCTGTGGGACCAAGGCGACTAGCGATCGGCCTGAAAAATAGCATTGGTAGTTATAGCACGGCGTCTATTACTAGAGGGAATAATGTGTACACACATGCATGCAGTGCTTCCACCCCGGGTACACACATGCATGCACTTACTCCACTCCGTAGTAGTACAGTACATGGAGAGAAAATTGTGGACTTGATTGCGGTTACCACGCCCTAATTAATTGAGCATTAAACCAAACGTGTCTAAAGTCTCTCTGGTGGTGGAAATGCATTGAGAGAAATGTATCATAATGAAGCGCGCCCTGTAAACTGTGACGGAGGGAGGAGTAGTATGAAGGTGCAAAACCAAGTACGTGTATGGCCAGTCGGTCAACGCACCTCCTCTTGGCATATCACTGACATGTGGGACAGGAGTGTGAGCAAACCGATCTCGATTGATGGCAAAGAGCCAACCCGCCGTTCCTTGAGAGAGACGAGGAGCGAGAACACACAAACGGGCTCGCACGGAGGCCAAGATATATTCGAGCATGGTTGGTTGATCGATATCATTCATTACATGTTGGGCTGCCGTTTTCCGCCCTTCTCCGGAATAAACGTGTACTTTATCAGAGATTTAAAAAAATAAGAGTACAGACGCTCCACCATGCGGTTCTAGTAGTAGTACTACTCGTACTACTGCACTTGGCTCTTCGCCTCTTCGTGAAGTAGAACAATGATGGTACTCCACATGTTGGGTACTACAGTGTATGCCTCTGACAATCTGACACCGAATGGACTGATGCATGTCCACCGAGGGTAGGTTGCATTAGTCAAAAGGCGTAAGCGAGCTTCACCTTGTCCTGCAAGCTTCTCCTCGTTCTGCGAGTTGACGGGACACACCAAAAAGTAGTGCTAGTCCATACTCCCTCCTTTCCGGTTAATATGGCTTAATCTTTTTTGCGGGTAAATGAGAGAGCTTTATTCATATATAAGCATTCTTAGGACGATCAGCCAAGACACTGGTCACTAGGAAGCGAGGTACCCCGCAAAAAAAGAAGTAGGAAGCGAGGTGTTTCATCAAGCCAGCTCTCGGCCACATTCAAAGTGCAGCAAGCACGGTTCGCGCGAAGATGCGCCGCACGGTTCGCACGAAGATGCGCCGCAAGGTTTGCTGACCTATTTACTTTGCGCTTGGTTGTTCGCCTATTCGGGAAGTCGAACAATAATGGCACTAGTAGTATAGTGTATGCTTCTGGCAATCTGACACCGAATTAACTGTTGCACGTCCACCGCCGGAGCGAGGGAGACTTGCATTAGTCAAAAGTTTCTCCTTGTCCTGCGAGCCACCGCACGGAAGCTTCTCCCGTCCTGCAACCTTCTCCTCGTTCGGCAAGTTGACGGGACACAACAAAGTAATGCTAGTCCATACTGCCTCCTCTCCGGTTAATATTGTCTTAATTTCAAACGAGATGAATACACTGTCTGTCACTATATATTTGTAAAAATACGGTCAGTGGACTTCATAATACGCTCATTGCGCTCAATATATATATTTTCCGGTGTTTATACGGTCACTAGCTCACCCTGACTGAGTATGTGTGTGCATGCACGTGTAGGTTGAGCACTTGAGCGTGACCGTGTGTGTTCCGTCGTGTGCTCGGACATGCATGCATTAGGGCGTCGCGCGCGTTTTTGCGTCCATGTGTACGTGTGACTGTTGCATACACGTAGGGGGAGTACGTGTAGGGGCCACTAAGGAGCAGTCAAATCACACAGTAAGTTAGTCGGAAGAAGCAACCATCATTTCACTCTTGAATCACACGTACGCAATATAAAATGGTTGATATGGAGAGAAAAATAAAACCACTATATATACACTAGCAGGAGCCTAAGCTACAAGCCTGCTTGCTTAGGTTGCTCTCTTCACAAGCATAGAACGACGGGCCTGATCCCGCAGCTGGGGGAAGGGAACAATGTTCTGCGTAGACGCGGTCGACATCGGCGAGGGAGAAAACCCACAGTCGGTGCGTCCCAATCAGGGGTCACCGCGGTATGGGCCGATGCCGCGTCCCAACCGCCCTTCTAGCTACAGCCCGACGTCCCAGGTAGTCCATCTTCCTTTTGGAGCCGGCTTGCTCCACTGCCGTAGCTCCATCTCCATGTCGATCTTTCTCTACTTCTACCAGCTTCTACTTGTGATGAGTTTATGTCTCATGAACTAGTGCCAGTACTATTATTCTAATCACACTTCTTCAATATCTTTGCCATCAGGGATGCTCAGGTCGATTTTAGTGGAACTGCACAAAAGCATCGTATGATCCGAGGGTGCCAGCCGTCTTTCCTTCGACAGGTTCTACCTGGCCAGGAAATTAAATCATGTTTAGGGTTTAGGGTTTAAGTCGTAGTGACCCCATCAGTAGTTTTTCTTTCGTACACGCTCTCACAACTTTTTTCTTTAGTTGTGAAGTAAATATTGGCTATGATCTGTGAATCATTGAGATGCATCAGCATGCGTGTTAGTTTTCCTTTGTATTTGATGGAATGTTGTAACGGGGCAACCTTGGAATAGGAATGAAAATGGAGTGGAAAGTTTCCGTTTTTCCGGAGAAAAATGGAAACGGAGAGAAACCAACGTTTTGTTTCGTTGGATCGCGCCATCGAGCAAAACCAACGTTTAAATCACGTTTGTCGTGTTCGTGTCTCACCCTCCTCCATGGCTCGACCCACACAGTCGCTCAGCATGCCACTCACCGCAAACCGATTATATGATAACTTTCCCGCCTGCTTGTCGATGGATCGCGCCGTGGAGTACTAGCACTACTGGAAGAGATTGACGAGTTGGGGGAGGACAGCTAGCTGTAGCACGGACTCCCAAGAACTTTTTACATGCATGTTGTAGCCGGCTATTGCGACCTTTGAACGCGGAGCAGCCGCGTGCACCCGGAAGCGGCGCGGGCGACGCTCTCTCGGCCGGCGCGCCACTTCAATGCCGGCGCCAGTGAGAGGTCGCGTCCGCTCTGGCCGGGCATGAATGCGGCACTAACCGTTTCGGGCGGGAAGCACGCGCGGATGATGAAGAGGGTTCGGGTTGGTCAGGACCGGCCGTGGCAGCGGTCCGGACGTGCGCAAACAAGAGATGTTGTACATTAATATTGCTACGTATATAATTAACAACGTAAATAATGTGCCAGTTGGACAAATATGATTGGAGATGGAGATGGAAATGGAATTTTACGTAAACACGGATATGCATGTCTATGTCTATGTGTGTGTGCGCGACGACTCTCGCGACCTGGAAGCGGGGGCGTGTTTTTGATCGAGTTTTCTTTCTTGGTACGTTAGAAAAATTGTCCGCCAGTTTTCGTTTCTTTTTTCCGGGAACGCGCGTATTCTATTTAAAACCACTGCTATGGAGAGATTTTTTTACTCCATTATAGCCTCTTGTTTGATAGAGTTTCTCGCGTCTCGCTCTCTCACCCTCTCCATATCAAAACAAGATGACAGTGTCCACTCTATCTCTCTCCTCACCGGTGGTCACAGATCCGGCCGAATCCCGTCCGCTGCGGGAGGTGAGGAGGTGCAGCGTTGACGTTGTCGCCGTCGGCGACGGAGGAAGCCGATGCGCACCGTCCTCTTGGAGCCGGCGCTGGCGCGGACAAAGAGCCTCCGCGCCCTTGTTCGCTGCCGTCGTGTGGGCAGATCCCGCCCGCCCGCCTAAACGACATCTCGCCCACCTGAGGTATAACTTCTTGTACTGGTCCAGCTCCCCAGGTCGCTGCGTGTGGGTTTTCTTCTATTCGACTACTCCCCAGCTCCCCATGCATAGTAGCTAGGGTTCGTCGGCTGGTCCAACATCACCTACTAGTACTATTATAGAGGAAATGCCACTCGAAAAGTTGTCCTGATTTATGCCTCGGTGGAGGTATACATGTTGTTTCGACAAAAAGTACATGGTGGTTGTGCTGTCATTGTCCATATGGTGGTAGTACTATCACTGGTTAAATGAAGAAATGCTTTTTTTCTCGGGTATCCTGGTTTAGTTCCCATCAAGATAATTATGATGCTTCTGTTTGTTGGTGTACTTTTCATTAATTCTTATTGACAATTGAGATGTCGTTGCTAACCCTTTTTTATATTTTTGGAAACAACGATGCGTGTCTCCATACCCGGGCATGTCTTCCTCAATTTTAGTGGAACTGCACAAAATTGGATGGCCATTGTTGTTCCGCCTCACTGTCCTCTGCCACATGGTTCTTCCTTCCTCGAGCTTGATTACTGAGAAGAAACAGACCACAGTGAGGATTTGTCGAACTTCATAGGTGCCTCACCCAAACTTGATGCCAAATGGATGATGCATCACCACGATGACCTATCGATGCTCATGGTTACGCCTCATGGTTGCGTCGGCTGGTGAAGCTGATCGATTTTCAATGAAAAACAACATGTCTTCCATCAGTGCTCTTTGCTTGTTACGCACAAAGATGATATCCTTCGTCAGTTCACCTTGGTTGCATTGGAGACGCAGTCGTCTTTCACGTTGGTGCAATTTTACCACACAATTGGCTATGAACCAAATGTTTACTCGAAGAAGGATCGACGTTGGTACTAAGAGCATAAGTTTTGTATTGATTTCTAAGCCTTCTCACAACTTTGTCTCCAGCTCCCCTGTAATTTTATTTGTCCAGCTATTAACTTTGATTTAAAAAATGGTGTGGACTAAAAACCCGGATGGACGTAGTAGCCCTCCATTTTTATTTACTCCGCATATTAGATTTGACTGAAGTAGAACTTTGTAATACTCTCAAACCTTTCCGATAATTGAAATTAAAATTCTTTATTTGTACACACTCTCACACGTTTCCGATAATTTGGCGCATGTGTGGTTGTTCACTTAAGGGAGGGTAGTGTACCACACGTGAAGGACATGAAGTGCGACCAGGACGCGTGGGCGTGGATCGTTAGTTCATCGGAAGTAGTACTAGTTTTCTTCACTGTACATTAAATAAAGAGTTTCGTTTCGTACTTACACAATTTAAAACGATTGTTATGGAGAGAATAAGAAAACCACTCCACTATATATTAGTCGTATACACGAGAGTACTATATGGACGCAGCTTCATTGACTTAGTGCACCTGCCTTTGGATTTATGACAGGTGGGCCCAAAATGTGGCTGGCTCACCTGTCATATAGCCAAAAGCAGGTGCAGTGAAGGCACCGGAGCTCAGTCCGTACTACAGTAGTATATATATAAGCGGGAGCCTCAGCGCTTGTTCGCTAGGGTTTGCACTCTCCACACGCTCGCCGCACTACATATATGTTACACACTGGAGGCTCAGCGTTCATTTGCTACGGTTTGCTATATTCACAGTCTCTCACCCTCTCTTCACCAGATCTAAACAAGACTGCGTTGGCCTCTTGTCTCTCTCTCCCCCCTCACAGCTGGTGAAGGAGGCGTCCGTATCCCGTCGCACCGGGAAGGGGAGGAGGTGCAGCGTTCACTCTATCGCCTTCGGCCTGGGAGGCAATCCACTACCGGCTGCGCTGTTCTCTTTCACCCAGCGCCTGTGCGGGAGGGCCACCGAACCCTTCTTCCTCGCTGCCATACGTAGTGTGGGCAGATCCGGCCTCCCGCCACACGCCTTGCCACATCCCGACGACCCTAAGGTATAAGTTTCTTTGAAACCGTCGTTGCTCTAGCTGCATGTGGATCTTTTTCGATCTGTAGTCGAATCTAGGTCTTGGTTCAAAGAGGAAAGAAGGGTGCGGTGGGCTGGAGCAAGAATCTAGGACGTGGTTCAATGAGGAAAGGAGGGGCGGAAAGTAGTATAGACTGGCTATCCAGCCGCTTTGTAGGTCGAAAAGGGAAAAAGGGGGTAACCCAGTACACACATCTGTAAGGAACTGATCTCTTTGTTGAAAAGGGAAAGAAACTGGGGGGTCAGGTAGTTTGTGCAGGACTAGATTTGCTGCCCTCACATAGGAAGAAGGTTCAAAGAGAACAAATATGGGACCAGCGCATATATGCTGCTTGGCTACATACTCTGCATCACCCATTTATACGTGTGGACGCACATGGTGTTGGCATGTCCCATACAGCTATTTTGCTGTTGTTAATCTAAGAATGCCGCCGGAAAATTGAAGCAATGCCACTGTTAAAAGTAAATTACATTTTTTAACGAATGTTGTTTCAAGAGAATGTCTCTGTTAATATGAATCAATGCAACCGTTTTACAAATGCTACTGTCCTACTTTGTTTTCCATCCTAGATAAGTTAGATGCTTCTTTCTGTCACCGTTTGTTTCATCCTCCTTTATCGGCAAGTAATTGTTTCCTTTTTTGCCTCTGTTAAAACAGGGCTATCGATTCAACTTGTTGCTATTGCGACATTTTGCTTCGCTACTCGAAACACTTATGTTTTAAGAGTGTTTTGTGCAGTTCAACTTGAATGTCACACCGGTGACTTTGCTTAATTTTGGTGGAACTGCACAAAAGGAGATCGAGATTCGTATTTTACCTTTGTCGGTCTCATGAAAGGTCAGTACAGGCCTTCATCCACATGATTGTGCAGTGTGCTTTGAGATGTTGTGCTACTTGTATTGGTACGGTTTTAAATAAATGTTGAATTGAAGCTATTGTATTGCTGTCTTTTCCCATTAAGTAGTGAACAAAAAATGGGACCAACCCAGACATGATGCTTGTTGCTTTGTTACAACAAACTCTGCATCACCCCCTTTATAAGTAGATGGAAGCACATACTGTTGTTGAGCCCACTCACCCCTGGAACTGTTTATGCTATTCGTTAATCTAATGCCGCTGGTAAAATTAAGCAATGCCACTCTCATAATTAATTAACTACTGAATCTTAGTTCAAAACTGCAACACTTGTTAGGAATGGTACTATCCTGCTTTGTAGTTCTTTCTACATGTTTAACCAAGGTATTGTTAAGATAATGTCTCTGTTAAAATGAATCAGTTGCATTGTTTTAGGAATGGTACTTTTCTGCTTTGTCGTTCTTTATACATGTTGAAACAAGGCATTGTTAAGATAATGTCTCAGTCAATATGAATGAATCACACTGATGGAGAATTGCTACTCTCCTGCTTTGTTTCCCATTAAGATAAAGTAGATCAGTAGATGCTTTTCTTCTGGGAGTACAAGTCATCAACCGTTATTTCTCAGTAATTGTTTCCCTTATACCCATTGTTGCTTACAGGGATATCAAAATTAAAGCTCGGTTTTATTCCAACTTCAATTTTAGTTGAAGTGCACAAAAGGAGCCAATGTGTCCAAGGCAAACTGCTGCATTACTGGGTCCAGTTGGTCGTTCCACTTTGCAGAAAGAAGCAGTCACTGTTTGCGCTACATTACAGAAGGAATGACCGAGAAGCTTTACAGAGTATTATTAGACACCGGTGACATGACTAGTCTGTAGAGACCATTGGCAATTTAACAACACGTGGAGTGTCCTGGGCAAAAGTGCCCAAACAAGTACAAGAAGCTACGACAGGACTCCACGATCATAGGCATTACATATTTTGAATGGGAAAAGCTTGTCAAAGTTTAATCATTGATGTTAGCAAGAAGACGTTAGTTTAATATATTGGAATTGGAAAACCTTGTCAAAATTTGCTCATTGATGTTAGCCAGAAGACATGCATTTGATATTTTTGAGTGGGACGCCCTTGCTGTGAGCAGCGTCGAGTGTTTTTTTCCTATTCCTGTGTTCAGTTTAGAAGTAAATACTTACTCTGCTGAGATATTCTTGTGTTAAGAGTTTGTTCTGAATATTGTCTATGTAATGCCAGGCCTTGTGTTTGATTGCAAAGTTGAGCTTGGAATGTTGTGGCATGCAGCATCACGAGCTTTTCACCGTGCCTCCTGAGAATAATGCTTCGTATTGTTTTGCATGTCGATCTAATGCCAGTTATTTGCTTGTTAAGAACATCATCCTCTTCTGTTGTTTCCGTGCTTAAGAAGTTCATCGTCTGATGTTTCATTCATAGCCTATACGACAAGTCGGGTAGGTTAGACGTGAAATCATATGATCTTCCGACCAACTCATGATATTAGGCCGTGATTGGATCGTCGTTTTCCAACCAAAACCGCTTGTAAAACTGACGCTTGTAAATTAAAGCAGATGGTCTCGGGCGAAGGCGCTTGGTTTGTCGATTTCGACTAGTAAAATATCGGAAGTACTTCACACACGATAAAAGCGTTGAACGACACTCGGACGATTGCTAATCCAGCCGTTAGCTGCTGTTTCAGCCTTGCCCATGGATGGCATGATACGCACGTCGTGCATGTATCGTCTGGTAATGTCGTCCATATAGCAGTGCTTGTAAAATATACACTGGTCTCTCAAATTACACGCGTAACCCGCCGATTTTACTTACAGACCTCGGGCCCTCGGTTTCATTACGCCTGTATTTTACGCGTTGTTTCCGATGACGAGTAAATTACACTTGTATGTTAATACAGGTTTGAAATAAACCAGAGCTCCCAAGCGCGGCCTTACCGTTTCATGTCGTCTCAGTTTCTCGAAGGTGCTCATCGGTGTCCGATATTCCTGGCTTCCTGAATGAGCAGCGGGCGCTGTATCAGACCATCCGTAGGGCCCGCGAGGCCCTCTCCATTGTCCTTCGAGTTTTTGCGCTCGCCGTGGCGCCGAGCATTGTTAACATCGTCAACGAACATGAGGATTCAGGAGATGACTTTATTTTGACTGGATGACACTAGGGACCCACTGGGGCCATAGTCGTATGTACGCAAGTGCCTCCTTATTATGTACAACTATATATTTTTTGCTTTCTCCTGGTTTCCTGACATCACGGTCCCACACCATTGTCAACCTATGTAGTCAATATAAACGAGACAATTGCACAAGGTGCGGCCGACAGCTGGGACTAAGCAGCTCGAGCAGTATTTGTGTTTTTGAGGCGTGAGCACTGCAGAGTTTTTCTTGGCGATGATTTCATTGTTGTTCAGAGGAGAGCAGGGTATTAACTGGGCGGGCTGTGGCCCGTCTAGCCCAGGCCAGATATCCAGCCCAGATACTAATTTTTTCAAGATGAAAATGGCTAGCCCAGCTATACGTCTTTTTGAGGAATACCCAGGCAAGGTCAACTTGTTATTCTCCGCCCCGCTGGGCTGCAAATCTTTCCTAGGAGGGATGCATTAGGCTTAACAGGAAAATGGGCTTTAAAAATAATAAATGGGATGTAATTATAAAAACTGGGCAGTAACTATAAAGAATGCACCAAACACGAAATTAGTTTATAAAATATTATTTATGGATTTTGAAAATCTTAAATTTTCATTGTTGCGCGCGCAATGTTTCGTTGGATTTTTACGTAATACAAATTTATATTTAATCTGACTAGAAATTTCGGGATAAAAATATTTCGGATCCCATCAAAATGTGGGAAATTTTATTGAATTCTGTCTTCAATGGTTGGTTGAAATTATTAATCGTTGTCCTAGCTAGAAAATGGGCTGTACTTTTAACAAACTATAAATGGGCTGTTGTAAATTCCATTAGAATTCAAAAATGGGCTGTACATTCTTACAAAACGCAAATGGGCTATAAGTTCTCTGCCACACACTTGTGGGCCTACTAAGTGACGCGTCCCCTAAAAAAATAAGTTGACGCGTATGCAAGGCTTTGTCAACTTATTATAGTCAACACACGGTTCTAGCAGCAGTGGCCGTTGGATGTCTATCAAACGGATGTCGTGCTTCTTCTTCAATCTCGGATATTCTTAGCTTCGGCCGCCCAAAAAATGATTCCTCCCCCTGACATCTGGGGCGCACCGTTTCGGAGGCTCACCTGTGGGCCTACTAAGTTGGAGCGTACCAAGGGCTTTGTCAACTTAGTCAATATAAACGATTCTAGCTTCAGTGACCGTACGATGTCCATCCAACAGCCGTAGTGCTTCTTCAACCTCTGGTCTTCTTGGTCCAGCCGCCCAAAGCAGCGCCGGTCGTGCCGCCTGCTCCTGCCTCCCGTGGCCGGCTGTGCTGCCGCGGAGGCCTCACCGCCCCCATACTACTCCCACCGCTCGCCAGGCCATCCCTCCACTCACCCACACCCCCTGTTATTCTGCGGCGACGGCAGCCTCACACCGCAGCTGAACCAGTGAACCCTCGTACTCCTCTCCGCGCGGGCTTCCACTGCTGCGTCTTCCCCGGCTCCGCGTCGTCCCCTTCCTAGGCCTCGCCGTCGTCCCCTTCCTAGGCCTCGCCGTCGTCCACCACCCTAGTGCTCTCGGCGCGGCGTGGTCAACGTGGTCAACGACCGACTTCCATCAGAAGAGTACTGTACGTGGAGAGGCTGACAGCTGGGTCCACGGCGGCCGCAAGAAAGTGCCTCCTTATTACGCGCAAAATAATTATTCCTCCACCTGACAGCGGGGACCCACCGGATGGGCCACCAGTATTTTGCAAAAAAAATTGTTTCCCCCTGACTGCTGGGACCCACCGGACGGGCCACCGTATTTCACGAAAAAAACGTCCCCCCCGCTGTCAGCTCGGACCCACTGGAAGTGCCTCCTTATTACGCACAAAAAAATGAATACTCCCCCGGCTAGCTGGGACCCACCTTGGTGGGAGACTGACTTGTGGGCCTACTAAGTTGACGGGGACGAAGGGCTTTGTCAACTTAGTCAATGATTCTAGCTCCAGTGACCGTACGATGTCCATCCAACGGCCGTAGTGCTTATTCAACCTCTGGTCTTCTTGCTCCAGCCGCCCAAAGCAGCGCCGGTCGTGTCGCATGCTCCTGCCTCCCGTGGCCGGCTGTGCTGCCGCAGAGGCCTCACCGCCCCCTACTATTCCCACCACTAGCCAGGCCCTGCGGCGACGGTAGCCTCACACCGCAGCCGAACCAGTGAACCCTCGTACTCCTCTCCGCGCGGGCTTCCACTGCCGCGTCTTCCCCGGCTCCGCGTCGTCCCCTTCCTAGGCCTCGCCGTCGTCCACCGCCGTGGTGCTCTCCGCGCGGCGTGGTCAACGTGGTCAAGGAACGACTTCCATCGAAAGAGTACTGTACGTGGAGAGGCTGACAGCTGGGTCCACGGCCACAGCCCAGTTTTTTTGTGATTTGCCAAGTAAGTCGCTTTGTCAGGCCTGTTGGGCTGCAAATCTTTCAAGACGAGGAGAGCTTTCATTCGGCTGGCCGAGAAAATGGCCCATCAGTAATGAGAAATGGGTTGTACATTTTTAAAACACATCAAACCGGCAATTAGTTTCAAATATCTTTTTTTCATTTCAAGATTTTAAATCACATTAATTTTTATGCGTGGAGAACTTGTTGGATTTTATATTGATATACATTTATTTTTAAAATCAGTTTGAATGTGAGTCAAAATTTCGGGATTAAAAACAGTTCGGACCGCATCGAAATATGCAAAATTTCGTATAATTTTTTAACCGTGGCCACAATATGGGTTGTAATGCTAACAAAAAGAATATGGGCTCCAAAAAAAACCTTAAGAATTAGCAAATGGCTGTAAATTATTAGAAATAATGGCAGATGGGCTGTATGCTGTTTTCCACAGATTTGAGGCTTTCCTAAAAAAAGGTTGACGCACAAGCACTGACTGTTGGATGTCCATCCAACGGCCGTCGTGCTTCTTCAATCTCTGCTCTTCCTGCTCCAGCCGCTCAAACAAGCGCCGGCAGGACTGCCTGCTCCCTCCTCCCTGCAGCCGGCTGTGCTGCCGCGCAGGCCTCACCGCCCCACCGTACTCCCATCGCTGGCCTAGCCATCCCTCTACTCACCCACACCTGCTGTTATTCTCTGGCGACGGCAGACGAACCAGTAAACCCTCGTACAGTCGTACTCCCCTCCGCGTGGGAAACAACTGCCGAGTCTTCCCTGCCTCCGTGTCGTCCCCTTCCTAGGCCTCGCCGTCGTCCACCGCCGTGGTGCTCTCGGTGCGGCGTGGTCAATGTGGTCAACGACCGACTTCCATCGGAAGCGTACTGTGCGTGGAGACGCTGACAGCTGGGTCCACGGCCGCAGCAAGGAAGTGCCTCCTTATTACGCGCAAAATAATTATTCCTTCACCTGACAGCGGGGACCCACCGGACGGGCCACCGTATTTCGCGTAAAAAACGTTTCCCCCTGACTGCTGGGACCCACCAGCTACACCTTCGCACGCAAGGAAGTGTGTCCCGGCAAAAAAAACGATTCGCCCCCCTGACTGCTGGAACCCACCAGCTACATCTTCTCACGCAAGGAAGTGCCTGACAGTCGGGACCCACCTGGTCGAAGCGTACGTAGCGTTGTCATTCTGGTCGCGAACGTGTACGTACATATATACTGGTGGATGTAGAGGCGCGCACGTATCGTAGTAGAGGCGCACACGTAGCATGTACACGTACGTACAGCGGCCAGGGTGCAAGAAAGAAAATACGGCCACGTATGTGTACATACGGGCGGGGTCTCGAACGCCTACTCGCGCATACGTATGGCGAGGGCTCGTTGACATGGCTGGGTCGGAACGGAGAAACAGCGTCGTCGTCGTGTTCATGAGGAGGCAACGGAATGCGTCGTGTTCATGGGGAGGCAACGGAATGCGTCGTGTTCATCGGGAGGCAACGGAACGCGTGGGAGCCAACCGGCTGGGTCGGAACGGAATGCGTGGTCGTGTTCATCGGGAGGGGTTGGACGGAACAGGCGATGGAAACGAGGCCTGGCGTACCGCACAACGGAGGAAATGGACCTCCTATGTTTGGAACGGGGTCCTGTTGATCGGGAGGCGTGTGGCGTACCGCAAAACGGAGGAAACGGACCTCCTACGGTCGAAACAGGGGTCCTGTTGATCGGGAGGGGTGTGGCGTACCGCAAAACGGGCGAAACGGACCTCCTACGGTCGAAACGGGGGTCCTGTTGATCGGGAGGGGTGTGGCGTACCGCAAAACGGATGAAACGGACCTCCTACGGTCGAAACGGGGGCCTGTTCATCGGGAGGGGTGTGGCGTACCGCAAAACGGGACTCCACGGGATACTGTTCATCTCCACCGTCGACCTCCTCCAGCCTCCACGGGCTACCGTCGACCTCCTCCAGCCTCCACGGGCTCCTGTTCATCCAGCCTCCACCGCGCGCTACTCCACCGGCTACTGTTCAACCACCCCTCCACGGGCACCCCTCCACCGTCTACTGTTCATCCAGCCCTCCACACCACGGGGTCCTGTTCAACCACCCCTCCACGGGCACCCCTCCACCGTCTACTGTTCATCCAGCCCTCCACACCACGGGGTCCTGTTCAACCACCCCTCCACGGGCACCCCTCCACCGTCTACTGTTCATCCAGCCCTCCACCACACCACGGGGTCCTGTTCATCCAGAGGCAACGCCACCGCTCACTATTCATCCAAACCCCCCCGCAACGCTCACTGTTCATCCCAGAGGCAGCATCGATCGGCTTCAGTTAGCAGCAGTAGCGAAGGAATCGCTCGATCGGGTTCAGTTAACAGCCATCGATCGATCGCTCGGGTTCAGTAACGCGTAGCCTGCAGTGCAATCGCTCGGGTTCAGTTAGAGCCCAACGCCTCGCTCGGGTTCAGTTAGAGCCAACGCCTCGCACACACGCGCGTACGTGTACGAGAGAAACGCGCATCGCTCGGCCCCCGACCTCCCACCGTAACCGGGAACTCCCCGAAATTTTCCTCGCCCTCGCTTCTACCACGGTTTTTTCTGTCATGGACGGCCCAAAGAATGTCATGCAGCTGCGTCTCCGGCCCGCCCAGGACGAAAAGCCCATTTTCTGTCATGATTTTTTGTCATAGAAGTAGCAGCCCACCACATCTATGATGATACCGGGTTTTGTCACAATTATCGTCATAGAAGTGTCATATGTATGATAGAAAAAAATTCGTTCGGCCCAAAATGTCACGGATGTGTCTTTTTTTTGTAGTGCATCCTCCCGGCTATTTGACATGCTCGGGGTTGGAGGCGGAGGAACAGGCATTGTATAGGCTCGAGAAATAGAGAGTGCGGTCTACAAAAATTTATTTTGGACCTCCTGTCGCACGTCTGCGCCGCCAGTCCTCGGTGGGGGGAATCCTTGATGGAAATAGCCCCTTAGGTGAGTATACAGATCCGGAGCCAGTTTCAGATATTTATCCTGTTCGTCACCTGTTTTCAAAGGATAGCGCAGGAAGAAAAAATAAAAAGGAAAATAAATAAAAATTGTTACTGGCGTGCTTGCAGGCTTGTCCGTATTGTGCTTCTGCCAATGCCCATGGTATCTTGAGTGGATAATGATGTATGCGAGGTACAAATTTTGTAGGTGTACGGAGTGGGCGGCGAAAGCCGGGTTGCTATTTCCGTTCTGGGAGTAGTTGATCCTCGGGTGGAGATTGCTTCTGACCCCCAGTGTTTCGTTGGTGAACCTTTCCGTCATCCCTGTCACCTGGCGGCCTCCCCCTGTGTTCGGCATTGAGCTTGCCGGCCTGTTTAAAGACCCGGCAGTTTCTGTTGGTATGATTGGCTGGTTTATCGGGGTGGCCATGAATCTGCCAGGGTCGGTCCAATATCATGTCCAGGTTGGATGGTTCGTCTCGATTCGCCTTGAATGGCTTCTTCCGCTGACCGGGCTTGGGGTTGCTGAATCCGGCGTTGACCGTTGTGTCGCATGATCTTTCATTGTCATTGCGACTGTTGTTTTTGCTTCGTCGTGGCTTTCCGTTGCCGTCTCGGATTTCGGAGGTGCCCGGGTTGCTGGCGCTATTGCTTCTGCGAGCGAGCCAACTGTCTTCTCCCGCGCAAAAGCGGGTCATCAGAGCAGTGAGGCCTGTCATGGATTTAGGTCCTTCTTGGCCGAGGTGGTGTGCCAGCCATTCATCCCGGACACTGTGTCTGAAAGCCGCAAGGGCTTCCGCGTCCGGACAGTCGACGATTTGGTTCTTTTTGACTAAGAACCGAGTCCAGAGCTCCCTGGCTGATTCTCTGGGCTGCTGGACAATGTGACTTAGGTCATCGGCATCCGGTGGCCGGACATATGTTCCTCGGAAGTTATCGAGGAAAGCCTCTTCCAAGTCCTCCCAGTTGCCTACGGAATTTTCAGGCAGGCTGTTTAACCAGTACCGAGCTGGCCCTTTTAGTTTTAGTGGGAGGTATTTAATGGCGTGGAGGTCGTCCCCACGGGCCATATGGATGTGGAGGATGAAATCTTCTATCCATACCGCGGGGTCGGTTGTCCCGTCGTATGATTCAATATTGACGGGTTTGAATCCTTCGGGGAATTCATGATCCATTACTTCATCAGTGAAGCAAAGTGGGTGTGCGGCGCCTTTATGTTGGGCCACACTGCGGCGCAACTCCGAAGGAGTCCCTTTACGGTTTTCGGCTCGGGCGTGGCGAGGTTTGACACGTCCGAATAGGTAGCCATCGTCGCGTGTCGAAGCATGCTCTCGCGATCCATAGATCGGTCTTGCGTGTCTTGCTCTATTGTCCAAGTCCCACTGCAGGTCGTCTGGGTAATCATGGCCTGCGTTGTTCTTGCCTTTACGGCGAGGTGGGGCCGTCTGGTGCTCGGCTTGAGTTTCCTTTTTATCCGGACAGAGTTGTCGGCGGCCTGCCGCATTGTGGGACGATGGTATGGGCCCCAATGCCCCGTCATCGGACTGGTATAGCAATCTGTGCTTTGGGTGGCTTTTGGCTAGGCCACTAAGGCCGTATTCTTCGGCGACCAGGACTTCGGTCCATCTGTCGTTGAGTAGGTCTTGGTCAGCTTGAAGCTGCTGCTGCTTCTTTTTCAGGCTCCTTGCCGTAGCTATCAGCCTGCGCTTAAAGCGCTCCTACTCGAGGGGCTCTTTGGGTACGATGAAGTCTTCGTCGCCGAGGCTTACCTCATCTTCGGAGAGCGGAAGGTATTTGTCGTCCTCCGAACTGTCGCTGGGCAGGGCCTGTTCATCGGGGCTGGCTTGCCCATTTTCCCGTTTCTCCTGTTCGGATATTGCTCCAACAGGATCTTCATTGCTTTCGGCGCCGTTCGGAGCATTATTTTCTTCGGTGCCATCATTGCTGTGGCGTGACTTGGAGCGGCGTTTGGGGCGCCGGAATTTAGACTGTGTCTCAGGAGTTTTATTCTCAACTGGATCTCCCTTGTCATTGTCGCGAGCTTTTTTAAGTGTATCGACCATGTACACGTCGTATGAAGGGGTGGCCATCCCATGCCTGATGACTGGCGGGTCTTGGCCTTGCTCCTTGTTGGCATCGTCGTCTACACCATCAATGTCTTCGGAGCCATAAGCAGGCATGTCGGTTAAGTCCTCGACAGTGGCTATGAAGTGGGTGGCGGGTGGGAAGCGAAATTCCCCATTATTAGCCTCTAGCTCGAACCGGACATAGTTCGGCCACGAGTCCCCTATCAGGGACAGATTTTTCAATGAATTTAGCACATCGCCGAAGGGCGAGTGTTGGAAGATATCTGCGGTGCTAAACTCGAAGATTGATAACCGATCCAACTCGGTGTCCGGGGGAGTGCGAGGTTCGGAACTTATAGCCGGAGCCGAGTCCGGAATTCCGTTGACGCTGATATTGCCTGGTGTTGAGTCTATGTGCGGTTCCAACGCCGCGGACTTTGTGGCTTCGGATGGTGCAAACTGCTCCGGTTCTAAGGTCGTAGCAGTTACAGGGACCGTCTCCAGAATCTGGTCCGATGACAGATTAAAGTCATGTTCATCGGAGCGAGGGGGAGCGATCGCCGCGGTCTCAAATCCATTGAAGATCAAGTCTCCACGGATATCCGCGACATAGTTCAAGCTTCCAAATCTGACCTGGTGGCCAGGGGCGTAGCTATCGATCTGCTCCAGATGGCCAAGCGAGTTGGCCCGCAGTACGAAGCCGCCAAACACAAAAATCTGTCCGGGGAGGAAGGTTCCTCCTTGGACAGCGTCATTATCGATGATTGAAGGGGCCATCGAACCTTTTGTCGATGGCACAGTGGAACTCTCAATGAAAGCACCAATGTCGGTGTCAAAACCGGCGGATCTCGGGTAGGGGGTCCTGAACTGTGCGTCTAGGATCGATGGTAACAGGAGACGGGGGACACGATGTTTACCCAGGTTCGGGCCCTCTCTACGGAGGTAATACCCTACTTCCTGCTTGATTGATCTTGATGAATATGAGTATTACAAGAGTTGATCTACCACGAGATCATAATGGCTAAACCCTAGAAGTCTAGCCTATATGACTATGGTAATGTGTACCTATCCTTTCCGGACTACCCCCTCCGGTTTATATAGGCACCGGGGGGATCTAGGGTTTACATAGAGTCGGTTACATAAGAAGGAATCTTCATAATCGGTCACCAAGCTTGCCTTCCACGCCAAGGAGAGTCCAATCCGGACACGGGTACAGTCTTCGGTCTTCATGTCTTCACAGCCCATCAGTCCGACCCATGGATAACAGGCCGGACGCCCGAGGACCCCTTAGTCCAGGACTCCCTCACCCTCACAACGAGGTAAAAGCCTACGTCCTGCATGTAGTTGTATTGCTTGGGTTTTGATTACAAGGGAGTGAATACGCTTGCCCTAGTTCTCGATTGGTCGTTTTTCTGGCCTAAGCCGCCGCCGGGTCTCGCTTTTATATACACAGGTCGAAGCCCGGCGGCTTACAAGAGTCCGAGCCGGATCACACAACGTGACCGGACTGGTTTCTAAATCGCTTTGCCTTAACAGACAAGCCACATATGGCGGCATGAGTTCGGGTCTTGGGCCCCCACTAGGCATGTCTCTGAGAGTCGCCGTCTTCATACTTCTTCTTGGGCCTCCTTGAATCTTCTTTGTATTAACCGCCAACAGTGTAACCCGGCCCCGGCATGGCGGGTCACACCTCGGGGTTATATCCCTAACAGAAATCCATGCTCTATCTCTCATGGTGGACCCCCGAAGGGTCTCTTGATACATTTTGCGCTAGTTAGCCTCCATAGTTCTACGCAATCGATGATCCTCTTGACTATGTCTCTAGTGCATGGAAGCTTCTTTCTGAAGGTGTATTGGTTGCGTTCTTGCAAGATTTCCTAGCAAGCCAACAAAAGCATCATCTTGACTCCTTTCCTCCCCCTCGGTCCAGTTACATCATAGATTCATTGCGCGATTTCCCGCGGCCTTGAGGTGATGCCACTCATCCTTGGGACTGAAGGAGAAGCAGCCCTGCCATTGCCCAATTTTTGCCCACACTGCTTGTGCCTTCAGGCAGGTCCAGAAGAGGTAGTAGGCTAATTCTAGGTTCCTGACGCGGAGTTAACAGAAGTATTCGTTCATCCATCCTCGTCGTCACAATCTGTCGTTGGACCATAGCCTATTTTGGAACAGAAGCCAGGCGAACATCCCCGGCGCCCACACCTTCCAAATACATTGGTCGAAGTTTGTTGCCATCCTCCCTTGAAACTGCACTAGAGCATCTCCAACGGGAGCGTAAAAATATCGAGCACTAAAATAGTTTTACAGCTGTAGCACTTTTAGCGTGCCAATGTCATGCCGAGGCCAACGTCGGTTTTTCAAATGCCAAAAAAACACGGGGTGCAAATTATGAAGCGCGCGCGGTCCGGTGCCTCAAATTTGCAGCGTGCGATAACGCTTTTTAGCGCGTGCTTGAAAGTTTTTTTTACGCGCACTGTTTTGCAGCATCTGTTGGAGCGTCTTCGCATTTAAAAAAATGAATTTTAGCGCGCCGAGCAGTTTTTGCGTGTCTATTGAAGATTCTTAGGCCAACTCCACCGCGCGACCCCAAACGGACGTCCGGTTTGGCCAGATTTTGTCCCTTTGGGGCGCCGATGGGTTCGCCCATGTCCGCGTTTGTCCGATGGGTCGTGGGTGCGCCCAACGCGCGGCCGCACCCCAAAACCTGTCCCGGGTGGACGTGAATAAAAAAATATAAAAAGTTAAATGAAATGACTAAAAAAGTAAATAAATGCAGTTATAAAACATAAAACATATATAGGGGTTACGGCCACAAAACGGCCCAGTTTCTCAGGTCCACTTAAACAGCCCAGTTTAATAATTAACATAAAAACAAAATAAAAAATCGCCTCCTGCGCGCTCTTGCCGCGCTCGTCGATGCCGTGGCCGTGGCCGTCGCCGTCTTCACTGGCCGCCGGTGTCGTCGTCGTCGCTGACGAGGTCGACGTAGTCCGGCGGCGTCCACAGGTGGGCCGGCGGTCCGTGGTGCACGGGGGCGGCGGGCTGGAAGGTGGCCGGTGCCTGCACCACCTCCTCCCGAGGCGAGGCCT
The DNA here is from genome assembly GCF_002575655.3 of Aegilops tauschii subsp. strangulata. NCBI lineage: Eukaryota > Viridiplantae > Streptophyta > Magnoliopsida > Poales > Poaceae > Aegilops > Aegilops tauschii. The sequence goes on along the minus strand of NC_053040.3, from coordinate 159,685,166 downwards.
CCCGCTCCGGCGACCGCGGCGGCGTGGGGCACCAGTTCACGGCCCCCCAGGGAGGCCGCCATCTGCTCAGCGGAGCACGACCAGCTCCACCCCTGGCCCACCAGGTCAGGGTGGAAAGCGGCCACTGGCGGCTCCTCCACCACCTCCTCCTTCGGCACCATCTCCAGCTCGGGGATGGCGACGTCGCCGGCCATGGAGAGGGCCATCGTCTCCTCGAGGTCCGCCCATTGGCGCTCGTCGTGCGTGTGCATGAGGTCCTCCAGCACACGCGCCATGAGCCGGGCCTCCTTCTCCGCCGTCATGCGAGGAGGTGGGGGTGGCGATGGAGATGGCGACGGCGACGGCGTGGGCGTCAGGCCGCGCACCCGCGTACGCCCGCGCGCCTGGGGAGCCGCTCGGGGCTCACGTGGCCGCCGCGGCCCCGTCGACGTGCCGGCGAAGAACGACGCCCGCCGCACGTCGTGCTCATCGCGGAGCCAAGTGTCCCACAATGGCGAGTCGGGGGCGTACCTCTCGTCGTAGTAGAGGTCGTCCGGGAGGAGGCGGCGGCGGCGCTGGATCTCCCGGCGGCGCGCACGGCCGCTCTGCGGGACGGGCGAGATCGGCACGCGGTCGGCCGACGGGTGCCAATTATTGGGGAGGTGGACGTCGCTGCAGGGCAGCCGCGTCCTTGCCTCCCAATAACGGCGGCAGACGGCCGCCTCGATGTAGTGCCGGTCGCGCTCGTCGGCGGCCGTGGGCGCGATGAAGAACGCGGGCGGCGCGGGGGCCCGACGTGGTGGCGATGGCGACGCGGGCTCCTCCTTCTTCACCGAGCCGCGGCGGCGTCCTGACGAGGAACCAGCCTCGCGGTCGTGCTTGCCTTTGCGGCCGTAGTTCCAAAGGCCCATGGCTGCGGGCGGCCGGCCGGTGAGTTCTTGGCTAGGGTTTGGGACTGGGGCTGTTGGGTTTCGAGGAGGCCGCAGGGTCGCGTGGGACAGTGTGGACGACGACCGGTCCACGGTTCCCATTTAAGAAGGACCGCGACCCCTCGCCTGGGCGGATGACAGGCGGGACCGCCCGCGCGTGCGCATTGATGTGGGCAGGTGGGAGGTAGGTGGCCGCCTGCCACGCGGCCCCGACGCGGACGAGGCGCGCGTCCGTTTGTTGTCCGCCGCGACCCAAACCCGGCGCAAGTTTGCGCTCGAAATGGGTCGGTCCGGACACAAAACGGACAAAATGGGTCCGGGCCGTGGCGCGCTGGGCCGCCTTGTTTGTCCGTTTTACCCCAAACAGACGGGGCCGGACGGATCCGGCTTGCCTGCTCCCTCTCCATGCTCCCATCCGTGCTCCCACTTCATCCTACGGCTGTTTTTTTTCTAATCTAATCATCTCCCCCCCTGATTTTCAGGGGGTGGGGCCGGCCTTGTTTTCTTCCAATCAAATCAAGTCACATATGCGGGAGCACGGATGGGAGCATGGGAAGGGAGCAGGCAAGTCTCGTCCGGGGCCGGACAGGATAGGGTCGCGCGGTGGAGTTGGCCTTAGATATGCCGATTTGGCGGAGTATTGTCCCGGGCTTCTGTGATCCACGTGATGGTAGTTGCCCGGCCGCGTCGATCAACGCTGTGTACATCGCGAGAAAATCGCGAAGCTGATCCTGGGTGCGGCCGTGGGTACATCGCCAGAAAACCTGGTCTCGTGGCGTCCTTTTTCCGAAATGGAAGACTCGAAGACGAGCGAAAAGATTGACTACTTACGCCGTTGACCCATCTTCTAGCTCCAGCTGTAGCCTATGCTCTGCAGCAACCACCCAGTGGAAAGAAGAAAGCAGAGCCACCTATAATTCCGTCCGTCCATCGTACCGCCGCATACCCGGCCAAGAACGCCAGCCACAGTGCCACACCCCCACCCGGATCCGTCCCCCAAAGCAATGGCCGCTCCGCCGCGCAAGCGGGGGCTCGCCTTCCGCACGGCGGCGCTCGCGCTCCTCGCCATCCTCGCCGTCGCGCGAGGGCAGCAGCAGTACGAGGCCAACGCGCAGACCAATTGCTACGGCAGAAACGGCAGCTCCGTGCTCGGCTACACCTGCAACGCCACCGCTGCGGCCGCCCCCTGCGCCACCTACGTCGTCTTCCGCTCCTCCCCGCCGTACTACGGCACGGCCGTCTCCATCTCCTACCTCCTCGGCTCCGATCCGGCCGCTGTCGCGGACGCCAACGGCGTTCCCACCGTCTCCCCGCTCGCCGACTCCCGCCTCGTGCTCGCGCCTGTCCCCTGCGGCTGCTCTCCGCGCGGCTACTACCAGCACAACTCCAGCCACACCATCCAGTTCCGCGGCGAGACCTACTTCATCATCGCCAACAACACCTACCAGGGCCTCACCACCTGCCAGGCGCTCCTCGCGCAGAACCCCAGGCACGGCAGCCGCGACCTCGTCGCCGGGAACAACCTCACCGTGCCGATCCGCTGCGCGTGCCCCTCGCCGGCACAGGCCGCCGCCGGGGTCAGGCACCTGCTCACCTACCTCGTCATGTGGGGCGACAGCGTCTCGGCCATCGCCGACCGCTTCCGTGTCGACACCCAGGCTGTGCTCCAGGCCAACAACCTCACCGCTAGCGAGATCATATTTCCCTTCACCACTCTGCTCATCCCGCTCAAGAGCGCGCCCACGCCGGACATGCTCGTGTCGCGGGCGCCGCCGCCCGCACCAGCGCCACCGCAGGCCCAGCAGCCGCCGGCATCTAGCAGCGGGAAGTGGATTGCCGTCGGCGTCGGTGTTGGTGTCGGCGTTCTTGCGCTGGCGGGCCTTATAGGACTGATCTTGTTATGTGTCCGCCGGCGGCGTCCCCGGCCAGGCGTTGGGGAAAGGAGCCGTGGGAGCAAGGTGATTCTCGACGTGCCCTCGTCGGCGGATTACGACGCTCTTGCCTCGGGCAAGCATACATCGTCGGCTATGACGACCTCCTCGTCTTCATCGGCGTTGGTGTCCAGCGACGCGCGCGCGGCGGTGGAGTCTCTGACCGTGTACAAGTATTCCGACCTTGAGAAGGCGACGGCGGGGTTCTCGGAGGACCGGCGGGTCAAGAACGCGTCCGTGTACCGCGCGGAGTTCAACGGCGACGCGGCGGCCGTGAAGCGGGTGGCCGGCGATGTGAGCGGCGAGGTCGGCATCCTGAAGCGCGTGAACCACTCCAGCCTTGTCCGCCTGTCCGGTTTCTGCGTCCACCACGGCGACACCTACCTCGTCTTCGAGTTCGCCGAGAACGGCGCGCTCAGCGACTGGCTCCACGGCGGCGGCGCCACCCTCGTGTGGAAGCAGCGCGTGCAGGCGGCGTTCGACGTTGCCGACGGCCTCAACTACCTCCATCACTACACCAACCCGCCGTGCGTGCACAAGAACCTCAAGAGCAGCAACGTCCTCCTCGACGACGACCTCCGCGCCAAGGTGTCAAGCTTCGCGCTAGCGCGGTCGGTCCCCATGGGCGCCGACGGTGGCGACGCGCAGCTGACCCGCCACGTCGTGGGCACCCAGGGGTACCTGGCCCCGGAGTACCTGGAGCACGGCCTCATCACGCCCAAGCTCGACGTTTTCGCCTTCGGCGTCATCCTCCTCGAGCTGCTGTCCGGGAAGGAGGCGGCATTCGACGGCGGCGACAAAAGGGGGGAGACGCTGCTGTGGGAGTCCGCGGACGGGCTGGTCGTCGACGGCGAGGACGCGCGCGGCAAGGTGCGGGCGTTCATGGACCCGCGGCTGAGCGGCGACTACCCGCTGGACCTCGCCGTCACCGTGGCATCGCTGGCGGTGAGGTGCGTGGCGAGGGAGCCCAGAGGGCGGCCGTCCATGGACGGGGTGTTCGTGACGCTGTCGGCGGTGTACAACTCCACGCTGGATTGGGATCCATCGGATTGCGGCAACTCTCGCTCTTCGATCATGGGGAGATAGTACCGCAGAGCAAAATTACTTGATGCGTAATCTGTTGGTGTAGCGAGAGTTAAGACCCAAATGTACAGTAGCTTTTCCCCATCCGGTGTAACGACTTGCTCTGTGACAAAATATAAGAACGTTTTTCACACTACACTAGTATAAAAAACGTTTTTATATTATAAAACGGGAGGAGAAAAATCAGCTAAAAGAAAACTACAAACAAAAATTATGGCATGGAGGGGATTTTTAATTTTAGGTGTGGCAATACTATTAAGAGGTGATCAGCATAATTACAAATCAGTTTTTTAATACAGTACAGACGCAAGCGCTCATATACACACATACATTCACTCCTATGAACGTACATACGCACACCCTACCCCTATGAGCACCTTCGAAAGACTGAGCCGACATATCATCTTGAAATTTACGAAGTCACCGTAGGCATCTCGTCGTTGACGGGAACGTCTCCTCCCACTGAATGCGCATCGCCGGGAATCCAAAAATAAATGCGAGCACTAGACTTGAACCCTGATGGGCTTGAGATACCACAGTCCCTCTAACCATCCAACCACAGATTGGTCTGCAATTTCAAATCAGTTGCTGGACGCTCAGACTGTTGCACATGGCTGCTATGAAGCCCATCATGGCTGACTCGTTCGGTTGAAAGACAGGTGGCCCCATGCTTCCGCTGCATCTATAATGGTGCTAGGGCATGTCTCTCTCACTGCAAAAATTTGCACCGGCATCCGTCAATCCACAGATAAATTTAGAAGTTAATTCAGATTTGACCCTGGTTCGAATTTTTTCGAGATCCGGCCTTTTTCCTATGGCCAGGGTCGATAGCGGTAGGGTTGCACGTCCTATCGTAAAAAAATTGCAAGTATCAAATACAGGCTTGTACGCACCTCCCGCCGGGCACCTCGGCGGTAGGGTTGCACAGGCTACAATTCGTCTGTTTGACGGTAGGGCTGCACCGCGCTGATATGGATAACTTGCCTACCGCTAAAGACTTTGGCGGCAGGCTGTTATACAACGTAGGATCCTCTTACTGTACCACTACTGGATATGAAGCTACAATCTTTTTGAATGTTTCCAAATTCCTGCTAGTCATTTGGGGTATAAGAGCATCTCTAGCAGACTCCTTAAAAAGACACAGATTATAAAAATTCGGTGACTATACGGGTTTGGCCCTTTTTTGGCTAGACCAGAGTTCGTATAGTCGCCTGGCCCACAAATGATTTTACGGTGGCTCGCAAACCGCCCCCCACCCCCACACACACACGATATATCTACGGGTTTGCAGCGAGTATACAGGGTGAAACCCTATCCCCGCGCCGCCGCAATCCTCCCTCTCCCCTCTCGATTTCTCGCCGTCGGTGACTCGAATCGGCCACCACACTCCACCATGTGGCGCGGGATGTGGAGCTCGGGCCGCCGCTCCGGCGGTAGCTACGACCCCGAGCGGCAGCGATGTGTCAAAGTCGACGGCGGGAGGAAGCGAGCCGCCCGGAAGTACACGAACCGCGGCCTAGAGCCGCCGCCGTAGCTCCTTTGCCGGGAGACGGAGGGGTACGACCGCAAGCAAGCGCGTCTGTCCGCCGGCGCGGGCAGCTCCGTCAGGGGGTCAAGCTCCCATACGCCGCTCCTCATGCCGGTGAAAAGGGAGCCGAAGAAGCTTCTGCCGCTCTACACGGTGAAGAGGGAGCTTGAGGCGGACCCGGCGCGGCCGGGCGGTGGCGTCATCGGGCTGGAGGATTTTCTCTCCCGACGAAGGCAGACATCTTCGAGCGGGCCATCGCCGCATGCAATGCATGGGAGGAGGAGGAGGCGGAGTAGCGCCGTCAATCTCTAGCCGAGCTCGGCGACGTCCTCCTCGAGCAGCAGCTCGCCAAGGCGCATGACTTTGACGCTAACCTCGAGGCATGGCACCGCGAAGCCAAGGGGCGCCGCAAAATCGTCGCCGCCGCAAAATCCGGTGAGCCAAATTTTGGCAGTAGGGTTTACGGTGGCCGCCGCTCCTCTGACCTACTTTGTACAAAATATGCTATGTATGAAAAATTACAGGTTCATTTTACGTTTCTATTCTATCACCACTGCTTTCGGTCCGTATGCGAGGCATTCTGCGAACTGTAAACTCAATTTACAGGTGTACGTTTTAAGGGGTCTGCTAAAGATGCTGAGAGTCACATACCGGATGTTGGAATTTGTTAGTAGGCCTTTGGCCCAAAGCCCAACTAAAATTCTGAAATTCTCTTGGCCCATTCATGCATAGCTTGTGAGTGGTGTGAGTGGGACTAAAGTTTAGTCCCACCTCGAAAGTTCAGTGAGACTTGCACCTCTTTATAAGGTGAGCTCTTCTACCACTTGTATGAGCATGAGAAGAGGAGACCTACACGCGTGCTCCTCCTCCTTGCTCGCCTCGCCACGTCACTGATACGTCTCCGTCGTATCTACTTTTCCTAACGCTTTTACTCATGTTTTGGACTCTAATTTGCATGATTTGAATGAAACTAACCCGGAATGACGCTGTTTTCAGCAGAACTACCATCTTGTTGTTTTTTTGTGCAGAAATAAAAGTTCTCGGATTGGAACGAAACATTTTGGAGAATTTTTATACAATAAAAGAAAAATACTGGAGCCAAGAACCACCAGAGGGGGGTCCCTAGGGGAGCACAACCCACCAGGGCGCGCCCCCTCCTGGCGTGCCCAGGTGGGTTGTGCCCACCCGGTGGCCTCGCAGACCCTATCTCCGACGCTATAAAATCACATTTTCGGAGAAAAAACCAGGGAGGAAGAATTATCTTGTTTCACGATACGGAGCCGCCGCCACCTCCTGTTCTTCATCGGGAGGCCAGATCTGGAGTCCGTTTGGGGCTCCAGAGAGGGGGATCTTCGATCTTCGTCATCACCAACCCTCCTTCATCGCCAATTCCATGATGCTCCCAACCGGGAGTGAGTAATTCCTTCATAGGCTCGCTCTTCAGTGAGGAGTTGGATGAGATTCATCATGTAATCGCGTTAGTTTTGTTAGGACTTGATCCCTAGTATCCATTGTGTTCTGAGATTGATGTTAATATGACTTTGTCATGCTTAATGCTTGTCACTTTGGGCCCGGGTGCCATGATTTCAGATCTGAACTATTTGTGTCATCACCATTATATCTATGTTCTAGATCCGATCTTGCAAGTCAAATTCACATATTACGTGTTATGATCCGTAAACCCCGGAGTGATAGTATTCGGGATACTTTCCTGTGATGATCGTAGTTTGAGGAGTTCATGTATTCACTATGTGATAATGCTTTGTTCCGGTTCTCTATTAAAAGGAGGCCTTAATATCCCTTAGTTTCCATATGGGCCCCGCTGCCACGGAGGGTAGGACAAAAGATGCCATGCAAGTTTTTTTCATAAGCACGTATGACTATTTATGGAATACATCCCTGCATTATATTTATGAACTGGAACTAGTTTTGTATCGCCCTAGGTTATGACTGTTATATGATGAATATCATCCAACGAATACACTGATCCAATGCCTACGATTTTCCTACATATTTATCTTGCTAAGTTACTATTGCTACTGTTACTGTTACATGCTACAAAATCATTGTTATCACTGTTACCGTTACTATTGTTGTTGCTACCACTATCAAAACTACCATATTACTGTGCTACAGATCGCTGCTGCAGATAATTAATCTCTAGGTGTGATTGAATTGACAACACATCTGCTAATACTCACAAATATTCTTTGGCTACCCTTGTTGAATCAGTACATTTGGGTTGAATACTCTACCCTTGAAAATTGTTGTGATCCCCTATACTTATGGGTTATCAAGACCTTTTTCTATCGTCGTTGCCGGGGAGCATAGCTATATTTGTTGAGTCACTTGGGATTATTATCTATTTATCACTATGAAGAATCTGAAGGATACAAAGACCAAGATCGTTCCCTCTAGGACGAGGGGAGGTAAGGAACTGCCATCACACTCTGCACTTGATTCATCTTTTGTTTTGAGTAGACTTGTAACACCGCCACATGCTATTAATCCTGATATGTCGTAAGTTATTGATGATGCTACTTCTATGAATTCTACTCATGATGATGCTAGTACCTTGCTTGATGATGGTGTGCCACTAGGTGATTTTCTTGATGAACAAATTCCTACAACTAAAGATATGGAGCATGTTGAAATTGATGAAATTATTGAAACTGAAAATCTTGAAACACCTATTAGACCTGGCCCTCCTAGATATGAAATGCCTAAGATACCTGAAGGTTATGTTATAGACGAGGAGACAGCTAGAGACTTTCTTGGTTGCAACGATAGAGATGATCTAAAGAAATTATTATGCAAACTGAAAGAGAAATCTTTGAATGCTAGAATGAAATGTGATCTTAAGTTTGCTACTTCACCTATCTTTGTTGATGATAAGGATTATGAATTCTCTGTCTATTGGAAATATGCCCTAGAGGCAATAATAAAATGGTTATTATTGCATTTCCTTGTTCATGATAATTATCTATTGTTCATGCTATAATTGTATTAACTGGAAACCGTAATACATGTGTGAATACATAGACCACAACATTTCCCTAGTAAGCCTCTAGTTGACTAGCTCGTTGATCAATAGATGGTTATGGTTTCCTGACCATGGACATCGGATGTTATTGATAACGGGATCACATCATTAGGAGAATGATGTGATGGACAAGACCCAATCCTAAGCATAGCACAAGATCGTGTAGTTCGTTTGCTAAGAGCTTTTCTAATGTCAAGTATCATTTCCTTAGACCATGAGATTGTGCAACTCCCAGATACAGTAGGAATGCTTTGGGTGTACCAAATGTCACAACATAACTGGGTGGCTATAAAGGTGCACTACAGGTATCTCCGAAAGTGTCTGTTGGGTTGGCACGAATCGAGACTGGGATTTGTCACTCCGTATGACGGAGAGGTATCTCTGGGCCCACTCGGTAATGCATCATCATAATGAGCTCAATGTGACTAATGAGTTAGCCACGGGATCATGCGTTACGGAACGAGTAAAGAGACTTGCCGGTAACGAGATTGAACAAGGTATAGGGATACCGACGATCGAATCTCGGGCAAGTAACATACCGATAGACAAAGGGAATTGTATACGGGATTGATTGAATCCCCGACATCGTGGTTCATCCGATGAGATCATCGTGGAACATGTGGGAGACAACATGGGTATCCAGATCCCGCTGTTGGTTATTGGCTGGAGAACGTCTCGGTCATGTCTGCATGGTTCCCGAACCCGTAGGGTCTACACTTAAGGTTCGGTGACGCTAGAGTTGTTATGGGAAATAGTATGTGGTTACCGAAGGTTGTTCGGAGTCCTCGATGAGATCCCGGACATGACGAGGAGCTCCGGAATGGTCCGAAGGTGAAGATCGGTATATTGGACGAAGGGTATTGGAGTCCGGAATTGTTCCGGGGGTACCAGGCTATGGCCAGCATGTTCGAAAGGGGTTTCGGAGGCCCCGGCAAGCGTTGGGGGGGGGGGGGGGCTTATGGGCCAAGGGGAAGGGGAAGGGGCAAACCAGCCCACTAAGGGGTTGTGCGCCCCTCCCAACCCCTCTCACGTAACCAGGAGAGGTGGGGGCGCCACCCCTAGGGCAGCCCCCTCCCGGCTTGGGGGGCAAGTTTCCTAGGGGGTGGGGGCGCCCAAACCCATCTAGGGTTTCCGCTGGCCGCCGCCTCCTCCTCTAGATCCATCTAGAGGGGTCGGCCCCCTCTCCCCTTCCCCCTATATATAGTGTGGGGGTGGGAGGGCAGCCGCACCCCTTGCCTGGCGCAGCCCTCTCCTCCTCCAACTCCTCCTCCTCCTCCGTAGTGCTTAGCGAAGCTCTGCCGGAGAACCACGAGCTCCATCGCCACCACGCCGTCGTGCTGCTGGAGTTCTCCCTCAACTTCTCCTCTCCCCTTGCTGGATCAAGATGGAGGAGACATCCCCGGGCTATACGTGTGTTGAACGCGGAGGCCCCGTCCGTTCGGTGCTAGATCGGATCTTCCGCGATTTGAATCGCCGCGAGTACGACTCCATCAACCGCGTTCTTATAACGCTTCCGCTTAGCGATCTTCAAGGGTATGAAGATGCACTCCCTCTCTCTCGTTGCTAGCATCTCCTAGATTGATCTTGGTGACATGTAGGAAAATTTTGAATTATTGCTACGTTCCCCAACAGTGGCATCATGAGCTAGGTCTATGCGTAGATTCTATGCACGAGTAGAACACAAAGTAGTTGTGGGCGATGATTTGTTCAATTTGCTTACCGTTACTAGTCTTATCTTGATTCGGCGGCATTGTGAAATGAAGCGGCCCGGCCCGACCTTACACGTACTCTTACGTGAGACAGGTTCCACTGACTGACATGCACTTGATGCATAAGGTGGCTAGCGGGTGTCTGTCTCTCCCACTTTAGTCGGATCGGATCGATGAAGAGGGTCCTTATGAAGGGTAAATAGCAATTGGCATATCACCGTTGTGGCTTTTGCGTAGGTAAGAAACGTTCTTGCTAGAAACCCATAGCAGCCACGTAAAACATGCAACAACAATTAGAGGGCGTCTAACTTGTTTTTGCAGGGTATGCTATGTGATGTGATATGGCCAAAATGATGTGATGAATTATATATATGTGATGTATGAGATTGATCATGTTCTTGTAATAGGAATCATGACTTGCATGTCGATGATTATGACAACCGGCAGGAGCCATAGGAGTTGTCTTAATTTATTGTATGACTTGCGTGTCAATGAAAAACGCCATGTAATTACTTTGCTTTATTGCTAACCGTTAGCCATAGTAGTAGAAGTAATAGTTGGCGAGACAACTTCATGAAGACACGATGATGGAGATCATGGTGTCATGCCGGTGATGAAGGTGATCATGCCACGCCTCGAAGATGGAGATCAAAAGGCGCAAGATGACATTGGCCATATCATGTCACTTTATGATTTGCATGTGATGTTTGTCATGTTTACATCTTATTTGCTTAGAACGACGGTAGCATAAATAAGATGATCCCTCACTAAAATTTCAAGAGATGTGTTCCCCCTAACTGTGCACCGTTGCGAAGGTTCGTTGTTTCGAAGCACCACGTGATGATCGGGTGTGATAGATTCTAACGTTCGCATACAACGGGTGTAAGCCAGATTTACACATGCGAAACACTTAGGTTGACTTGATGAGCCTAGCATGTACAGAGATGGCCTCGGAACACAAGAGACCGAAAGGTCGAACATGAGTCGTATAGTAGATACGATCAACATGGAGATGTTCACCGATGATGACTAGTCCGTCTCACGTGATGATCGGACACGGCCTAGTTGACTCGGATCATGTATCACTTATATGACTAGAGGGATGTCTATCTAAGTGGGAGTTCATTAAATAATTTGATTAGATGAACTTAATTATCATGAACATAGTCAAAAGGTCTTTGCAAATTATGTCGTAGCTTACGCTTTAGTTCTGCTAAGATATGTTCCTAGAGAAAATTTAGTTGAAAGTGATAGTAGCAATTATGCGGACTGAGTCCGTAAACTGAGGATTGTCCTCATTGCAGCACAGAAGGCTTATGTTCTTAATGCACCGCTCGGTGTGCTGAACCTCGAGCGTCGTTTGTGGATGTTGCGAACATCTGACATACACGTTTTGATGACTATGTGATAGTTCAGTGCGTAATGTTAAACGGTTTAGAATTGAGGCACCGAAGACATTTTGAAACGTCGCGGAACATATGAGATGTTCCAAGAGCTGAAATTGGGATTTTAGGCTCGTGCCCACGTCAAGAGGTGTGAGACCTTTGACAAGTTTCTTAAGCCTGCAAACTAAGGGAGAAAAGCTCAATCGTTGAGCATGTGCTCGGATTGTTTGAGTACTACAATCGCTTGAATCGAGTGGGAGTTGTCTTCCAGATGAGATAGTGATGGTTCCAAAGTCACTGCCACCAAGCTACTAGAGCTTCGTGATGAACTATAACATATCAGGGATGGATATGCTGATCCTTGAGCTATTCGCGATATTTGACACCGCGAAAGTAGAAATCAAGTAGGAGCATCAATTGTTGATGGTTAGTAAAAACCACTAGTTTCAAGAAGGGCAAGGGCAAGAAGGGATATTTCATGAAACGGCAAATCAGTTACTGCTCTAGTGAAGAAACCCAAGGTAGAGCCCAAACCCGAGACTAAGTGCTTCTGTAATGAGGGGAACGGTCACTGAAGCAGAACTACCCTAGATACTTGGTAGATGAGAAGGCTGGTAAGGTCGACAGAAGTATATTGGATATACATTATATTAATGTGTACTTTACTAGTACTCCTAGTAGCACCAGGGTATTAGATACCGGTTCGGTTGCTAAGTGTTGGTAACTCGAAATAAAAGGCTACGGAATAAATGGAGACTAACTAAAGGTGAGATGACGATATGTGTTGGAAGTGTTTCCAAGGTTGATGTGATCAAGCATCGCATGCTCCCTCTACCATCGAGATTGGTGTTAAACCTAAATTATTGTTATTTGGTGTTTGCATTGAGCATAGACATGATTGGATTATGTTTATCGCAATATGGTTATTCATTTAAGGAGAATAATGGTTACTCTGTTTATTTGAATAATACCTTCAATGGTCTTGCACCTAAAATGAATGGTTTATTGAATCTCGATCGTAGTGATACACATGATCATGCCAAAAGATATAAGATAGTAATGATAGTACCACATACTTGTGGCACTGCCATTTGAGTCATATTGGTATAAAACGCATGAAGAAGCTCCATGTAGATGGATCTTTGGACTCACTCGTTTTTGAAAAGATTGAGACATGCGAACCATGTCTATTGGTATATATGCATGAAGAAACTCCATGCAGATGGATCGTTTGGACTCACTTGATTTTGAATCACTTGAGACATGCAAATCATACCACATGGGCAAGATGACTGAAAGGCCTCGTTTTCAGTGAGATGGAACAAAAGAGCAACTTGTTGGAAGTAATACATTTGATGTGTGCAATCCAATGAGTGCTGAGGCACGTAGTGAATATCATTATGCTCTTACTTCACAGATGATTTGAGTAGATTCTAAGTATATTTACTTGATGAAATACAAGTCTGAAGTAATTTCAGAGTGAAGTAGAAGATCATCGTGACAAGAGGATAAGATGTCTATGATATGATCATAGAGATGAATATCTGAGTTACGAGTTTGGTACACAATTAAGACATTGTGGAAATTGTTTCACAACTAATACCGCCTGGAACACCATAGTGTGATGGTGTGTCCGAACATCATAAATGCACCCTATTGGATATGGTGCATACCATGATGTCTCTTATCGAATTACCACTATCGTTTATGGGTTAGGCATTAGAGACAACCGCATTCACTTTAACAGGGCACCACGCAATTCCGTTGAGACGACACCGTATGAACTATGGTTTAGAGAAACCTAAGCTGTCGTTTCTTAAAAGTTTGGGGCTGCGACGCTTATGTGAAAAAGTTTCAGGCTGATAAGCTCGAACCCAAAGCGGATAAATGCATCTTCATAGAATACCCAAAACAGTTGGGTATACCTCCTATTTCAGATCTGGAAGCAAAAGTGATTGTTTCTAGAAACAGGTCCTTTCTCGAGGAAAAGTTTCTCTCGAAAGAATTGAGTGGGAGGATGGTGGAGACTTGATGAGGTTATTGAACCGTCACTTCAACTAGTGTGTAGCAGGGCACAAGAAGTTGTTCCTGTGGCACCTACACCAATTGAAGTGGAAGCTTATGATAGTGATCATGAAACTTCAGATCAAGTCACTACCAAACCTCGTAGGACGACAAGGATGTGTACTACTTCAGAGTGATACGTAATCCTGTCTTGGAAGTCATGTTGCTAGACAACAATGAACCTACGAGCTATGGAGAAGCGATGGTGGGCCCAGATTCCGACGAATGGCTCGAGGCCATAAAATCCGAGAGAGGATCCATGTATAAAAACAAAGTATAGACTTTGGAAGAACTACTTGATGGTCGTAAGGCTGTTGGGTGCAGATGGATTTTAAAAGGAAGACGGACAATGATGGTAAGTGTCACCATTAAGAAAGCTCGACTTGTCGTTAAGATGTTTTCCGACAAGTTCAAGGAGTTGACTACGATGAGATTTTCTCACTCGTAGCGATGCTAAGAGTCTGTTGGAATTATATTAGCAGTTACTGCATTATTTATGAAATCTTGCAGATAGGATGTCAAAAACATTGTTTCCTCGACGATTTTCTTGAGGAAAGGTTGTATGTGATACAACCAGAAGGTTTTGTCAATCCTGAAAGATGCTAACAAGTATGCAAAGCTCCAGCAATCCTTCTAAGGACCGGAGTAAGCATCTCGGAGTTGGAATGTACGCTTTGATGAGATGATCAAAGATTTTGGGTTTTACAAAGTTTATGAGAAACTTATATTTCCAAAGAAGTGAGTGGGAGCACTATAGAATTTTTGATGAGTATATGTTGTTAACATATTGTTGATCAGAAATGATGTAGAATTTCTGGAAAGCATACAGGGTTATTTGAAAAGTGTTTTTCAATGGAAAACCTGGATTAAGCTACTTGAACATTGAGCATCAAGATCTATAAGGATAGATCAAAAACGCTTAATAGTACTTTCAAATGAATACATACCGTGACAAGATTTTGAAGGAGTTCAAAATAGATCAGCAAAGAAGGAGTTCTTGGTTGCGTTACAAGGTGTGAGTATTGAGTAAGACTCAAGACCTGACCACGGCAGAAGGGAGAGAAAGGACGAAGGTCGTCCCCTATGCTTTAGACGTAGACTCTACAGTATGCTATGTTGTGTACTGCACCTGGAGTGTGCCTTGCCATGAGTTAGTCAAGGGGTACAATAGTGATCCAGGAATGGATCACATGACAGCGGTCGAACTTATCCTTAGTAACTAGTGGACTAAGGAATTTTCTCGATTATGGAGGTGGTAAAAGAGTTCGTCGTAAAGGGTTATGTCGATGCAAACTTTGACACTAATCCGGATGACTCTAAGTAGTAAACCGGATTCGTATAGTAGAGCGGTTATTTGGAATAGCTCCAAGTAGCGCGTGGCAGCTGCATCTACAAGATGACATAGAGATTTGTAAAGCACACACGGATCTGAAAGGTTCAGACCCGTTGACTAATAACCTCTCTCACAAGCGAGATATGAACAAACCCCATGGGTGTTGGATTCATTACAATCACATAGTGATGTGAACTAGATTATTGACTCTAGTGCAAGTGGGAGACTATTGGAAATATGCCCTAGAGGCAATAATAAAATGGTCATTATTGCATTTCCTTGTTCATGATAATTGTCTATTGTTCATGCTATAATTGTATTAACTGGAAACCGTAATACATGTGTGAATACATAGACCACAACATGTCCCTAGTAAGCCTCTAGTTGACTAGCTCGTTGATCAATAGATGGTTATGGTTTCCTGACCATGGACATTGGATGTCATTGATAACGGGATCACATCATTAGGAGAATGATGTGATGGACAAGACCCAATCCTAAGCATAGCACAAGATCGTGTAGTTCGTTTGCTAAGAGCTTTTCTAATGTCAAGTATCATTTCCTTAGACCATGAGATTGTGCAACTCCCGGATACCGTAGGAATGCTTTGGGTGTACCAAACGTCACAACGTAACTGGGTGGCTATAAAGGTGCACTACAGGTATCTCCGAAAGTGTCTGTTGGGTTGGCACGAATCGAGACTGGGATTTGTCACTCCGTATGACGGAGAGGTATCTCTGGGCCCACTCGGTAATGCATCATCATAATGAGCTCAATGTGACTAATGAGTTAGCCACGGGATCATGCGTTACGGAACGAGTAAAGAGACTTGCCGGTAACGAGATTGAACAAGGTATAGGGATACCGACGATCGAATCTCGGGCAAGTAACATACCGATAGACAAAGGGAATTGTATACGGGATTGATTGAATCCCCGACATCGTGGTTCATCCGATGAGATCATCGTGGAACATGTGGGAGCCAACATGGGTATCCAGATCTCGCTGTTGGTTATTGGCCGGAGAACGTCTCGGTCATGTCTGCATGGTTTCCGAACCCGTAGGGTCTACACACTTAAGGTTCGGTGACGCTAGAGTTGTTATGGGAAATAGTATGTGGTTACCGAAGGCTGTTCGGAGTCCTGGATGAGATCCCGGACATGACGAGGAGCTCCGGAATGGTCCGGAGGTGAAGATCGGTATATTGGACGAAGGGTATTGGAGTCCGGAATTGTCCCCGGGGTACCAGGCTATGGCCAGCATGTTCGAAAGGGGTTTCGGAGGCCCCGGCAAGCGTTGGGGGGGGGCTTATGGGCCAAGGGGAAGGGGAAAACCAGCCCACTAAGGGGCTGTGCGCCCCTCCCAACATCTCTCACGTAACCAGGAGATGTGGGGGCACCACCCCTAGGGCAGCCGCCCCTCCCGGCTTGGGGGCAAGTTTCCTAGGGGGTGGGGGCGCCCAAACCCATCTAGGGTTTCCGCTGGCCGCCGCCTCCTCCTCTAGATCCATCTAGAGGGGTCGGCCCCCTCTCCCCTTCCCCCTATATATAGTGAGGGGGTGGGAGGGCAGCCGCACCCCTTGCCTGGCGCAGCCCTCTCCTCCTCCAACTCCTCCTCCTCCTCCGTAGTGCTTAGCGAAGCTCTGCCGGAGAACCACGAGCTCCATCGCCACCACGCCGTCGTGCTGCTGGAGTTCTCCCTCAACTTCTCCTCTCCCCTTGCTGGATCAAGATAGAGGAGACATCCCCGGGCTGTACGTGTGTTGAACGCGGAGGCGCCGTCCGTTCGGTGCTAGATCGGATCTTCCGCGATTTGAATCGCCGCGAGTACGACTCCATCAACCGCGTTCTTATAACGCTTCCGCTTAGCGATCTTCAAGGGTATGAAGATGCACTCCCTCTCTCTCGTTGCTAGCATCTCCTAGATTGATCTTGGTGACATGTAGGAAAATTTTGAATTATTGCTACGTTCCCCAACACTGTCGACCCAGAGTTAATTACTTTGGTTGAACCTGATCCTTTCCATGGCTATGAAACTGAAACTGTTGTGGCACACCTTACCAAATTAAATGATATAGCTACCCTATTTGCTCATGATGAGAAGATTCGCTTTTCTTATATCCTCAAATTATTTCCGTTCTCATTAAAGGGTGATGCTAAGATATGGTACAGTACTCTTGCTCCTGGTTGTGTGCGTAGTCCCCGGGATATGATTTATTACTTCTCTGAAAATATTTTCCTGCTCATAAGAAACAAGCTGCCTTACAAGAAATATTTAACTTTGTGCAAATTGAAGAAGAGAGTCTCCCACAAGCTTGGGGGAGGCTTCTCCAATTCCTTAATGCTTTGTCTGATCATCCTCTTAAGAAAAATGAAATACTTGATATCTTCTATAATGGACTAACCAGTGCTTCTAGGGACTTCCTAGATAGTCGTGTTGGTTGTGTTTCAGGGAATGAACTGTTGAACAAGTTGAGGAATTAATGAATAACATATTGAAAATTTATGAAGATTGGACTCTTCCTGAACCACCTCCTAAACCCACTCTGAAGAAGAGGGGTATCTTATATCTCAGTCCTGAAGATATGCAAGAGGCAAAGAAATGTATTAAGGAAAAGGTATTGAAGCTGAAGATGTCAAAAATTTACCTCCTATTGAAGAGATACATGGACTTGATACACCACCACCCAAGGTGGTAGAGGTAAACTCTTTGATGAAATTTGATGAAAGGGACAATCCTTATAATATGCATCCTAGTCAGTGCATTTATGAGTCTGATAACTACATTAGAAAACAAGATTACTTCAATGAAAATGTTATGAAACAATTGAAATACAACTCCGATATCATTGCTCGCTTGAGTTACTTGTTATTTAGAATCTGTAATGATGTTAGAGATGTAGGAAAACATGCCTCTATGGTTTATACTCAGTTAGAACAAGTTTCTAAATCTCAAAGAGAATTGCTTCATGAAAAACAACAATATCAATGATCATGCTGTTAGAGTAATGACAAAAGGAGGTAGAATGACTCAGGAACCACTTTATCCTGAGGGACACCCTAAAAGAATTGAACAAGACTCTCAAAGAATTAACACCGATGCACCTAGTCCTTTTAAAAAGATGAAGAAAAAGAAAAATGATATGACTTTGCATACCTCTAGTGAACTTGAAATAGAGAAACCTCCTGAAGATAATAATGATGTTTCTATCTCTGATGCTGAAACTCAATCTGGTAATGAACATTCACCTAGAGATAATGAAAAATATAATGACGATGTTCATGAAGACACTCAACCAAACAATGATAAAGAACCAGACAATGATGTTGAGATAGAACCAGTTGTTGATCTTGATAACCCACAACCTAAAAATGAAAGATATGATAAAAGAGACTTTGTGGCTATAAAAAATGGTAAAGAAAGAGAACCATGGGTTCAAAAACCCATGTCCTTTCCACCTAAATAAACTAAGAAGAAAGATGATGAAGAATTTGAGCGCTTTGCTGAAATGCTTAGGCCAGTCTTTTTGCGCACT